>NC_133617.1:97608648-97952398 GCF_048593235.1 Sminthopsis crassicaudata
CAAACAAACTTCACAAGAGCAGAAGAAGGAAGATGTGGGCTGATAGCAATCCATATGGAAAAGGGCCTATGGCTTTAGTCAGAAAGAAGTATAATATGAATCACAATTGTGACTGCCAAAAAAAAACCCCAAAAAAAACAAAACCCTAATGTGATTTTAGGAAGAATTATTTGAAATGTAATGCAAAGAACTGGAGAATTTATAGTTTTCTCTGCCTGCTGTCTTCTTGGCAACCACCAGAGAGGTCTCTAAGCTACTTGACAAGATAGCATATGGCAGCTGCATATGGAAGTAGAGCTGGGGTGGCAGGGCACAAGTGGCCACCTTCTTACATATTTACTCTGGCCTGGGATGCCCCAGCCCACGGACATGGCTGTCACCTTTATAATTAGAAAAGGGAGCCTTCCATCTTTTTGCATCACCCATTGGCTAGCAAGCTACCAGAAAGTGACCTGTTTCCACAATGGGGAAAATTTGTGTTGTTATTTTTTGTATTGACTATCATGGAATAAAGGTAAATAATGATGAATTTTATTTTTCAGTGATAAAAGAGAATAAGATAAACCACTTGGTATGAGATACTCACTAATCATGTTGTATCAATTTAGTGAGTGGAACTATTTACTAGAGAGAAGGGAAGGAAAAAAAGAATAAGCTTTTATGTAGCACCCCACTATGTGTCTGACACAAACAATATTTCATTTGATCCTCACAAAATTTGACCTTGCAAAGGAAGGGACTGTTATTGGTTTTTTTGTTTTTTTTGTTTTTTACAGTTGAGGAATTAGAGTCAATCAAAGATTAAATTACTTGCCAAAGTAAGTATCTGTGGCTGGATTTGAACTCTGGTCTAGCCACTGTACCACTTAGCTGCATAATTGGAGTTTTTTCTGCTTGGTCACAATGGGTATCTACAAAAAGGAAGATTTTAGCATAATATGAAAAACAAAATTTTTCAACATGTAGAGCTCTTTAAAAGAGGATGAAACTGACTCAGAAAGATCATAGAATCATATAACTTGAGAGTCAAAAGAGGTCTTAATAGCTATCTATACACGAAAGAAATCCTTACCATAATTATACCTTGAAAAGTGGTCATCCAGGAAGAAAGTTTGATTATTGGAGGTCTTCAAGAGGCTAAATAGTCACTTATTTGTGTTGTAGACAACAGGTATGCTTGGATGAGGTGGTCTCTGAATTCTCTTCCACTTCTGAGATTCAAGAAATGTTTTAGAACACATCAATATTTAAATCACTTAGTTGTAATAACACCATGATGGTTCTTAGAAAATACTTTTCATTCTATCTCAAAATTAAGTAAAATTACTTTTTTCTAGCACACCAAATGAAGGACTCACGTAGTTGAGAACTTTAGTCTTCATAAAATTGGCACTGATGTGTAGAGAACATTAGGTCAGGGGTGAGAAAAATTGGGTTTTGAAATCCATCTCTGTTACATACTAATTGTATGATCTTGCACAAATGATTTTTCCCTCCTACACGCTTTAGTAAGTGGTGACCAGCCTTCGGTCACTTTTCAGAGGGCCATTTCAGCAGTATAATGGGGATGGAAGCCCAATTTCATGGAACCAAGGTGATAATGAGTGGTGGGATAGGAGTTACACTGGGACACCGAAAATCTTTTCTGGAAACTTAACCATGAATATGGAAATAGAGAAATGAGTAATTAGCTGGAAATTAGCTGGAGGGCTTTTTTTTTTCCAGAGAGACTGGAGTATGTTTACAGGTATGGTATCTAGAAGAAAAATTTCTCTAAGCATCAAATATAGGGACAACAGTCCCCTAACCCCTCCTATCCTACTAATGGTTGGACAGGGACTTAGTGTGAAACAAAGGAAGGAGGCAATTCTATGGACACTTTCATGAACTGATGCTGTAAACTCTGGGCTTTGTATACATTTATTCCTTCCCTTAATCCTTTACACTATCACTCAATGGTGTGATACTGTCCTTTCCTATTCATTCAACTCTTACTCTGATGTTTTTGTCATTTCTTTTCTTTCCATGGAATTCATTTTAACCTCACTTCTGGATAAAGATGTTGGGGATAGAACTGATCCCTTCCTAGGGTTGGGTAAGAGCCCTGGAAACCTTCTTTGAGTGTTTTTGTTCTCTGCCATAGTAGAATATCATTTTTTGGGAATTTCAGCACCCTTTCTTGTTGCTTTAATTTCACTATAGTTCCATTCCTCAAAGTGCTATATGATATTAAATTGAGTGTATGTACACATGTGGGCACACACACAACCAGGACTTTGTTTTTCCAACAGATCATTCTGAATTTTCTTCCTCATCCCAACCATGGTTGTCAGAAAAACAAACTCCAGATTCTTCTGAGATCTCATCCTCCATCAATGTAGTCCTTCAGCATTCTAAAGAGAAGCTGTGTTCTGTGCCTTCTCAGTCTCCACTGATTATTCCAGAACATTTCCAGGAGGGAATTTTACATCATTCGCGTGAGTCAAAAGTCATTTCTCCTAAGTATCTCATTTTAGTCTGTATTAGTCTGCCCTCCTAGGGAAAACTAAGGGGTGCACTGAATAAAGTGCCCAGCTTGGAGTCAGAAAAATCTAAATCCAAATCCATCTTCATATATTTATTAGTTGTGTTTCCCTTGGACCAAGTTGGTTAACATTTATTTGCCTCAGTTTCCTCATCTCTAAATGAAAATTTACCTCTCAGAACTGTTGTAAAGATCAAATGAAATAATGTAAAGATTGTAATTGAATGAATGTAATTAAATTGAAATAATTGTGAAGAGTTTGACATATAATAAGTGATATATAAATGTTTTACTTCTGAGGAATTCTTCCTCCAAATATCCCTGATATGTACTCACACATCATCAGAGAAGGAGAGTAGCTATCAGAGAGCTGGTCTTGGAATCAGAAAAACATGATCTCTGATACACACTGGTTGTGTGGTCCCGGGGCCAGTCAGTCAGTCTCTGATTGCTCTGGACAGTGACTAAGGTGGTAAGCAGCAGACCTGGTCATCACAATTAAGCTCTAGATGCTGATTTTATTTAGATTTATTGTAACTACTATATGTTATTATGTCATCATCTGTTTTGTTCCCTCTGCTTCCCTACCATGAATTGGGGAGGGGGGAGGAATATTTTTTTTGTTTTGTTTTGGTTTTTTCCTAAAAGTCTTTCCTACCACAAAAAGTGCTGCTGGGATTATAGTTCAAAGACTACAAACAATTTAGTGAAGTCTTGTGTAATTCCAAAGTGTTTGGAACAGTTATAATTACAGTACAGTATGTGTCTTATCACAATCCCTCCCCCTTACATTGATTACTTTTGTTTTTATATTTTTAAACAATTTAATTGTTATGAAGTTAAATTTCAAAATTATTTTTATTTTATACATCTTTTCCCAAGTTGTGATTTGAAACACTTTTTTCAGTAGCTATTTACACAGTTTGTAATTTTTCTTTGAAAACTATTTATAAACTTTCTTATCTACTTATGGCACTTACCTGTTATGATTTTCTTTTTAAAAAAACAAAATTATGAAATGGTTCCTCACCCAGAGAGAATTTATAGAAGAACTCAAAAAAGAATTTAAAAATCAAATGAAAGACATTGAAAACTAAAAAAAAATCTTAGAAAAACAAGATTATGAAAAAAAATTTAACCATCCAGAAAAGGAAATAAGTCTCTCTCTCTCTTTCTCTCTCTCTCTCTCTCTCTCTCTCTCTCTCTCTCTCTCTCTCTCTCTCTCTCTCTCTCTCTGTCTCTCTCTCTCTCTCTCTGTCTCTCTCTCTCTCTTTCTCTCTCTCTCTGTCTCTCTCTCTCTCTCTCTCTCTCTCTCTGTCTCTCTCTCTCTCTTTCTCTCTCTCTCTGTCTCTCTCTCTCTTTCTCTCTCTCTCTGTCTCTCTCTCTCTCTATCTCTCTCTCTCTCTCTTTCTCTCTGTCTCTCTCTGTCTCTCTCTCTTTCTCTCTCTCTTTCTCTCTGTCTCTCTCTTTCTCTCTCTGTCTCTCTCTGTCTCTCTCTTTCTCTCTATCTCTCTCTCTTTCTCTCTAGTCTGTCTGTCTGTCTCTCTCTTTATTTTTCTCTCTCTCTTTCTCTTTTTTGCTGATACAATTGGGGTGAAGTGATAGGGTCACACAGCTAGGAAGTATAAGTGTCTGAGATCAGATTTGAACTGGAGTCCTGACTTCAGGCCTGGTGCTCTATCCACTGCACCACCTAGCTGCCCCCTACAATATGGAGTTTCAAAGATGAAAATAACTCTTTGAAAATTAGAATTGGGTAAGGGGAAACCAATGAAGCTATGAGAGACCAAGAAATAACAAAACATTATTTTAAAAAATTAAGAAATAGAACAGAATGTGAAACATCTTATAAGATTTTTTTAAATTTTATAATAAAATTGTAAAGCTATCTTTCCCCCCCACTTGTTTCTCTCTCACTTAGTGATGATTTTCCCCTTCAATCATAGATTTGAAAGCTACCTCCTTTCAATCCTCTCTGATTTTTAAAAATAATATGACCTTTTCTTCAACCCTTCAACTCCATTTTTATGGAGGAGTAAAATAAGGCTCAGAGAGGATAATTACATATGACCTGAGGTGATATGATGAGTTATTGACAGAGCTGGGAATTGAGCTCAAGTCTCTTGACTCCTAGGTCAATGATCTTTCCATTTCACTATTCTAAATTCCTAAAAATTACTAATCTGGAAATAATAACTTTTATCTACATAATAGAAAATAGTTTTATTATAAGGGCTGATTTTATATATGAGTAGCCTAGATGGTATCTTCTTTGGAACTCTCAAAAGTCTTATCATCACTCAAATTTCACCTCTCAACCAATCAAATCAATAAAGTTTAGCAAGCCCCTGCTATGTGCTAGGAATTGAAAATAGATAAATATTATAAAGTCTGTTCTCAAGGAGTGAACATTTTATTGGAGAAAATGGCATGCATGCCTTTGAGCAAATACAAAATTAACAAAAGTAATTTTCAGGAAGGAAGAATTTGAAGGTAAGAGCATCAAAAAAAAGCTTCATATAAAAAGGGCCCTTAGCATTTGAATTATGATTTTCAGGAAACTATAAATTCTGAGATGGAAGTTCGGAGGATGTCCCTTCTAGACATTGACTTATGAAAAAGCATGGAGATGGGAAATAGAATGTCATATGTGAAGAACAATTATAAGATCAATCTGTGTATACTATATGGTGTATGAAAAGGAATAATATATGAGAAAGCTGATAAAGTAGGTTGGAGAGTAGTTATAAAGGGTTTAAAATGCCAAACAGAGTTAGTACTTGATCCTAGAAATAAGAGGAAGCCACTGGAATTCAGCCCCCTTATGTATTAATAAGTTTTCTGAGCTTACCTAGGAACCTAGCATTCCTCATCATGTTTTATGGGGAAATGTATTAAAGTTCCAAATGATTGACATGATTTTTAAAAACACAAGGTATTTATAAGTTAAGGAACCTTTATGGTTGTATTTTGTATTTATCTCCTTACCTCTCTCATCAGGCCCATCTTCATTCAGATATCATCAGTGTGTGTGTGTGTGTGTGTGTGTGTGTGTGTGTGTGTGTACGTGTGTGTGTACATGTGTGTGTCTGTCTGTCTTATCAAAAGTGTTCTCATGCTGAAATGTGCTATAATCACTTTCTTTCCCACATCGCTCCCAAATTGGTGCTTGATCACTGAGGACCATTTTGTACTTGAGCAATGAAAATCTGATGTGTTATCATAGTTTGAAGTGCCTTGAAGGGTTGGATATTTCCTTAAAGACTCACAGTAGATGAAGTCACAATCTCCTTTCATACAGAAAAATGCCACTCAAAGAAAAAAAAATGACTTTGTTCACCTCCTCTTATGTCTGTCATTTCAGGCAAAATGATTTCCCCTATTCTGGCCTATTTTTCTCATCTTATAAAATGAGGATGGAATGCATCTGAGTTACAATTCAATCCAAACAAAATATTATTATCAATGTTCTTAAGTCATTTTTCACTCATGTCCAATTCTCCACAAACTCATTTGGAGTTTTCTTGGCAAAGATACTGGAGTGATTTGTTCTTTTCTTCTCCAGTTCATTTTACAGATGAGGAACCTGAGACAAACAGGGTTAAGTGATTTTCAAAGACTTACATAACTAATAAATGTCTGAGGCTAGATTTGAACTCTTAAAGGTGAGTCTTCCTCCTAAGCCCAGTTATTGTAAATATTTTTATGAAAATCTTCCTTCTTCTGTGTTAATGCCTATTCCTTCCTATCAAATGAATCAGCTTTAAAAAGGCAGCCAGTATAAAACACCATGCTATCAATACCATAAATTCTGCTTTTCTCAGAACTGCAACCATACAAAAATATTTGGGGAATGTTTGTACCATCTGATGGAGCAGCCTAGGAGTCACTAGATAGAGCACTGAGCTGGGAATTAGGAAGACACTTAACCTCTGATTGCCTGAAAAAAAGGGATTCACTGGACCTAATGGAGAAGGAAATGGCAAACCATTCCAGTATCTTTGCCAAGTAAACCCAAAATAGGGTCAAAAAGGGTCAAACAATGACAACCACTAGATTTCAGAAATGACAACAATGACTACCACTAGATTTTTAGACTTCTTCCAATTATATTTTTATGTGATCTATAATTATTTCAAAGGCAAAGGCACTTGGGATGTTAAAGATGATTAAGTTGATACTTTTAAAATTCTTTGGATTTACTTGGGTAAAAAAATGCTATGAAGCACAAAGTTGATTTATTGACAGTGAAGTTCTTCAAAATAGAAACCATATTTTAAAAAACCAAAAGCTATAAATTCTTCAAGGAAAATCATTCATTTTGCCATGTTATAGAGGACTAGTTTATGATAGAGTTCCCAAAGCAAAGGACTATACTTCAAAGGTTTATTTTTTTTTACTTCTGTGTATTAATTCAACTAATTCTGCTTCACCAACAAGCATTAACAGTATACTATATTCCCATCACTGTCCTAGGTGGTATGGAATGTTATCTGCATTTAGATAGGACATACTTCCTTTCCTTCTAAATTTTACTGTGTAGTAGTGGGAAAAAGCAAAAACAGAGGTGGAAATGTATGTAGTTCCCCCTCATTGAAAGTCTCCAAGCAAAGGCTGGCTGAGGTGTCAGTTATGTTCTAATGAGGATTCTTTCTGCCTATGGGTTAGGTAAAATGGACCCTAAGGTCCCTTGCAAATCTAAAATGCTGTGCTTCTCTGAAAAACTGTTTCATGATGATAGCATTAGAGAGATTCAGAACAAAGTGCTGTGTGAGGAGGTTTGAGGGGGAAGATAATTACTAACCAGGAATATCAGGGTAAGCCTGAGGGAGGAAATAGCATTTAATTTGGGATTAAAATTCTAAGTATGACTTCAGTAGGAAAAGGGAAAGTGAGATTGCATTCCATGCATAGGAAAGAGTGTGAACAAAGACAAGAAAAGGGCAAAGCAAAGAATGTGTTCAGAGTACAAATGTGATATTTGCAAATAATATTTCCAGAGGAAGTTTAAAATTGGGAGAACGAATAGTATAGGTCAATATATTTAATAACAAGCATTTATTATTATTTAATTATTATTAAATTACTTTTATTTAATCAGTTATAATTTTAATAGTTTTAGTACAATTTAATAATGAGCAATGCTTCTCAATTCTTTTTCCCCTCTTTTCCTATTAGAGTCCAGTCCATTTCAAGAGATCCTTTTTCCAGTAGTCGGATTTGCAATATGCTTAATCATTTCAGCATGTACAAGGTAATTACAATTTTAATTTTGTTGGTATTTGATAAGTAATTACTCTGTGATATTTAAATAATGTATCTTGAGGCGTGACTTTAGCCATCTGTTCTTGTCCATTCCTAGTTGCAACTCATTGACAAATCAGACATCAAGAACAGAATTCCTTAGAAAAATGGATGAGAAACTCAGTAGTACTTGACAGTCCCAGAATCATTGCTCTGGAGGAACCTTTATCCTAGTTTAACAAATCCTCTCGCTTATTGTAATCAGCAAAGAGCAGAGCATCCTTATTGGACTTGGTGGGGCTGTTCCTAGGTTGTGAGGCTGTTTGAGGATTCAGATGAAGGAGTATCATATCTATAGGCTGACGATAATTTGTTTTCAGGCTCCATATTGTATATTAGTATACCTGGAGCTCTCAGCTGCTGTCTTGGCAAGTTCTTAATTATAGAAAGTTCCTAATGGCTATTATTTAATTTTTCTGCTCCATAAACCTCAAAGATAGTCAGTGGAAATTACTTTGGTGCTGTCCATGGTTCTAATAGGACTGTCAGATCCATAGTACTGCTAACTTAGTTGAGAATTCAGACCAAGAGGTTTGAGCTTGATGTACCTGAATAGAACAAAACTACCTCTGTAATCTAGTGGCTGCTGCTGAGGTATATGGAGAAGGCACAGTGAGTCTGTCTATCTGGACCTTGGAAGTAATTGAACCAATGCTAGAAAAAATGTTGCTAGTCACCCATGTTCTCTTTCAGGGTATTCAGGGTTATTTCAGAATTATAGACCTAAGTGAATATTTAAAAAGCAGGAAATTTCAGGATTTAATGTCCCCCTAAATCTATTTTCCCACTGTGGTGATCTTGTCCTTCATTTTTGGTATTGTGCCTTTTAGGTATAATGACTTGAGAATACTGATACCATATTGGTATCTTCTATGTAGGCAAGAGCCTTAATTTTCTTTTTTTTGCTGAGGCAATTGGGGTTAAGTGACTTGCCCAGGGTCACACAGACAAGAAGTGTTAAGTGTCTGAGATCAGATTTGAATTCAGGTCCTCCTGACTTCAGGGCAGGATTTGAATTCATCTTCCTGAATCCTGGTCCAGCACTTTATTGACTTCATTACCTAACATAACCTAACATTAATATGTTCTATAATTTAGTCTTTTCATAGGATCAGAGATTTAAGGCTGGAAAAGACCTTAGGATTAATAACTAATAACCCTAACATGTCATAAAAGAGAAAACTGAGGCTAAAAGATTTTAAATATCTTGTCCAGTATCACAGAGGTAGAAAATATCTGAGACGAGGTTAGAACTAAGCTCTACATAACTCCAAATCTGGCATTCTATCCACTGTACCATCTATCTAGCTTATGAATTCAGGCTGTCTTGACACATTTAGAAAAATTTAGCCTTAATTTTTTAATGAGTTTTAAATTAATGTTTTGTTAATCATCACATGATAAATTACTTCCTTTAAAGTTTATTACCAAGTATTAGAAGAATGTTTTGTTTCCAGTGGAAGCCATTCCATTATCTTGTTAAATATGAGAAGTATTTTTGTTATCATTTTGTTTTTAAAGATGCTCTCTGGAAGAATCATTCATTGCCCTTTTGACATTTTCACTGATGTTCATCATAATTTGTAAGTACCTCTGCTCCTAAGAGCTAGTCTGATCTTCTTGATATAATCAAATTTGGGTCATAATGAAAAATTTAAAATAATCTCTATTTTTTCACCCAAGATCTTGTCAAGTCTCTGCTTCTTAGCCCTTCCAGTGCTTTCAAAACTGCTGACCAAGCATGGTAAGTGGGGTATAAATTTTTTCATCTTAGTACAGAGTGAGTTTACCTAAATCTGATAACTAGGGAGCAAATTTAAGACTTGATTAGGCTGGGTCACAAATAGCAATAAAGAGACATGGTTCAAATTCCCTTCTGAATGACTAGGTTTGCTGTTGTCATGATGGATGATGGCTGTAAGTCTGCTTTCTAAATCTTAAATGAAAATCCATTAAGGAAGCATTGCTCAAAGACAAAACGGCTCAGCAATTGACCAAAGGCTTGGAAATGTCTGGTTTACATTCTGGAGATCAATTTGGAACTATGCTCAAAGGGCTATAAAACTGTGCATATCGTTTGATCCAGCAGTGTCACTACGGGGTCTGTATTCCTAAGAAATCATAAAAGAAGGGAAAGGATCCCACATGTGCAAAAATATTTGTAGCAGCTCTTTTTTGGTGGCAGCAAAGAATTGGAAAATGTGTAGATGCCCATCATTTGGGGAAAGGCTGAATAAGTTATAGTATATGAAAATAATGGAATATTATTGTTCTATAAAAAATTAATGAACAAGCTGATATTAGAAAGGCCTGGAAAGATTTACATGAACTGATGCTGAGTGAAACAAGCAGAGGCAGGAATACATTGTACACAATAACAGCAAGAATATGAGATAATCAACTATGACAGACTTGGTTCTTCTCAATAATTCAAGTGATATAAGGCAAACCCAATAAACCCTGAATGGAAAACATCCACATTCAGAGAGAACTAAGGAGACAAAATGTAAATCAATACATGCTATGTTCACTTTATTTTTATTTTCCTTTTCCTTTTTTTTCCCCCTCATAGTTTTTCCCTTTTGTTCTAATTTTTCTCTCCCAACATGATCCATAGGGAAATATGTAAAAAAAATAAATAAATAAAATGAATGTACATGTCTAATAAGAAAAAAAAAGAAAATGTCTGGTTTAGGTGCTCAAAGGCAGGGAGGGCTATTACATCTTCTTAGTATCCTTAGCACTGAGAAGAGTCCCCGAAGCATAGTAAGAAATGCTTATTGCCTGATTAATGGCTTAAAAATTGTGATCTTGTGTATTATGTTATTTCACTAATACCTCAAATTACAAGGTCTGGGCCTTGGAGCTGATTAGACAACAAGCAATTACTATTCTTCTAATGTAGTGAAAGAATTCTAGTTACAAGTATGTTTTTCTCTGACATTTCAGAATCCTTTAACAATTCTCTTCTACTCTTAACTTTTATATTTTTTGGAAGGCTGTTCCAGTAGACTGTAGACAGACTATACAAACTGGAAAAGTTTAGAGAATAGGCCTGGGGATAGCCTGTTTATTTTTCAAGGACCAGCCTAAACTCAGTGAGGCTCAACATCCAATTGGACACAGGATGATTCATTTTTTTTCTTTTTTTTTTTTGGCAATAGCAACTCCAAAAAACAACCTACTCTGGGATCATAAAGTCATGGGATTATTGATCTCAAGCAGAAAAGGACTTGGAGTGCATTGATCCAATTCTCTATTTCATACATAAGGACAGTGAAAACCACAGTGGTTATGTGACCTGTCCTAGGTCACATAGTATATATCTGAGGCAGGATTCCAGCTAAAACATTCCTGACTCTTAGCCCAGCATTTTCTTTAGCAAATAACATAGCATTATGAATCCTTGAAGTATCAGTCCAAAGAGAGATTTGGAGATGTTCATAGAATTTTACAGAGTATAACATCACAGGAAATGAATTTTATTCTTTAAAAATATAAATCTAAGCATCAAAAAATAAGTGGATAGTATTGGCCTTTATCTGAAGAAATTCAATTATTTTTAAATCACCAAATTTAGTCAATAATTGTCAGGAAGACCTGGTTTCAAACCTTGCCCCTAACACTTAGTAGTGTATTAACTACAGACAAATCAGTGAACAGCATTTATTAAGTGTATACTACATGCTAGACACTATAATTAAGCACTGGGAATACAAAGAGAGACAAAGATGGTAATTCTTTCCATTAAGGAGTACACATTGTAATGGAGGAGACATAAATTACTAGGTATATATAATATACATACCAAATAGATTGAAATCTCAACGGGAAGGTAGAGGGAAGTGGGAAAAATTTCATACAGAAAGTGGGCCTTGGGATGAATCTTTTAAAACTAAGGAAACTAAGAGGCAGATATCAGAAAGGAAAACATATCAGACCTAGGAAATACAAAGGCATGGAGATAATAGATGATGAGCAGAAAATGAGCATTTATTTAGTATTTACTATGTACCAAGTACTATGCTAGGTGCTAAGGATACAAATAAAAAGACAAAAACAGCTGTCCTTAAGGAGCTTACATTCTAATAAGGGAAGCTAATACTTAAAGAGAGTTAAAACAAGAAGTTAAGGAGGAAGTACCTTTTGAAGGTTCATGATTCACAATCCAAATATTGTAAAAGAAAATTTATCTGGTGATCCACTCATGATTAAATATGTGTATTTAACATAATATTTAGCATAATAACACAGGACTTTTGGCTTCGATAACTGTTTAGTGAACTTGTCCAACAGGGTTTTATCTACTCTGAGACAGTTGGGTGTCAGAATCAGGACTTAAGTCATTGGTGGGATGAGCCAGATTCTAGTAGTTCATTCATTAATTCACTACCTTTGATTCTGAAGTTAGACAAACCCATTAGGCTGGGTAAGAGTTCAGGAAAAATTCCTACAGTCAGCCTCAGGAGTGTGATAAGGAAGGAGGTGAAATCAGAGAGAGATGCTCAATAGGCCATTAGCAAATAACATCAGATAATTTGGCAGTAAAGGTAGTCAGAGTTCCAGAGAGCCAGGTGGTTTGCATTAGGGATGATTAGCAAGATAATTTAAGACCTACCCATGGAATATGGTATTCAGGAAACAGGACTCCTCTCCTTGAAAGAATGAGATAGGGAGGAAAGCAAGACAAGGTGTCAGTCTAAGAATGACTGGAGGATCAGGCTTTGTACAAAGACCCAGACATCCCAGAGAGAGGAGGGAAAGACTCAGAAGCTGTTATTAAGGATACAGGTGCTACACACAAGGTCATCACTGGTATCTGCTACTTAAGACCTCTGGCTGGTTTCAACACAGCCCAACAAGATAAACCTCCCCCAGAAACAAACAGAACAGGAATTCAAACTCAAACTCAGAAATAATGCAGAAGCTACTCAACCTAACTGCATAAATATCAGGTAACTAGAGTCTTTATCTGTACTATTTTACTTGCAAAAGTTTAAATTGGCTTTCTTTCCTTCCAAAATATTCATCTGCAAAGCCAGAGTGTGAGAGCTGGGCTAATATCAAATACAGATGCCGGCTCTATCTCTCTCTATAAGCTACGTGCAGGACAGGGAAAAGATGTTGATGCCATATTTAGGGCCATTAACAGCAGCTGCTTCCTGCCTGCCCCATGATTCAATCACCCTTCTTTCTGTTTTGTAGTAACGTGTAATCTAAGCAAAAAATTCAGGCGTGGGGATGGGCTAGATGGAGACCCAGTACTTAGAATTGGGATATTAGATGGACAGTCATAATAAAAATCCAGAATTCAGTTATTGGAATCAAGCTACAAAGCTAGAATTTGACCAAAAGAAAGGCTTTAGCTGATCCACCATTCAAGAATCTTTTTATCTCCCCAACCTATAAGTTCTAATTGTCACCAAATCTTGGGATTTGTTCAACTTGTGTACATATTAAGATCCCTAGTGTAGAAGTTAAAATAAAATCAAAGCAGAAAGGTAGACCTAAAAATTATTTTTAATCCCAACTTCTAGGATTACATATCACTAGAAAAATATCTAATTATTCAACACTTTCTGTGTGATCTTGAGCAAGTCGCAATATCTATGGGTCCTTGCTTATGGTCTCTCATATTCTTTTATCTAGGATCTTATTATTTCAGAACATCTATTTAGTAAGGTCTTTAAAAGCAGATCCTAAAGCTGGAGGAGTGAAGGAAAAATGTTAATGACTGGAAGACCAGGGAGGGCTTCATAAAGTTAATAGCATGGACAGACAAGTAATGAAGAGACAGGGTTTAACTTAGAGGGAATAGTACTATCTTTTAAATGTTTAATTTATTCAATTTCTTGTAATTTGAAGTAAGTGTATATACTTTGTATGTAAATTATTTTCAATCTCCAGAGTTGATATTGCATTTCTGGTGAAAAGGAATTAATTATAGATTTCATTCTTCTTTCCTTCTCCAATATAGATTTGCCAAAGAATGAAAAGAATCCCAGCATTTCCAGAGTAACTTTCTGGCATCTGAATATTAAGAAATAAGTAAAATTATAATTAATTCCTATTTTTCCACACTAATAGAGTGAAACAACAACATGGACAATACTAAAATCATTATATTTGGCAATATGGGTTAGAAAAAATAAATCAGGGGTTTATTTTCTTAAAATTTAGCTTCTGTTAATATAATGTTTTAATCTTTCCCATGCATACCTTGAATACTGAGATTAAAGGGGCCCAGAAGTAGGAAAGCTGTTGGACTCAGAAGAGGAAATCAGAAGACAATTCAATTTTGGATTGAAAATACTTCTTGTATAATCTTTAACTTCACGAACATTTATAAAGTGACTA
The DNA here is from genome assembly GCF_048593235.1 of Sminthopsis crassicaudata. Lineage (NCBI taxonomy): Eukaryota > Metazoa > Chordata > Mammalia > Dasyuromorphia > Dasyuridae > Sminthopsis > Sminthopsis crassicaudata. The sequence continues at coordinate 97,622,834 of NC_133617.1, forward strand.
TTATGTACAAAATACCATTTTAGGTATAAGAAGAGATTCAAATATAAAATAAGACATGGATTTCGTTCCTATGGAGTTCACAGTCTAGTGGAAAGATGCAGTAAAATATGCATGTAAGGAGTATTGATCTGTCTTTTTTTCTTAAAGGCTCAAGTTGGTAAAAAAATTTTAAATTAATGAAAAGGATTATGTATGTCACTGTCCTATCTAATTCGCAATCCCTTTATGATAATGTGAACAATTTTCTCTGATGGAATTAGAGCAACAGCTTCGTTGAGTAAGCAAAAGTAAGACAACATCTTTTCAGGGGTTTAAATAGTAAGTCCTGTGAACAAGGATTCAATTGGAAGGAGTACTGGTTCAGGGCTACTTTGTGGAGGTGACTCTTGCAGGGAGGAAGGAAGGAGGGGATTTCTCTTGACTCTCTTTCATTAGCTATGGCATATAGAAGTAGAGTGAGAGACATTCTAGCCAGTCCAGAATTATTTGGTTCAAGAAAATTCCAAATAATATAGAGAGAGCAGAGATATATTCCAGAATAAAATAGATGCATACAGTTGGTGAATTGAGTAAAGAAACAACTTTGAATGATGGCAGTGAAGATAAGCAACAGAGCCTGTGGACCCAAAGAAGGAAGCTGCTCTACAGAGAAACTACATCCAAGGAGAGCTGTGAGAGAATACTGTGGAGAGAAAAAGGACTTCCAGCTCCTACAGAAACAGGAGTTGTGATTTATCCTTGCTACTCATACATCCTATACATTTGTTTCGGTACCACATTTTTTGCCATGGACTTGTGGGTCGTGGGGGAGTATATGGAGAAAATGTTTTATACTTACTGTTGATAATATGTAATTTTAGCACATAAATGCCTTTGCTTAAGGTTCAATGTGTCTACTGAGTATTAATGGGAAACACATTAGTAGGGACTCATGAGCCATAGGTTAGGAAGGGTTATTCCATAGGTATACCCTTGAAATCTGAAAGAAATCTTCCCCTTAGTGATCCATCTGAGTGCTGAGTTGGGAAGAGTAGCCCAAATAAGGTATATCCACAAAGTACTATGACACAAGTAAGTAAATACATCAAAACAATTCCAATTTGAGGAATGACAGAGGGACAGCAGGATAGGGTTCGTGAATTTTGTGATACCTGAGCTGGGATGGAATGTCAATAAGTGGAGATGGATGGGGGAGGATGAAATTCTAAGTATAAGATAAACATGAATAGAGGCTCATATAACATAAATAAAGGATGATAGTCATAATTTTGACTGGCATAGCACATCTAAAGAAAATTTCATAAGTATCCCTATATAAAAGGCTAAGGAATTTAAGTTTTATAGGATAAGTAATAGGGAGCCATTGAAACATTTTGGGTAGTAGAGTGAGCCAGTGAGCTCTGAGTAAAAAGGAAGGTTAGCCTGATAGGCCTGTGCATTGGATCAAGGAGAATATAAAGGTGAATAGATTGGTTAAAAGGTTTTAAAGTACTCCAGGAGGGTAGGAACAAAGAAAAGAGAATTTGAGATTGGAGAAGTTGGAAACAGAGCAATTGATTTCCCTCTTTGGTCTTTGAGATTACACAAAAAAATTCTTATTGAAATAATCTTGGTTAATCCCTACATATATTTGTACAATGTTTATACATAGTCACTTTTTATTCCAAAATGATCATATCTTTCAGAATAAGATGTTTAAATACTTAGCCTTAAGTGTGGAACAGTGGTACTCAGAATATCTGGATCCACTTCTTATCTCTGATACTACCTGTATAACCATGAGCAAACCATTTAACTCCTTGGGTAGAGCTCAGTTTCCTCCTCTGTAAAAATGGGGGAGATTAGACTAGATGATTTATGAAGTTCCTTCCATCTCTAAAAATATGTTATTAACCAGTTTCTCAGTCTTATTTGGGATCTCAGTAACTTTGCTAATTTGTTCTCATCATCTCTAGGATAGGTCATGCAAAGGTAAACAACTGGACCCAAAACTTTGATGAGTATTGTAGAAATGGTGGGGAATGGAAAGGTGGGGGGATGGCATCTGCTGCCACAAGGACAGCAAACCCCAAATGAGAATGTAAGCTAAATTATCATGTGCCAGTCAATAGGGGGTACAGAGGCTCAGGAAGGCAAGAGCTGAACTCTGCCATGAGCTAATGGCAAAGAGCCAGATACTGAGAGGTACGGAGCCATGGCTGAATGACCACTTCGATGGTGGACCCTCTGACAGTCTTTTTCTTTAACAGCAAAATTCATGTATTCTATCTATTCTTCCTAAAACTTCTTTCAAAAGTGAAGTCAAAACCCCACTAAACACACACCCTATACCAAATGGGTGGTAGAATGGAAAGTGCTCTGGATTTGGAGTCAGATGATCTGGGCTAAGTACTGCCATTTGTTCTTAAGAAAGCTATAGTTTCTGTGCATACCCTTTGACCCAGCAGCGCTACTACTGGGATTATATCCCAAAGAAATACTAAAGAGCGGAAAGAGACATATATGTGCCAAAATGTTTGTGGCAGCTCTTTTTGTTGTAGCTAGAAACTGGAAGATGAATGGATGTCCATCAGTTGGAGAATGGTTGGGTAAATTGTGGTATATGAAGGTTATGGAATATTATTGCTCGGTAAGAAATGACCAGCAGGAGGAATATAGAGAGGCTTGGAGAGACTTAAATCAACTGATGCTGAGTGAAATGAGCAGAACCAGAAGATCACTATACACTTCAACAACAATACTGTATGGGGATGTATTCTGATGGAAGTGGAAATCTTCAACATAAAGAAGATCCAACTCACTTCCAGTTGATCAATGATGGACAGAGGTAGCTGCACCCAGAGAAGAAACACTGGGAGGGGAATGAAAATTGTTAGCACTAATATCTGTCTGCCCAGGTTGCATGTACCTTCGGATTCTAATGTTTATTGTGCAACAAGAAAATGATATTCGCACACATGTATTGTACCTAGACTATATTGTAACACATGTAAAATGTATGGTATTGCCTGTCGTCGGGGGGAGGGAATAAAGGGAGGGGGGGTAATTTGGAAAAATGAATACAAGGGATATTATAAAATATATATATATATATATATATATATATATAATAAAAAAAAAAAAAAAAGAAAGCTATAGTTTCCTCCTCTATAAAATGAGGAATTTAGACAGTTCAGAGGTTCTTTACCTTTTTAATATCATAGACCCTTTTGAAAGGCCAGTGAAACTCTTTTAAGAATAATTTTTTAATTCATAAAATAAAATACATAAGGTGACAAAAGGAAATCAAAAATTAGTGAAAATAAAAATCCAAATTCCTGGGCCCTCTGAAACCTAGACATGTTCTCCATACTGGGACTAAATGATCTCTCAGTTTGCTTAGAGTCTTACTAGGATTTTATACCTAAGGGTGGAAGAGGGCCAGGGACAAACAAATAGATGGAAAATATGAGAAATGGATTGTTTATAAGACAGTCAGAAATTGCCCACAAGTGTACAATCTTTCTGGAGCATTCTCTGAAGATTAGTTTGGTCTATCTGGACTGGGCTCTTCTCTAGCTCTCTGGAATTTCCTCAGGGACTCCTGAGCCCAATTGTGAGTCTATTTGTTTTTCTGTGGGTTTGCTTAAGCATGAAATAAGAACTTTTCCAATTCAGTAGCATGCTACCTCCAGAATTTCCCCAACCTGAAATGGATAGGAAAAGCAGCCCATTAAACCTTGTCCTCCATTAAACCTTGATTTTTTTTTTAAATAAATTCCCTTGCTCCTCCTCCATTCTTTCCCCATTGAACAACCATTTGCTTTTGGGAACAGATGTAATGACTGAAAGTCCTCTCCCACCTTGCTGAAGTTGGCTGGCAACAACTGCCCATGACCTTGTCCACACGTGGCCTTTCCAGATTGTAGTTTCTGTCTTTTCTCATCACCTCTTGGCTGGCTCCATGTCCCAGTCCCCAAAGGGCCAGAAGGTGAGCAGCCTTAATGACAAGTGGGCAAAGGGCTGTTTTGTTCCTCAAGAGTGGTTCGGTTTACGCAGGACAGGGTTCACTGGGGAGAATAAGTGGGCTTTTACTGCAGTTTCTCCCTTAGTATCAACATCAAGCTGAAGGAGGACAGTGTAGTGAAGGTGAATAGTGCTTTGCTTAAATTCCATAGGGAACTCCTTCGATAGAGACAATGCACACTCTGAAACAGCTGTTATTTGTGAGCACCTAGAGGGCATTTTCTGTCTTGGGATGCTGACACAGGAAAACAGTCACATTTCCCTGGCTTCGCTTTAGGGAATGTTAGTCACTGCAGCTGCAGCCAGCACTGGGAAGCTTTATGTCTTTTACACAGCAAAGCCTACTTTTATACGGTATTTTTATACCATAAAGGCTACTTTTACACAGTAAAATTTATTATTATAGTCTTTTCCACACCCATCCCCTAAGGTTGACCTAGTCAGTTTTGTGACTCCAATTTTCAGATGAAGAAGTTCATTCACAGAGAAGTATAATGACTTTTCTACATCCACTTATCCAATAAGTTCATTGTTGACAGGGCTACAACGGGAATATCTAGGATTTTGCTAGCTATTGAGATTATTAAATCCTTTTGCAGTATGGGAATTCTTGGGTTAAAAGTCAGGTAGAATTTTTATGATAATTGAAGGTTTGCAAAGTGTTTTTTATGTGTTCTCTCATTTCCTCCTTATAAGGATTCAATAGGCTCCATTTTACAGATGCATCTCACTACTAGTAAGTGCCTGAGGCAGTATTTGAACTCCAGTTTTCCCCACTCCTACAGCATTTTATGCACTGAACCACCTTTTAGGTGAACTATGCAGAATGATTGCATGGTTTTTACTTTAGAATAAGAGGTATTTTTTTAAGGAGATGGGGATGCTGAATATAGACTATTTAGCTCATGGATGAGCATAGTATAAGAGGAAATACCAAGTACAATTACCATTGAGGAAATAATTAGCTTAAAAGTATATAAATTTATCAATAATGACTTCTATATAATAAAAATACAATTTTTAGATTTATGGCAAACAATCATTCTTGGCAAAGACAATTGCCAGTGAACATCCTTGGTCATACATCAACATGAATTGTTTTATCAAAGGCAAAGAGAAAACATGAGAATGAGGTCAAAAGGAGAGGAGAGGAAAAAAGGAAGAGAGGAAGGAGAAGAATCACTATCCCATCAGAATGAGGCATTGCCCCTTTACACTGGGAACTTTACTAGAAAAAAGACAATTTGGAACAAGAGAATCCCAAAATCCATTCTGAAAACTGAAAGCTCTCTCTGTAGGGTTGGTCTTCATGAAATTAAGAGGGTCCTACTTTACTGGACAGCGGAAAGTCATTCCCTTAATTCTGCGATTTGGAAAGGGATGTTCCTGTATTGGTGAGCTAGGTGGGGAAAAGGTTAGGGTATTCTATCTTTATCTCCCATTCAAACAATTAGTATTAGTGATGACTCCTCATTAGTATTAGTAACATTCATTTATGCTTACAATGTTGTTTTAGCCATTCACTCATTCAATCAATAAACATTTATTCAACCTCTGCAATGCTCAAAACATTTTGTCAAGTACTAGAGGTGGAACTAAGTTTAGAAAAAACTGAGAACTTACTCTAATGAGATTTAGCTTTTAACTAGAAGATAAGACAAATATGCAGGTAAATATACACATTATATTAGAGATGTGTATTAGAGATGAGCCAAACAAAGTGCATCATGGAGTCTAATGATGGAACAGTTTTGACAGAACTTAGGGATCCATTCTCAAAATAGTAGAAAGAGGAAATGATTACACATGCTTGGAAAAAATCATGGGGCTTATTATAAAAGCAGTAATTCAATCCACAAGCATTTATTAAGTATTACTTTGTTAAGTACAGAAGAAGCAATTCCTGTTTGAAGGAACTTACATTCCTTCTCATAAAGAAAGACAACAAATAAATAAATATAAAGAGAATAAACATAAAATTAAATTAAAGGTAATTAGGGAGGGAAGATGCTAGCAATTATAGAGGATCAAGAAAGGTTTCATGTAGCTGTAGAAGCTTGAGCTTAATAAGGAGATTGAAAGATTATTATTAAGGGCCTATATTCTACTCTCCCATTTGTAAAGTTATTTGTTTATAAAGGACATCCTTGCTGAAGGCATGAGAAGAGACCTGGCAGCCTTTTTCAAATGATCTACTACATTAGACTACAAATCTACACTATTAACCCATGTAGAAACTACAAAATTTTACCAATCCTATTGTTTATTGACTAAAAAAAAGATATGTTAGAAAAAAATACCCTTCTAAAAACCCTCCTCCAACAAGGCATTTCCCACCAATATATTAAAATCATGTTAAACTCCTTAAAAGATGCGACTATAGATAACCTTGTTCAATGACTATCTAATTAAAACTATCCAGTGAAGTGTATGCTTGCCAAAAGTTGTTATTCCACAGATAATGTTCAGCACAGAATGCCAAAAGAACCCTCCTTTTTAAATGGTACAATCTTTCAGGTTTCTGGGGTTCATCGTGCTGGTTTTCAACCCCTGGAACACTAAGATTTCTCATTGATATTCATTATCATTCAAAAGTTTTGTTTAACTTCCCATAGAAAAAAACCCAAATAGATGAAGAAAGCTTACTGTCCAAACTATGACATGTAGTTGGATGAACAACCCATAGAGTTGGTGTATCAGTTAATTACCAAATTTGATGGCCTTCACTTAGTCTTCATTCTTCTTGCTATCTTTGCAATGTTGGATACTATTGATCACCATCACTTAAGAAGCTCTTCTCTTTTGCAAGACTATGTTCTATCTTAATATTTCTTCTACCTGCCTAACAATCTTTCTTTCTCTCCTTTACTGAATCATCACCCATAATCTAACTGGATATGTAGCCTCAGATATTCACCTCTTTTATCTATTTCTTTGTTTTACTCTTTCCCTCTATACACAAAAATTTTTGAATATTGTGATAAATTCACTTCCCTTGGCAATATCCTTGGAAAGATGTGGCTACATTACCAAGGTGAGTTCCATGTTTGGGAAGCTCTGAAAAAAAGTACAGGAAAGAAGTATTAATTAGACTGATTACCAAACTGAAGGTCTACAGAGCTGTTACAGTGTATTATTGTAGATCTGTGAAACCTGAACAGTCCAGCAGCATCATGCTGAATCACTTCCATTTGAATCACCTTAGGAAGATTCTGAAGATCATCTGGCAAAATAAGGTACCAGACATATGAGGTCTTTTCTTGAGTTGAATTGCCAAGCTTTCCAACTCTACTGCAGAGAGAACAATTCTGATGGGCTGGCCATGTTGTCTGAATGTCAAACATATGTTTTATAGAGAACTCACAGAATGCTAGCATAGAGATACAAAAACACTCTCAAAGTTTCTTTAAAGAACTTTGGAATCAACTGTGAGACACAGAAGATACTGGCACAAGTCTGCCCAGAATGGTGTGCTGCAGGAGCAAAGAATAACTGCAATAAGTCAAAAGAAATGTGAAATGTGAAAATTTAGAGCCATCTCCACTCTGAATGTGTGTCCAATCTGTGGTAGATTCATTTAGGCTCCATTCATCTCCCTAATTTAGGATACTATTGATCACCATTATCTAAGATGCTCTTCTCTTTTTCAAGACACTATTCTTCATTTTCCTGTGGTAGATTCTTTTGAACTTGTATTGGTCTGATCAACCACAGTCAGACACTATTGTTTGTTGACTAAAAAAAAATCTAATAGAGAAAAATACCTTTCAAAAAACCCTCCTCCATTTCCCATGAATATGTTAAAATCTTTCCATATTCCTTACAAGATGTGACAGTACAGATAACCTTGTTCAATGACTCTCTAATTGTACATTAACCCTAACATAGTGATATGGTCCTTTTTGAGCACAATGGACAACAATCAACTGACCATGTACTACCTCTAATATCTAAACACACTGACATATTGCTGTGTTTGTTCAATCGTTTTTCAGTCATAACCATTTTTGGGATTTTCTTGGCAAAAATACTGGATTGATTTGCCAGCTCGTTTTATGATGAGAAATTGAGGCAAATAGATTAAGTGACTTGCATGCAAAGAGTCACATAGTAAATAACTATCTGAGGCTGGATTTGAACTCATGAAAATGCAACTTCCTGATTCCAAGCTCAATACTCGGTACAATTTCACCACCTAGCTGTCACTATATATGTATATATGCACATGTATGTATATATGTACATGTATGTATATATGTGTACATGCATGTACATATACATATATGTATATATATTTCTTTTGGTAACCTTAACCTCTCCTAGGAATTCAATTATTATCTCTCTAATGATTACTCCAAGGTCTATATATCCAACCCTATTCTTTCTCTTGAACTAATTGCCAATGATCAATTCAATATTTAACTAGTCAGTGTATAGGCTTCTCAAACTTAACCTGCCCAAAACAGAATCTATCTATCCTTCTTCCAAAGTTCCCTGTAATTGTTGAAGGTGCCATATTCCCAATCACCCAAGTTTGCAACATCAATAACATCCTTGAATTCTCACTCTTATTTATATCATATATCCAATTAATCATATTTACCTTCTTTTTACTCATACAGTCATCTCATTCAGAGCCTTGTCAAAATAACTTCGTCTCTCCCCATTCCAAACTATCCTCTCCTCATCTACCAAAGTGATTTTCCTTAAGAATAGGTTTAATTATACCAATTACCCTGTTCAACAATCTACTATCTATTATCTTCAGCACCAAATATAAAGTCCTTTGACGGTTAGTGCCCTTTACAATCTAGCCCCTTCCTTCCTTGACATTTTTTCCCAAGTGCTACTCTGCTCCAAATGCTCTATGATCCATTGGTATCATCACCAATGTCCTTCAAACATAACATTTTCTTTCCCATCTTAATGCCTCTGTACTGATTCTCCTTCTTGCCTGGAATATTCTGCCCCTTATTTTCCCTAACCTCCTTCCAGATTCAGCTCAAACCCCATCTTCTTCAAGGATTTTTCCTGCTTTTCCAGTCAATTAACTCTTCCCCTTTCTAGGGCTCATTTCCTTCTATACTATATATTTTACATTATTTGTATTTTGCTTCTTCTGTTAAAATGTAAGCATCTTAAGATCAGACAATTTGAATTTTTCCTGTATACTTAGAACAGTGCCTGGAGTTTTGTAGTTAATAAATAATTTTTGATTGATTTAGCAAATGTCAAGGATATAGAAGGTATTTCTACTAAGGTCTTATATCCTTGTCAAATCTGAGATTCTATGATTCCCCATAGGATTTTATTCTTGGCAGCTCAGTGGTACAGTGGATAGAGCTCTGGGCCCAAAATTGAGAAGATTTTAGTTCAAATCCAGCCTCAGATACTCTAACTGTGTGATCCTGGGCAAGTATTTGTCCTCTATCTATTTCAATTTCTTCAACTTTAAAAATGAGGATAATAATAGCACCTATATGCCAGGATTGTTGTGAGAACCAACTATCATAATATTTATAAAGTGCTAAGCACAATGCTTGATACATGTAGGTGCTTAATTAATGCTTGTTTCTTTCCTTCTATATTGCTCATGTAGTCCAGTGATCTAGTAATCCAGTTTTTAGCTTGCCTTGCCAACTTGGCAAATGTTATATTGAAAGTCGCATTTCTCTCCTAAAAGGAAGGAAGGAAATAGGATGCATCTCAGACGCTGAAGAATGTTTGAGAATGTATTTTTTTAAATAGCCCCACTGCTATTCCTGCATTCGATCCATCTGTCCCTGACTGTGCTGAGTCTGTGCAGTTGCAAGCTACACCTGTTTCACAGATAGGCAGGGATTTTTGGATGAAGGCCAACTCAGCAGGTGGATGCTGAGGGTTGGCAGCCACAGTGCCTAGATTTTAAAATCTTTTTGTAACTTTAAAAGAAAAAAAACACTTAATAAAGGGGAAATACTACTGATTCAGAAACATAAGGGAGGGGGGAAGCAAAACCCGATGCATCAATTACAGCATTGCCATTTCCAATGATGATTTACTCTTTGCATTAGACTTTTGCAAAATAGCATCTAAGGGGAAAGGTTATCATTCTGCGTGTGACCATCAAAGTGCACATGGAAAATATAATTGTGGGCATAATTAAATTTGTGCCAGTGAACACATCAAGCAATTTGACAGAAGCACAGAACCATAGACTGATTAGGAAAAGATCTCAGGGGTTATCTCCAGAGGTATCAAACTAGCAGCTCGCTGACCACATAGGCCAGAAAGAATCCGCTGAATCAGATTAAAATTTAATTGGGAAATACTTAACAAAATACACAAAATAAAACATAGATAACATTATATTTTAAAATTAAATCAATTTGTATCTCATGGTGATCCTTAAATATGGATTAATGACCCTTTAACTAGTACTTGACATCACTATTCTAGACTAATATATCAGTCAGCAAGTAATTAAGTACTGTGATAGGAACCAGGGATGCTAAGAAAAAATTAAATAGGCCTTACCCTCAAGGAGCTTGTTTTCTATAGGTATAAACAACAACAACAACAACAACAACAAAAAAAAAATATATATATATATATATATATATATATACAAACACACACACACACACACACACACACACACACACACACACACAACTTAAGAGTTTGCTTTGTTTTTTTGTTTTTTGATGGGGGGAGTATTAACAGGTAGAGAGATCAGGAAAGACCTCATCTACAAAGAGATAATTGAGTGACTGTCTAAGAAAGAAGCTAGGGATTCTAGGAGGAAAAAATAATGAAGAAATAAATAAAAATATCCCAAATGGACAGGAAACCCTATAGAAAGGCATGGAGTTGAGAGATAGGATCTTTAGAATTAAAAATATCTAGTAGTCTTGTTTGGCTGGCTCCAAAGCTAAGTGAAAGGGAGTAATGTATTTAACATGATTAGAAAAGTCAACTGTAGGTAGGTTGTAAAGGGATTAAAATGCCAAACAAAAGAATTTTTTTTTTCCTCAAAGGTAATAGGGAATAATTGGAATTTGTGACCAGGAAAAGAGATATGGTCAGACTCATTCTTTAAAATGATATTTTAACAACTGTTGAAGATGAATTAGAGAGGAGAGATGTTTGAGTTAAAGACCAAATAGAGATCATGTTATTGCAATAATATAGTCTGATGAGAAGTCATAGTCCTGAGAATACAGGCAGAGTAAATGATTAATGAAAGAATAGGTAGAACCAAAGATATTTGATAATTGATTGATTATGTGTGATGAGAATTAAGAGTCAAGAATGACTGATTTAGAGGTGTTCTGGGCACAATACTAAAAATTTTGTGAGAACTGACTTAAATTTTCAGTATGAGCACTAACACCTCAGAAATCTTCAATTATTAGAAAGCAGGGCTTGATTTGCTGTTTTGTTGATTATCTAGACTAAACATTATCGTAATAATACAGATTAAATTGAAAAGTATAAGCATACTTTTTCCCACTGAATAGCTATAGTTAAATATTTACCTACATACTGCTGTATTACTAAATAGACATAGTTCGAGCTCAGCAGGAGTTCTTTAGAAGGCTCAGGTAATCATCAGACTAAAGACTGTGTTACTAGAGCCTAAAAATAATAATAATAACAATAATAACACTATTGCTGCTGTTACTATTACTACTACTAACTGGCCTTTATATACCACTTTAAGATTTTAAAAACGCTTTCATATTCATATTTCATATTCATTCTCCTTTGCCTTTCAACACACCTTATCAGAGGTTATGTTGACTAAAGCAACAGAACTAGAGAATTTCTGAAGAGAGATGTTATATGAAGGTCTTTCCAATTCATATATTTTATAATTATCTTATTCTCATCCAATCTCTATTCAAAGCTTGAATCTCCACTACAAAATGCTAAATTTGTAATCAAGTTTTCACTGAAATCCCAACAATGAGATCCCAGCAAACTTGTTACTTAGGAAATGGATCTATTCTGCTTTAGGACAGTTATTATTAGTAATTTCCCCCTTCTGTTTAGTGGAAATTTGCTTCCCTATAACTTCCTCCCTTTGCACTGTTCTATAATAAATCATAGAACAAGAATAATTCCTTTTATACATAAGAAGCCTTTAAATATTAGAAGGTAATTTCTTAAGCATTTTGAGGAGAGGGACTGTATTTGTAGACATGCACAGTGCCCAGAATAGTCATTTAATACATTTTTTGTTTAATTAAATGTAATTTTCCCTCTCCATAAATCTTCTTTTCTTGAAGCTAAACATTTTTTACTTTAATTGATCCTTTTAAATCATGGTCACTCTTTATGGATTGTCCTCCTCTGGACACATTGGAGACAGACAACAGTCTTCCAAAAATGTGCCACTTAGAATAAGATACTATATTGGTAATATTGTTTGTTGCCTGGGCAGATACTATTGGACTATCAACTTTTTCATTTTGGATACGGGACACTACCTTTCCAGATAAAACTGAAGACAGGAATAGCTTTTTTAATTGTTATATCAGATTAATGCTTACCCATCCGGTACTGGCAAAATTATTTTTTTGAACCCAAGTACAAGACAACATTTATCCCAAATAAATTTCATATTTTTTGCTAGCATTAGCACACAATTCCAATCTATTTAAAATATTTAGTTACTATTTCTCCTTTTCTCTATTTGCTTTAAAGCAATATGGAATTCTTTCTTAAAACTTCCTCCTCTATTATTCTCCTTGTTCTATGCTTGTACCCCTTTTCCATCTGTCTCCATCTGTCTAATTACTAAATCTTTTCTGTGTATGTCGTAGTATGTAAAATGCCATGGAGGATAAAGGAGAACATTCTCTTTTCCCCTCTAGTCTCCATCTCCATTCCCTTCTAGTCCATTCAGAAATATCCTCATATTCTTCATTATGCAGCCCAAGATCAACCAACTGCTTCATTTCTCATCTTCCATTCCTGATCAAACTGTAACCATCCTAACCCTTCCTCTCCTTTCCTCCATTCTCAAAGGATGAAATGGACCACTCTTAAGCCATTTCCTGAATACTTTCCTTCTTCATTCACTGTCAAACATTTAGAAAAAGTAGACTTCATTTTCTACTTTCATTTCCTCAGCACCTTCTCATCCCCCATACCTTTGCAATCTGTCATCTGTTCCTATTGATAAAATTCTCTCCTAGATCATTAATTGAGTTCTTTCATTGTCAAAAACAATTTTTTTCCAGTCTTCATTCTCTTTGATTTTTCTGTAGTATTTTCGTAATAATGGAGTCTTCCTCTCTATTTAATATGCTCCCTTTCCTTGAATTCTAAGACTGTGAATTGATGGTTCTTTTCTTAATGTTCCTTCTTTGTCTCTTTTGTTTATTTTTTGCATTCCCTTAATTCCTTAAATGTGGATATTACTCATCACCTTTTTGGTGCTCTTCTTTTCTTTCTTTATAGTCTCTTACCCTAGGTAGATTTATCCACTCCAGTGGTTTCAATTAACACCATTATGCAAATAGATCCCCAAAGCATACTTTTACTCCAACTTATCCTCATAGCTACAGTTCTAAATTTGCAATCACTGGATAATTCTACCTGGATGTTCCACTGTGATGGGTGTGAGGGACAAAATTTCAGAGGCTAAAGAAGTGGTCAGTCTCTTCTGTCAATTTCTGACTACTTAGAAGTGAGTCATCTCTAAATAGAAGATAATGTGAGGAGTGTGTCAGAAAGAATGAGAAAGGAAAATGCAGCTCATGGAAAACATGAACCCTATTGAAAAATGTAAGTTCAACTTCAACAACGATACTGTATGAAGATGTATTCTGATGGAAGTGGATATCTTCAACATAGAGAAGATCTAATTCAGCTCCAGTTGATCAATGATGGACAGAAATAACTACACCCAGAGAAGGAACACTGGGAAGTGAATGCAAATTGTTAGCACTACTGTCTATCTACCCAGGTTACTTATACCTTCGGAATCCAATTCTTAACGTGCAACAAGAAATTTGGTTTTACACACATATATTGTATCTAGGATATACTGTAACACATTTAATATGTATAGGATTGCCTGTCATCTAGGGGAGGGAGTAGAGGGAGGAAGGGGAAAATTTGGAAAAGAAGTGAATACAAGGGATAATATTGTAAAAAAAGTTATCCATACATATGTACTGTCAAAAAATTATAATTATAAGGGTAATTTTTTAAAAAGTTAGAAAGAAAGAAAGAAAGAAAGAAAGAAAGAAAGAAAGAAAGAAAGAAAGAAAGAAAGAAAGAAAGAAAGAAAGAAAGAAAGAAAGAAAGAAAGAAAGAAAGAAAGAAAAATATAAGTTCAGTTGACAGGGCCCTGAATGGAAACAAGAGTTAACACTCCAGCTGTCATGATCTTGTCAGGTGCTTTCAAATGGGACATAGCAGGATATAGTGGATAGTATGCAGAATTTGGAGTGGAACAGAATGAAAGATGATTTGGAGAAAAGATAGATTAGAGGCAAGAAAACAAGGTAGGAGGTTATTACAATAAATTAGAAGAAATAAAGCGAACAATGGTGGTTTCTATGGAAGTAGAAAGTAGCAAAGAGATTACAAGAAAAATCATGACCATAGAATGAACATATTTTAAAAGATGATCAGATGTATGGGATGAAGGAAAGAGAAGAGTAAAAGATGACCCAGAGTTTATAAACCTTGATGTCTAAGGAAAGGATGGTGTCATTAAGAGAGATAAATTATGGAGAAGGAAAGACATTTCAGGGAATATGATGAATTCAATCTAGGAGGTGCTGACTTTGTTTGCTGAAGGGCATAATAGATGCCCAATCTCACTTCATGTCATTTATCTGCTTTGGCCCATATCACGAGTGCAAGACACTCCAATTTGGAACAAAAAGCCCATCTTGATTGAATCTCTTTTCCCAGAAATTTCCAAACTACACAAAGAATCCTTCCCCTTAAAGAAATAACTTCCTAAATTATTATGGAATTCAGCTATCACAGTCCTTTACATGAAACTATTTGAAGTGAAAAGAAATGCCAGTAATTAGAATAAAGTATGTATGGATATAGACACATACTATTTTTGTTAAATACTTTGGTAACACTATTGTCTTAGTTACATTTGCATTCTTGAACCTTCCCCCCAAGTATTAAATGGACTCTGCCCCTTATGTCCACTGTTAAAGTCACTCCCTACCTTTAAGATCCAAGTCAGGTTTTTCATTCTCTATAAAATCTTCTTTGACTTTTCTCATTTGAAAGTAACCTCTCCTTTCCTTTACCCTTCCCTCAATTCCTCACAGAAATTTGCCTAGACATTTCCTTTGTGCTTACCATTTTCCCTGCCTCTCATCCCATATCAATTATTTTTTTTTGTGCATGTTTCCCTTCACTGAACTGAGAGAAAGGTTTGTATAATCTATATCTGTATTTCTATCTGTTGAACATGGCATCTTGAACATAGTGGATGTGTGTGTATAGAAACATAGGCATATCTATAGATTGTATATTCTTGTTTATATATACATACATACTGTGTGTGTGTGTGTGTGTGTGTGTGTGTGTGTGTGTGTGTGAAATTTGAATAAGATAGTAAGATATAATACTTGTCCTCAAGGAGCTTATAGGGGATAGGGGATATAATACTCATGCACAAAAAAATATAATGAATTTATAATATGAAACATTTATCAGAGAGTTACAAAAATCAAAATTCAGAGAAGAAAAAAGTCACTTAACTGAATGGATAAGAGAAAACTTTATAGAGAAAATGGCAGTTGAGATGTTCTTTCAAGGGTTAATAAGATTCCAGTAGGAAGAAATGCATTAAAAAAGATTATTTCAGGGGAAAGAAAAAATATAAGGAAATCATGAAGTCTGAATAGTTCAAACCATGTTTGGGAAACCCTGATAAATGTAAAGAATATCAGATACCATCCTACCTGACCTGTATCTGACCAAGTAGTCCCTCTGCGATATTGTTAACAAGCATTGAACCAGATTCTGCTGGGAAGACCTCCAGGAAGCAGGAACTCAATACCTTTCTGATGTAAGAATAGGGCTTTAAATGGACTACTAGCTCTCAATGTGAATCAACCATCTGATGTCAGCCAAGAAATATAATGCAATTTTAGCTTGAATTGAGCAGTCTGGTGTCCTAGAATAAGGAGTATTAGGATCATTTCTGTACATTGATAAGGGAAGAGTGTCACAGGAGAACTGGTGAAAGGCTTTGAAGTCCTATTACATGAAAACAGATTGAAGGGGCAGGCAATATTTTGATTGGAGGAGAAAAAGATTTAAGTGAAATATAACTGTCTTCAAATAAGTAAAGCAATATGGAAGAAGGATTGGATTTATTTTCCTTGGACTTAGACATCAAAATACTGGAATCTAAAATCGGAATGAATTACTTCAGAAGATACAGGCTCCTCGTTTACTGCAAATCTTCAATAAAAAGTTGGATGGCCAGTCCTTTGGGGACGTTGTGGATACTCTTTTAGGTATGGATTATACTAAATGGCAACTGAAGTCACATCTCTCTTTGTAATCCTGAGATCTTGAGCTTTTTGATATGATAAAAAAAAAAATCACTACATGTGATGAATAAGAGGTCAATGTGACCTTTGAAGGAACAATGTCAATATAATGGTAGAAATGAAGTCCAATTAGGATAAGCCAAAGAGTGGGAAGAAAGATGAGGAAGTAGAAGCAGCAGGTGCACTGAAAATATATTTTCCTGGAATTTGCCAGTGAAAGGGAAGAGTGATATTAGGCAAAACCTTAAGGGGATAGCAAGCTACTATCCGGATGTTTGTTATTGCTGTTTGTTTTTAAAGATGAGGCAAAACTGGTCATATGTGTAGGTCACAGGACAAAGGCTACAGATTAAAGAGAAGAAAAACAATTGTTGGATCAAGGTGCCAGAAGAGTTGAAGGAGCACAGAGTCCCTGCTAATAACTTTGGCGAAAAGCCCTAATCTGGGCAGAGTTACTCTTATTTTCTAAGGCAAAAAGGGAAAGATGATGAGTGAAGATACAGAAAAATTTTGAGTAGTTTAACTACTCAGAAGTGGAATGGGGCTGCCTCTGGGAATAGAGAGTTCCCCTCATTAGAGGCTTCCAAGCAAAGATTATAGAACCATTTTCTTGATAAATTGGAGAGGAGTTTAGGTTTGAGTTGGACTGTAGGGACTCTGAGGCCCAGAATATGAGATTCTGTGAGGGTATTTATAACAAATGGCCTCCATAATTTCAATAAAGTAAGGGAGTAAATGTATCTGCTGAGAGTCAGCAGCACTATAGAGTTGGGGACAAGTAAAAAAAATCTGACAAATTCAAAAGGGAGTTTTTTTATAGTGATATATAGTCAAATGTACACATGTGACAATATATATATATATAATATATATATAGTGTTATATATTTACATATAAACAATGGAGATAGAGAAAGACAGAGATATAAGAAAAGGGAGATAAAAGCGGGAGAGAGAATGAGAAAAAGAGAGAGAAGGAAAGAGAGGGAGTGAAGGAGAAAGGGAGGGAGAGAGACAGAAAGACATAGAGAGGAGATAGATCCAGAGATAAAGACAATGACAAAAATAGAGACAGAAAAGAGAAACAGAAACAGAGAGAAAAAGATAGAAACATAGAACCAGAGAAAGAAGAGACCTAGGAAACAGAGAAAATATGCATATACTATACATTCATACTTCAAAAACACTTTCCAAAATTGGTGATTTCATCAGTGAGAACACTTCCTTCACTAGAACAGATTGCCATCTGTCTACACTTTGGTAGAGTTGCTATGACCAAAATTTCATCACCTGGTGGTAAAAATGGTAATGAGCTGATATAATTTAGAATTCCTGAGATGCTTTAAGGTTTACAAAGAGCTTTCTTTATAACAGTCCTCTTAACTAAGAAATGGAAGCAGTGTTTAAATATTTTTAAGAGAATGAAGCTAACTCAGAGAGTAAGGGACTTTCCCACAGTCACTGTGATGTGGATTTTGAACTTACTCTCTTCCCTCGTCAGAAAAATTTACTATTATCAGGCATAACCAAGTCCCACACTATCCTGTTTCTATAGAATGATTGTGAGTCTCTATTAACCTCCATTGCCTATCCCTCAGCTCTGGGCATCTCTAAGCAGCTTTTGAGATATTGATTAGCATACCTTTAGACAGATCTGGGATCTGGTCTGGCAGGTGCATTCCATCTGACTCCTCCTTGACCTTCCCTTTGAATCTCCAAACTCTTCTTTGGTACTTCCTCTCCTTCCTGCCCCTGAGAAACCCCCAAGGTTATATTTCCCCTATAAAAGATGTGCCCATGATGAAGATGTTTGACAAAACCTTTCCAGAACTAAGCCCATTATGAAGTACTTTCTCCCTCCTCATAATGTCTTCCCTTTAATGGTATCCTTCTCCTTATTATAGCTAAATTTAGTTATATTGCTAAACTCCTCTGTGGATTTAGGTTGCCAGTCAATGGCCTACTCAGGCATATTTCTTAAATGGATTCTTCCAAAATTTTTTCCTTGATAACCCTATAACTTTTCCTCTTAAGTCAATCCACTTTTGGCAAAGAAAATGTCCATTGTGAATCTGTCACATGTTTATTTCAAACTAGGAATAGCCAAAGTAAATGCCAAAATTGGATTTAAACTTATCAATAAAAAAAAATTGCCGTGAAGTAGTGCCAAAAAGGCAATACACCATCTGCTAAAATGCTGCCTGAAAGTCTCTGCTGTGCTGTCTAAGTAGTTAGAAGCTACTTAGCAAAGGAAAAAGAAACTGAAGTTCTCTTTCTGCCTTTGACACATACTGGTTGAATGACTTTGGATAAGTCACTTGATAAATAATTTATAGTATTTATATAACACTTTAGAAGTTGATACTTGCCATTGCTATTATAATGACCATTTTATAAAAAAGTTAGGCAGCCAGAAATTAAATGACTCACTTCAGACTACACAGTCACAAAGGAGAGTTTGTTAGTGCAGTTCATATAGTATAGACATTGGAGTCTGGCCCTGTGCTCAAATCAAGTCTCAAATACTTCCTAGCTGTGGGATCTTGAACAAGTCACTTAACTTTTTCAAATGAACTGAGAAAGAAATGGCAAATCCCTACATCATCTTTGCCAAGAAAACTCCAAATGGAGTCATGACAGACACAACTGAACAACAAAAAGATATGCCTAAGGATGGATTTGAACTCACCTTCCTGATTCTAGATTCAGTGCTTTTTCTAGATAACCCTTAATTACTCACTCTTATAGACAACTCTGTAAATGACTTGCATTAGAATAGGGAATTTCTGAATCCAGAAATTCCTAATATTAATAAAATCTTGGGTCTACTGCCTTTTCCTTATCTAAGCAGTAAAATAGCCCTAAAGGGAAAATGCCCCAAGGATTCCTTATTGAAAGAAATATAGAAATTCCAACTAAAATATGTCAGTCCAGAGCTTATCATAAGTGATTCCTAACAATATTTCGTTTTAAAACACAGTATGGGAGTGGTCTTTAGTGGGTAGCAACTAATCCCCAGGTGCTTATAGTTCCATTCATTTAGGATGAACTATATTTCTCTACTGCATTATTACCAAGATATAACTTGGATACTCTTATTTCAGGGGAAAATGTCAGCTTCACCTTGATTATTTCTGGAGTTTAACTTTACTTTTATTTTGCATCATTATACCACTGAGACTTTCCCTAATTTTCCTTCCTTCTTTCCTAACTTCCTTCTTTCCTAACTTCCTTCCTTCCTTCCTTTCTTTCTTCCTTCCTTCCTTCCTTCCTTCCTTCCTTCCTTCCTTCCTTCCTTTCTTCCTTCCTTCCTTCCTTTCTTTCTTCTTTCTTTCTTTCTTTCTTTCTTTCTTTCTTTCTTTCTTTCTTTCTTTCTTTCTTTCTTTCTTTCTTTCTTTCTTTCTTTCTTTCTTTCTTTCTTTCTTTCTTTCTTTCTTTCTTTCTTTCTTTCTTTCTTTCTTTCTTTCTTTCTTTCTTTCTTTCTTTCTTTCTTTCCTTCCTTCCTTCCTTCCTTCCTTCCTTCCTTCCTTCCTTCCTTCCTTCCTTCCTTCCTTCCTTCCTTCCTTCCTTCCTTCCTTCCTTCCTTCCTTCCTTCCTTCCTTCCTTCCTTCCTTCCTTCCTTCCTTCCTCTCTCCCTCCCTTTCTTAACTTTTTTCTAGCTTTAAGATACCTAAAAAGTCTAGACCCTTTTCATTTTTCCCCTTTTCTTACATAGCTCAGTTCTCTTTTCTCTTTCCCCTTTCACTGATTGTTCCTTTGCCAGTGTTTCTTTCTGGCTCAGTTTTGGATGTGCCCTATTTCCTTTCCTTTGCCAGACTCTTGAAATCCTTCTATAGTTCTGAAGTCATTCCTGCTTTTATACAAACTTCTCAAGCGTGACTTAGTCTCCTATCCACTTAGAACAGACTTTATGCCCCACTTGGTTCTGATTGATTCAATAAAATAGGGTCCTCATCTACAAAGGTGAGTACTCTTTAAGTGGGGTAATCATTGGACCTTTTGAGCTGAACTAGCTTTGGATTCCATTACCTATAATGTCTCTATTCACTCTAAATCTATAATCTTAAGATCCCCTTCTAAAATCCTGAAACATGCATCTATTAGAATTCAAAAGAAATAGAAGACTAACATTGGACCTTAGAATTCTCAGCTATATAGTAATTTATTTGAACTAAGGCTAGTGTCTTTTTCAGAATGACCCTGCTGTGGGCACCAATCCCAGAGAAATACCTAGGGACAGAATGAATTTCCCTTTTTCACTTGTTTGATTTTGTTTGGGCTTTTTATAGTTGTTGGTATTTTTTTAAATCAATTGCCTTATTTGGATCTTTATGGGGAAAAAATTCACTAGTTCTCTCCAATCTTTTTAAAGCCACATATAAAGTCTTTTTTGTGTAGACTTTCTTTTTGTCATTCATTCTTCTCTTCACCATTGGAGGAAAAAAAAAGTTAAATCTGCTTCTAAATAGCAGATCTTGAGATAGCTGTTAAAATTACTGTATTGACAAAAGCCCATTCTTAGTGCTTTTAAAACAGCAATTTTGAGCAAGTGGTCTTTACTTACTTTTACTTACCTTTTACTATGTCTCAATTTACTTAACCACAAAGTGAGGGAGTTGAAACAAATGACTTTTAAAAACTATCATTTCTACCATTCTATGTTTGTTCTAACATTTTATCTCCAAAGGTTCCTTCAAACTCTACTATCCCTTCAAAATTCATTTGATATCTTCCTTTCCAGGTACTAAGATCTTGTCATATGGTGTCGTTCATCTCTAGAACTCTATGTTTTAAGATGCCTTTTATTTTTAATACTTCATTCTAACATTCTGCTATGTCTGAAGGTCCCTTTTATTTCCAATGTTCTGTATTCTAAAGTCCAGAATTAATGTTCTCTGACCATATCATAAATCTATTTCATTATGTCTTCTTTTTTTGAATGCATTTCTTTTAGTTAAATGCATAACTCTCTTTGGTTTCATTTTTTCTCTCTCCTCTCTATTCCACCTGTCATTTAATCTCTTCCTCAGTTGAAAAAAAAAAGAATAATTGAAATGGATCCTTCTAAATGTCAGATTTTGAGATAAGTACCACCGCTGTAAATAACACCCAAACCTGGGTATTTTTAATTTAGTAAATCTTTGAAGATGGATGATATTCTTCATAGTCTAGTGATTACAATGGATCATATTGTTCCACTTGTCTCAGTGGGGGTGGTGTATACTAATCACTGAGAACAGTCATGTACTGATTTATTCAACACAGAAGTATGGTTATAAAAACTGTGTTTGACCAGCTAATCCAGGAAAGGGGGCAAACAGGGCAGTAGAAAATCCAGATTTAGCTTTTCTTCACAGACTGTTTTAAGAGTGAGTTTTTAAGATTGAGCTGTGATCTGAGTGTGTGTGTATGTGTGTATGTGGGTGGGTGGGGGTTACTGGGAATTTTTCAGCCCTCCTAAAGCTTTTTTCTTTAAGACGACCCATCTCAAAATAAAATATCTGCAAATGAAGATGGAGTGGGATGTTTGCATTCCAAGAAAGGTGACACAGAATGTTCTCAACTACCATATAATCAGCTTCATTTAAGTATCAATTACAAAGCATTCTTACCAGCTATGATAATTCACAATCTAATCACTTTTCAAATGGTGTGCCATAGAGACCTCAGTCTCTTTTTGAGCTTGCTTTTTTTTCTGAAATTCTATCTCATCTAGGAAAAAACAAACACACACACAGAATCAGCTATTCTCCCTTTAAATAGCATGTTTCCTTATTTGCTATATATTCTAAATCTTGTATTTTATGAGAAATTAAGCTATAAGGTTTTTTTTTTTTACTACAGAAACTTCCTTTTTTTTCTTATTTGTATCCTCAGATGTTAGTATAGTACTTGGCACGTACATCACAATGCAATACCATGCAATGCAACAGAACACAATGCAATAAATATTTATTAAATTACTACTAAGTGCCAGGAGCCGTTAAACCTTGAGGATACAGTTTATTTAGAAAAGAAAGACAAACCCTTCCATTAAGGAGTTTATAATCTAATTGGGGAGTATAGCCTACAAAAGAAAGCTGGAAAGGTGGAGTTGGGAAGAAGATACTCCACCACAAGGAAAGAATGAAGGAGCTAGAAAGGATGCTAAAGGTGCTAGATTTTTGAGCCCTCTTTATATGGGAGCTATGAGAAGGGGTTTTTTTGGTCCTCCTTTCAGGCAGAGGGGCAAAGGCAAGGCACTAATAACGGCATGACAAAGCTCACCTAATATTATAGGGTGGTGAATTTTGGGATGATGAGTTTTTTCTTTGGTGGGAGGGAGCAGCATGATGATGGTGGAGTGCAATCCAAGGAGTCCAGTCAGTGGGAAATGAAGAGTTGGCTGGGCTTCTGAGAATATAATAGACGTCTAGAACACAGTAGGTACTTAATAAATATCTCTTAATTGGCTG
Source organism: Sminthopsis crassicaudata (assembly GCF_048593235.1). Classification (NCBI taxonomy): domain Eukaryota; kingdom Metazoa; phylum Chordata; class Mammalia; order Dasyuromorphia; family Dasyuridae; genus Sminthopsis; species Sminthopsis crassicaudata. The sequence goes on from NC_133617.1 coordinate 97,645,826, forward strand.
ATCTCAAAATGTTAAAAGATGAATAAGATTTTATTTCAGCACTGGGATTAAATAGGCATATTTTATTATATCCTGACAGATAATCAGAACTAATTAGTTTTTTTAACTTAACCTAACAACATTTTGGGTTTCAGTTTCTTTATCTATAAAACAATGGAGTTGAACTAGATGCTTCTCAAGATATCTTTAACTCTTGGTCAATCAATACACAAGCATTAATTAAATACCTCCTGTGTCCCAGGCACAATGCTGAGTATACAAATATAAAATGAGACTAACCTCAAGCCTATGCCCATAGCTTTGCTCCCTGCCCTGTCACACTCACACTGACACACAGCCTTTGAAGTCCACTAAACTTCCAAATACACTGCAGATGTATTATTTTTTAACAATATCCTCAGGATACTAAAATAACCGATACTCACAATACTGAGTGTCTGTCAATGAGCTTTGAAAAATTGCAGAGAATAGAAGTACTATAAGGTTGGAGATTAGAAACTATCATTTAAAAATATTTTTAAAAAGTAAAAATTTTAGGTTATAGAACTTGAATTAATTTTTGGCAAAATATTAAAAATTTTGCAAAAGTTCTATATTTTTCTACACAAAAGAGGACCTTCACTTCTCGAAGGCTCTAATAGTAGAGTACAAGACCTAATACATTCTATCAAGGAAACTGAATTATGCTTAAAATACTTTTTTTGGTGAGGTAATTGGGGTTAAGTAACTTACCTAGGGTCACACAGCTAGTAAATGTTAAGCATCTGAGGTAAGATTTGAACTCAGATCCTTGTGACTTCAGAACCAGTGCACCATCTAGCCCAACACAATCTATCACTGTGTAGATTAATTGTAGAGGCTCAGTTGGTGATGAATGAATGAATAATAGCATTTATTAAATAAAATTATTACATGCTATAAGGTCTGTGTTTTTTGTTGTTGGATTCAGTTGTTAGCCAGCTCTTTATGACATTATGGACCATAGTCCATGGGGTTATTTTTGTAAAAGAAGGTGGAATAATTTACCATTTCCTTCTGTAGTAATAGAAGGGCAAACTAGAATCACATGGGATTTAAATTCAGGTCTTATTCACACCAGACCCAGTATTCTCTCTGGGGAACCACGTAGCTGACTATTAGGTAAAAATGTGAAAACTGAGATTGTCCCTGCTCTCAGTGTTTATACTTTAGGGGATTTAATATATAAAAGAAAATTAAACTTCAGGGTGAATGGAAAAGCCTAGAAGTTTTAAAGATATAGTATCCTCATCTGTAAAAAAGGGGTTAATAATAGTATATTATTCACATATATATTCACAACAAAAAATAGTGTTGTTGTGAAAATAAAATGAAATAAAATTTGTAAAAATGCTTTGAAGGCAAACCAGGCATGTCAAACCACCATCATCTTAACCGCCATCTCTCCTCAGGTCCTGATTAATTCGATCCAGAAATCTGAATTTAAGAGCCGTGGAAAAAGCAATAATTCAAAACAGGTGCTCTCAGCCACCATCCTGAAAAGCAAATTCTGAAAAACATTTCTGCAGAGGCTACAGAGACAATTACAAAGACCCCAGAGGGGTACTTCTTGCCAACAAAGTCTGGGCATTGTAGTTCAATGATATAAACTGATATCATTTTAATAGCAGAAATGAAATTTTAAAAGTGATTGTGTGATGCTGGAGAAATTGAGGCAAGATAGAGATTAGAGAGTTTTTTTTAATATTTTATTTGAGAGGGAGAGATTGTGCTGGGGGCATGCTGCCCCCAGGGCTGATGCCATTAAGCATCCAGCAGTGAATGTGAGTTCTCAATGACATAATTAAGGCTCTAAGCTCAGGTAGACAAAGGGGAGGGGGATGTGGAGTGGGAATCTCTAGGCAGGGATCATCAATCTGGTTCTGGTAGGACCATAAATTCTTACAAATTGGGAGGCCTTAGAAGGTGTCCAGCTAGAGGCAGGAAGTCTGGAATTAGAGGACACCAATTAGGTATCTGAGATAGGACATCTGGAGTCTTATCTTCTGGAATCTCAGATCTCTACAGCCCTAATTATCTGTCATAACGAGTGGAAAAGTGAAATTGCAACCAGGGGGATTGAGGAAATTCAAGGAAATGAGACAGAACAATTGAGGAACCTGAGGCGGCAAGACAATTCAGGGAAACTGAGGCAGAACAATTTAGGGAAATTAAGATAAAACAATTAGGGAAACGGAGGCAGGACAAGTAGAGAAGACTGTGGCACAACAATAGAATCATGTATTCTGTCTTTGGGCCCAAAGGTACATGGGGGGAGGGGTCCCTTTCCTTCTTTTCAGGTGAAACCTCTCATGTGTTAATTAATCCACTAGAATGTGAGCTGCTTGAGAGCAGTTATTGTTTTACTTTCCTATAAACATACCAGAATTTGGTACAATGTAAATAAATCATATCATGGTAAATATTTAATAAATGCTTCTTTCAGGAGTGCTCTAGGCTAGTTCCTAAGGAAACAAAAATCTCCCTTAGGAGAGAAATTTAAGTCAATCCAGGCTATAAAGTTGATGACAGAAAATGAATTGAACAGTTGCCATCTTAATCCTAAATTGGCTACTTCTTCCTTCCCTCCCTCCCTCTCATTCCTCCCTTTCTTTCTCCCTCTCTCCCTTCTTCCTTCACTCTCCCTTCCTTCCTCTTTCCTATATTGACTGCCTACTATATACAAGCCACTCTTCCTAATATCTAGATATTTATACTCTACCAAGGAAGAGATGATACCCACTCAAATAAGTCTAATAAAAGGCAGATGTGCTAGAGTTAAAGAAGATTTTCAGATAATTTTTAGAAAATTTGAGGAAGGAGACCCCAATTTCAGCTGAGAATATAGAGAAAGGGTTTATGAAGCTGGTAGCAACTGCACTGAGATTTGAAGAACAAAAGGAAAGTGAAAAATTACTGGAATCGTACATCTGGAATGCTGGAGATGTGAGATAACTATTTTAGGACAGCTTTTTACAAAATATCTCATAATATCCGAGGGGGAAAGATAGAGGGGTTCGGGCTGGATGATAATAGTTATACATTTGGAACTAGTTAAATGACTAGATCAAAGGATTGACCACTAATGGATTGGTGTCTACAAAAAGTGGAGTGCCCCAGGAATATGTTCTTGGGCAATTAAGCTGTCCAAAATAATCTAGAGAACATCTGAAAGCAGGACTCTTTAAGTGCTGCCCACTTTCCACAATGACTGGTCTTTGTAATGCTCTACCTTTGTTAATAATGTTGAATGGTATGTTTGCCATTCAAGATTTTTGTAGCCATAATAAGTGCCAGTCTTAATTTGTTAACTGAATTGATATTTCTTTCTAGAGAATGCATAAACAGAAATATTTATAAACATAAACTTTAGAATTAGGGCTAGAATTGGAGACTTAGGTAGTTCAGTAGCTGAGTGCTGTGCCTAGAGTTGATAAAACCTAGGTTCAAATTTGGCTTCAAATACTAGCTGTGTGACTCTGATCAAGTCACTTAATCGCTGCCTGCCTCAGTTTCCCCAGCTGTAAAATAGAGATAATAATAACAACTTCCTCCCAGATTTGTTATGAGGAACAAATGAGATAATATCTGCAACATGCAGTTAACACAGTTCCTAGCATATGGTAGACTCTAAATAAATGCTTGTTTCCCTCCTTCTTCACTTTCCTCATATGTAAAATGGGATTGGTAATAGAACTTGCCTCCCAGAGTTGTTATGAAAATCATAACCGATATTTATATTTTCTTTGTAAACCTCAAAGCATGATATAAATGCTAACTGTTATTTTCAATTATTTCCTGCAAGCCCTTCCCCCAAGTAATATTCACTATTTGAGGCACTTAATAGACATTTCTTGGTTGATTGATTGATTGATTATAGGATTGAGCAACAAGAAAATAACAATATAGTATTGTATGAGAAAAGAGACAGAGACAGAGATCAGAGAGACAGAGAGAAACATAGTGATATTCCCAACAACCTTAGGAGGTAGATACTATTTATTGTTCCCATTATACAGATCGGGAAACTGTAAATGCAGAGAACTTCAGTAAACCTTCACATAATTACATAGCTAGCAAACACCAGAGGCAGTATTTTAAATTATCTGTGTTGATACCAAGCTCAGCATGTTTTCACTATGCCCGTCTTAGTTCTGAAGGAGAAAAATAATTCCAGCTGATTCAGCAACAAACATTCAGCATCCTCTATCCCAGTGGTCTCCAGAATGGGGCCAGAGCCGTCTGGCAGATTATGGGCTGACTCCAAGGAGACAGTGGCCCGATGCCAAGGACTGGAGCCTGAGCAGAGGGATGTGAATTCTGCGAAGTGTCCCTCTCTCCCTCTGTGCACACTGAGAACTAGGGGATCACTCCCCTCTTCGGTGGGCAGTCTTAACTAGAGAATATCATGTCAAACACATTCCATGACCTTAATGACATCTCACCCATAACACCATTTTACGGGTCAGACTCAAAGGGGAAGCTCCTCCAGGCCCGTTACCTTCCTCTGACCACTTTGAGCAGATTACCGGGAAATGAAAGGAAGAAAGCAAAATATAGCAGCAGGAGTCTCTCTCTGTCTGTCTCTGTCTCTGTTTTTGTCTCTCTGTCTCTCTCTCAGTCTGTCAGTCAGTCTGTCTATCTCTCTCTGTGTTTCTTTTTGTCTAACTCTTTGTCTATCAGTCTGTCTATCTCTCTCTGTTTCTGTCTTTCTCTTGCTCTTGCTCTCTTTCTCTTTCTGTCTCTCTGAAGCTGGTGGGGGTCCCTTTAAGAAACTATATTTCCTATTGATCTATGATTCCTTTCAGATTCCCAGCCCCTCCTGGCTGAGGCATATCCTCCCCAGACAAAGTTGTCCTTCCTGGATACCAGAGCCTTTGATTCACAAATCCTGGTCAAAAGCATCCCTTTGAATTCCAATAGGAGATCCGGGCTTGTCCCAGCCCCCACTGGTTCTGCTCTGCTCGGGTTTCCCAACCCCCACCAAGACAACCAATATAATGATCTTCCATCAGCTAAGGTCTTTGCAGATGGATCTTGGCAGCTCCCTTTGCTGCCAGGACCTTCTGTCCACTGAGAACTGCATTCTCAATACAAAACTCCATTTTCCATAGATCTGCCCACTGGAAGATTCTTTCCAGTGCCAGCCTTCCTTTGCCCTCACTTATTTCCCTAACCAGACTTTATGCCTCTCTGTCAGGATTTCTAACCTTATTTCCAATCCCCATAATAAATCTCTTTTATCAATCTAGGTTTTGGGGTCTGTAAATTCCTTTACAGAGAACCTCTGCGCCACCAGAAGGGAGTCTCCAAAACTCCCTACCTTTGCACCAAATCCTAAAGGGGTACAGGGGAGCTAAGCCTCTCCATTTGGTTCCCTGGACCCCAAACCTGCCACTAGACCTTATCATTTAACTCCCTGAGCACCAGAAACCCTAATTTCATTTTGGTTCTCTAAATCTAAACCTCATCATTTGGTTCCCTGACCAGATGCCAAAATCTAGACATTATTTGGTGATGGAACGGAACCCCAAAACTCTGGACACTCAGAACTAATTTGGGTTTTGAGCTATTGGTGCAGTATTCTTCCAGGAAGAATACCTGCATTCCTTCTTTTGTCTCACTCTATCTCTAAAGGTAATGGGCGCCCAGACCGGGTCTGGGCTGTGGGTAATATTCTCCCAGGGAGAATATTTATATTTTCTGGCAAAAAGAACTTTTTTTTTTTTGTCATACTCTGTTTTTAGAGATAATGGAATCAGGAAATCTGGAACTCTGGAGGAGAGAAAAGACCTTTTTTCTTTCCCTATCCTGCAGTAGACATCCAAGCCACTCTGGTCAGGCTTGGGTCGTTGTTCTTTCTTGGTCTGTCAGTCAGTCTGTCTTGTCTCTCTGTCTGTCTCTGTGTTTCTCTTTGTCTGAATGTCTGTCTCTATCTCTGTTTTTGTATCTCTGTGTCTCTGTCTCTCTCAGTCTGTCAATCAGTTAGCCTGTCTCTCTGTCTTTGTCTGATTCTATTTCTCTCTCTCTCTCTTGCAAAAAACTATATTGTTACTTTCTTGTAGTTCAGTATTTTTTAGTCATGTCCTCCTCTTTCTGCCCCAAATTGGGGTTTTGATGGCAAAGATATTGGAGTGATTTGCCATTTCCTTTTCGAGCTCTTTTTACAGGTGAAGCAAACAGATGAAATGACTGTCCCAGGGTCACACAGCTAGTAAGAGTCTGAGACCAGATTTGAACGTAGGTTTTCCTGACTCCAGTCCTGATACTCTAGCCACTTCACCATCAGCTGTATAGCACTGTGTTAAAGAAGCACAAAACAACTAATTATATGAAAATAATCATGAAACATTTTGTTAAAGAGACTTTAAAAGATTAGTAGGTATTCAAGAGGTGAAATTTTTCATACAAAGAAAACAGGCTCAAGAAAGATACAGGGTGGGAATTACTGAACAGGGATCCGTCCAATGTGGTGAGTGTATAGACCGTATGGAGGTGAATAATTTGAGATAAATGAACTTGGAAAGGAACAGGGCAGCTCTGGTAAAGACCTCAACTTCCAGGTGGATGATTGTGAACTTTAGTCTGAAGACAAATAGGGAATCACTGAAGGGTTTGGAGTGAATCAATAACATGATCGTAAGAAAAATTAATCTGGTTGTGATATGAAGGACAGATCTAGGCAGGAAGAGACTGGAAGATAGAAAACTTGGGAGGAAATTACTATGAAATTATGAATACAAGTCCTAGAGACATAAATATTACACAATCACCTATATTGAATCAGATGTTCAGGTCATGAGCATGGGCAGTGACTCAGATTCATAAAGCAGAGTCCCAAAAGTTATGTGAAAGGGGAGTAAATATTAGGGCAGTAGTGCATTGATGCCAGATGTCATAGAACCTAGAACTAGAATAATAATAATAGCAAGAATTTATGCATCACAATTTATAGACCTACTATGTACTAAGCACTTTGGTTAAGTGTTTTACAAATATCCTATTTGATCCTCACAATAATCCTATGAGGTAAATACAATTATTTCCATTTTACTGGTAAAGAAATGATGTAAATTCTGTTCCCTTTAACTTTTGGGGAGCCCTGATGTAAACTGTGTCCCCTTGGGGAGGGAAGGGTGTTCCTGACTCTCAAACCTGGGAGGGGCACACCTTTCCCAGACAACTCCCAGATAATCTCATTTAATTGGAAATCTTAGCCTGGGGCATAGTCAACATCCTCTATTGAGTGGCTCAAACTGCTCCCCAGTTCCAGGCCAAGACTGACTGATATAATCTGGGGTTTCTCAATCCATTTTTGCTAATTCCTAATCAGGAAGGTTTGCTGAAAAGTTGGTTCTTCTCAGTGTAAACCCATTTTAGCTAGAATGCCCTTCTGGACTTAGCCCACTAATGAAGGTATTTTCTTCTCAGTGTAATCCACCTTTGCCTACTAAGAATGCTGTCTTCCTAGCAAGCTGCTTCTTAGTGTAAATAAACCTATTCTTTGTGGCAAATACAGATTAAGGGACTTTCTCAGAGTCACACAGCTAGATGTCTGAGCCTGGAATTGAACTGGAATACCAGACCTAGTTCTCAATCTACTGCATTACTCAGATTTCTCAAACACAAGACGAGCAGCCACTGAGGGGCAGAGTACAAATAGCATTGGGTGCACAGGAGCCAGCCACACAAAAATAACCTTCAAGTCAGCTTGGCAATTCAAGACATGAAAATAAAATGATAGAGTTAGACCTGTGTTTCATAGGCAGATCAGCACCTTCTTTATTACTTTATTTATTTATTACTAAAAAGCTTAGCTGGCTGCCCAGAACACTGAGACATAAAGTGAGTTGCCTCTTACCTCAGAGCCAAAAACTGCCTTTTATGCATGGGGCTCTGAGGAAAGCACTAGAGCTACTCCACACTTTGTCTACTTAAGGTAAGAAGTAATTAGACCAAATCCAGTTGAGTTGGAGGATAAATTAGTTAATAAAATAGCTTCTAGTTGCTGTACAAGTATATATATTTATTGTTTGCCCCTTCTAAAGGTTTGTGCCCTGGTTCAAAGCCCCAGTTGCCTTCTTTACTTAAGGCTCTGAAATAAAGGAGCATTCTGTCGTACTTAAAGCTTGAGATTCTTCTATGAGCCTGCTTGAAGAATGTCTGTGATGGGAATTTCTTTATCTTCCTGAGTAGCCCACTATATCGAATTGTTAGAAATGCCTTCGTTTATTGAGCTCACATGTCCCTCCATAACTTCCACCCACCCCTTCCATCTCTGCTCTGTGAAACCAAGCAGAACAGATCTTATTTCTCTTCCTTGTGATCCTCCTTCAGGGCAGTTTCAGTTAGATCTTCTGAATGCCACTGATGCAAAGAGAACACAAAGTGTACATTCAAGCAGATGATAAAACAATTAAGCTGCACATTAAATAAAAAAATAGATTTTAAAACAATTACGCTTTGTCCTCATGCCCTTAACCAGTTTTTCCTCATATATACATGTATTCCATATATACATATGCACCCACACACATATACAGGTACATATTTGGTCAATATATTTCTATATACTTGTTTTTCTTTGTAATCTTAAGTATTTTATTTAATGCATTTAACAACATTATTCTGAAAATGGGGCCATCAGTCTTACCAGCGTCAAAGGTATCTACAGTATGAAAAGGAGTTGGACAAGCTGCTTCTCCAAGACTGTTTCCCTAATGAAATGAGGGAGCTGGAGTAAAAAATTTCTAACTAACTTTCAGCTTTAAATCCTATGATTCTATGACATATAATGAGTAACAAAGCAAACTGAAATAATTTTGTGGGTATTACTCTCTCTTTTTACTCCAGTGGTGATGAGCTGTGGTGCATCAGGGAAGGTCAGAGTTGATTCAATTCAAAGAAGTTTTATTTTTTACTCGACTATGGGAAGGGCCCTGTGTTTGGCAGAGATACAAAGATAAAAGCCAGCATGATTCTTAACTTCAGCGGGAGCATGGTGGTACAGCACATAAACAAAAGATGGGAAACAAGATGGTGAAATGTGATGGGGACAAGGGAGAGATTAGCCAGAGTGCTCCAGGATAATCTGAACAACTTTCTGACCCCTCACTTGCCACTAGATTCAGAAGAGTCCCATAGGAACGCCTGGATCATGGATTAATCTCACTGTTTGCTTCCCTTTCTTCCTGCCAACCCTGCCTATCTAGGTCATTTATAATAATGAGAGAAAATTTTGGAAGACATTATGGGGATGGAGAGAAAGAGGATTCTTGGAGAGTACTCTGTGGCCATGAATACCCAGTTCCATACCCACCTAATTTATTTCCTCTCCAACACAGCCCCAGGGCCATCAGAGCCTCTGATGCCAGGGCTCATGCTGTATCAACTTCAAAATGTCAACACTGCAAATAAGCAAGGTCACCGTATCCAGCTTTCCTTACCCTCCATAGGCAGTGGGCCCACTGGGGACAGGGGAAAAGAAAAAAGCGAGGCTTTTTTAGGGGAAAAATTGTAGATTTAAGAGTTATACCTTAGCCTTATTAAAAATTCAACAACCATTGAACTTAAAAATGACTGATTGATATGACAAAGTCTGTTCACAATGAATATAAATCAAAGAGAATGACTGACAGACTAGTAAACATTTTAGAGCCAAAGAGATTGGGAATTAAATTAGCAATTAAAATAAACGTATTATCATTAACAGAATTGTCAGTTACCACCTAATTCTCCATGGGCCTCACTTCAAGATTACTCCTACATAACATACCTAACATATAAAGCTGCTATATTGGAAAAACTGGCTTTAATCATTACTAAGCTACTTCAGCAATCTGAAAAATCTTAACACACAACGGAGCTGTTTCAAAATAGGAGAGACAAAGTTTTTCCTGATTTTTATATGGAGGAAAAGAACGGTCTTTCAAACCCAAATAGAAGTCTACGGGCTGACTTCTATTTCCAGCAAAATTCTAGGAAGTGCTACTAACAGGATAATTTGTAAGCATTTGGATAGAGAATTGGTGATCACTAAGAATCATATTACATCATCAAGAAAGGTCAAGGAAGACTGAAACTAATTTTTTTGATAAGGTAACTATACTGGTCAATCACAAGAATACTATAGATTATTAGTTTTTGTTGATAAAATTATTTGTAGTTGAAAGGGAATTTAGAGATTGGTCAATTCAAAATATGAGAAAACTGAGGGCCAAAGAAATGAACTCAATTTTTCAGGGACAAACAGCTTACAAAGAGTAAGCCTTCAAGACCAGCACTCATGCCATTATATCAGGCTCCTTCTGTCCTATGCCAGGTTAAAGTCAGGTGGATTTGGGCCTGGTTAAATAATTAGATCCAAAGAGAAGTCATAACTTGGTCAACATAAATTTGAAGGAGTTCCCTTGGAAGGGAATTTTGTAGAATTCCTTAGGAATTTAATCTTGGTCTTGTGGTAGACAGCATTTTGTCAATGACACAGATGTTTTGGGTCCAGTTCTATTAGTTTAAGAAAGTCACATTTAGATTGCAAGCAACAAGGTCAGTGTATTAAAAGTTATATTGATATGGAATTATGTCCAAAAGGCTATCAAACTGTGCATATTCTTTGATCCAGCAGTATCTCTATTATATCCCAAAGAGATCATTAAAAAGGGAAAAGGGCCCACATGTGCAAAAATGATTGTAGCAGCCCCTTTTCTAGGAAATGGAAACTGAGTGGATGCTCACCAGTTGGGGAATGGCTGAACAAATGAATGTTATGGAATATTATTGTTCTATAAGAAATGATCAGCAGAATGATTTCAGAGAGGCCTGGAGAGACTTACAGGAACTAAATGATGCTTACAGGATGCTAAATGAAGTAAACAGAACCAGGAGATTATAATACACAGCAAGAACAAGATTATACGAAGATCAATTCTGACAGATGTGGCTCTCTTTTCAACTGGAGGTGATTCAGGCCAGCTCCATTGGTCATGTGATGGAGAAAACCATCTATACCCAGGGAGAGGACTATGGGCACTGAATGTGGACCACAACATAGCATTTTCACTCTTTTTGTTATTGTTTGTCTGCATTTTGTTTTATTTCTCATTTTTTTCCTTTTTGTTCTAATTTTTTTAAGCAGTGTGATAATTGTGGAAATATGTGTAGAAGAACTGCACATGTTTAACATATAGTGAATTGCTCTCTAGAGGAGGGGCTGAGGGAAGGCAGGGAGAAAAAAATTGGAACACAAGGATTTTGCACAAGTGAATGTTGAAAACTACCTATGTATATCTTTTGAAAATAAAAAGATTAAAAAAAAAGTTATGCTGGCTTAATAACTCATTGTTCTGAACCTTGCTTATCATTAATATTGGCTGAGCCTCTGTTGAGGCTCTGTTGAGGGATGCTCTCCTAGGGGTCACCCAATCTGCAATTCAATACAATCACATTGTATTACCTGTGATTTACTTCTCCCTGTTAAACATCATGTACCAGCAACTGGGGACAAACTGAGATGGAATGGCCAATATCTTTTTATTAACATGAACCTATCTGAATTGATTAAATAAAATAAATAAATGAAATAATTAAGTAAAATTTTGTTTTATTTCATTACAAAAATTGCCAATAAAGCTGGCTTTATCTTGAATCCCTTGCTAATCTGTAGTGATCAATTCATCAATGTGTTTATACCTTGAAATAGTTTAATAAATTTTAAAAATTCTTCCTTTCCTGAATTTTACCTCATTAATCAGGGCAAAAGCTGGAGGAATTTTTCCTTCTAACAGATGTGAGCACAGGGACCATCATTGCATTGTGTTTTGGTTGTAAGTGTCCACTTATGGCTATATTAAAAAGCTGGTATGTGTTGAAGATGTACATCCCTACTCATATCCATTTCTCATGTGGTTTGCATGTAATAAGATACATATAATTTCATAATTGTCACTTATTTAACTGAAAGTAACTGTATTAATAAACTAAAGCATCTTAAAGTTTTTCCACTCAAGACCCCTCTTCACCCAAGAAATTTTTATTTAACTCCCAGTATTTTATGAAGACATACCAGATTAGGGGAGAGAAATTCAAAATTTAGAAAAACAGGATTTTTTCATAATCACAAGGGCTTTATTGATGTGCAAAGGCTCATGGACAAAATCAAATCAATTTAGCAATGGGCTGTGAGTAAAATGGGTTTCTTTAACGTGGGAGGGATGTAAGGGCAGGGTCTAGAGAGTTAGGGAGGAATTAAGGTGGGTCTTAGTTGAGAACAAACTCACATGTTATGTCTACTAATTGCATGAGGAGACGAGTTGAGTATGCTTTCAGATATGTTAGTGTCCAGAATTAACTGAGTAAAAATACTCTCGTAGGAATATAGCCTTAAACCACAATTGTGACTTGAGACTTTATAATAACAAGTAGTGTTATTGCTAAAAGTTGCAGGTGTATGTCCCCTCCTCTTTTTCCTCCTCTTAATCAGCATTTAAGTACTTCTTTTAAAGGTGATGATGGCTTTGAAATCTCTTATCCTAGGATATCTGCTTGTATAGCAGTTCTTTAGGGAATCTTAAATTAAGAGTTTATTATTATTGACTTGTATTCTTTTGTTTCTTGGTCAGATTTCCAGGATTAGAGTGTAAACCAAGACTCCACCAAACAATGGAAGAACAGGTCAGCCTGGGGAGTAGGGGATTTTTTTTTTTGGGGGGGGGAGTAGTTCTGTGTTCAGGCTATTTAATTTGGTGTTTTGCAGTTTATGCTTTGCACTTCTTTGCTGACAAATACCTTGTCAGATGGAAGATGCTCTTTCTCAGGAAATTCTAATAATCCCCCTTTTTGCTTTTTTTTTTTTTTTTTTAACTCCCTGAGAGTATTTGTTTTTGTGGATGATACTGCCCCACACATGGGCAAAATAATCTTAGGAGTTTAGCCTACCTTTGTGTGTTTGGGAATAGGATGAGCTCATTAAAATTCCTGCTCCACATCTTATATGTATAGAAAATAAGTATACAAATCAAACATTTACTGGTAAATCAAAATCTCTTGATCCCTATATGGGGTAAGGAACCATAGTTGAAGAAACTGAGTTATAATCAGGTTATATCTTGGTCATTGCTTCAGGACTGCCAGCAACAGACTCTAGCTTTGTTTTTTTCTCCATTAAGTGTTTTTGGTTCTTTCTTGAGTCTTCTCTAAGTAAAGGATAATTTTAATGAACAGGCTCAGGTCATTAGAAGAAAAATGGGGTTTGAAAGCAAAAATAATATTTACTCCCAATCTCTTCAGTTGGCAGTATTGACCAAAAGGCAGAAGCAACGTTTACTTATAAAGGTAGGGAAGAAGTGAATTGAATTGTATTGTACAAAGTTGGCTAGGAGTTAAGGCTGGAGGCCTTTTGGTGAAAGAATAATATGTTCTGTACAACTGCCCAAAGGACCTTTTATATGCAAAACAGAGCTGGAAGCCTAATTACCCCCCCCAAAAAAAAATAGGTTAAATTGGCCAGAGGAATAGTAGCCCTACTCTGAAGGAGGAGAAGCCAAGGGCAGCAAGAGCATTGACAGTGAACAAGCAGCAGCAGATCTTTGAAGTGCCAAGGTTTCAAAAGGATTAAATCACTTTTCCTCAGTTTTTTCATCTATATTTTGAGGAGGTTGGACTAGACTACCTAGAAGACCTCTCCAATTCTCAATCTATAATTCCTCTATAAAGTCATCTTTGAAAGTCCTTCTTTAATGTGTCACTGAGGTTCTTGAACGCTATTCCAATGGAGAGAAAGTTATGGGAAGTCCTGAGATTTGAAAGCTTTGAATATAAGCTCAATAATGAAGCTCATCCGACTACTATCAGATATAACTAATTTCCAGATTATTTTTTGTTATGCCACAGTTCTCTTTTATTGTCCTGACTCAGATTCCCTAATTATCCTGACCCAGTCCTGACTCAGTTTCTCTAATTGTTCTGCTTCAGTTTATAATTATCAGCTCAAAACTCAGTCCTGCAAAACCTCCCCTCCCTCTTTGATAAGGATAAAAGATCTTATGTTTTAGAATATCAGAATGCCTCTTCTATCCCAGGCTATCAGAATGTTAAATACTGTCTTATCAAGATGCCTCCCTCCATCTCTGGTGGCTCAACCCCACCCTGTCAGAGTCCTGTTCTCAGCACCCAGACTCTGCCCCTGCCTCAGTCTACCCCCTGAGTCTGAGCCATGAGTATATAGGTCATTGAGAACTCACATTGTTGACTGGATTCTTGGAGACAATAGTCTCATTCAGTTCTGGGACCAAACCATGGATCTATTAAGCCCTAGTAAATCTCTCCCTTTCAAATAAAATATTATAACTCTCTAATCCCTATCTTGCCTCAGTTTCTCTGGCATTACATTTGTTTGTATAGAGTATTGTGAGGATGGAACTCTTCATCAACCCCCATTGTCGATCCCCCAAAACTCTGGATTTCTTTAAACAACCTTTTGAGATAATGATTAGTACATCTTTAGACAGGTCTGAGACCTGAGAGAGGTTGGGAATAAATATTTATATCTCTTTTCTTTTTTTTAATTTTTTTCAATCTTCAATTTTCTTCCAGTGACCTGAGTCTGGCCATTAAAATTATCCTTTACTTTGAAAAGACTCAAGAAAGAACTAAAAACACCTGAGGGAGAAGGAACAAAGCTAGAGTCTGCAGCTGGCAACCCTGAAACCATGACCAAGATATTACCTGATAACTGTTTCTTAAACTGGGGTTCCCGACCCTACTCTATTTGGCTCCTTGATCTTTCTCCCTGGTTCCTCCAGTTACTTCCCTGGTGTCCCTGAGAAACCTCTAAAACTTTATTTTCCCTATAAAAGATCTGCTGGTGATGAAGTCCTTTTTTGGAACTAAGCCCACTATGAGATTACTCTCTCTTCCTTCTCTTCCCTTTAATGGTATCTTTCTCCCTAATATAGCTAACCCTGACTAGTCTGCTGAACTTTGACTAATCTTCTGAACTGGTTTATAGATCTAAGCTGACAGTCAATGGCATAGCCAAGACTCATAGTATGTTCCTTTAATGGATTCTTCTAAACTCTTTCCTCATTGCTTTGCCAATTCTATTTCATATTTGCCACTGCTGGTGTCTATTTTTCCTCTTTTTTTGTCTGTGACCTCTTTCTTCTTCTAAATAAATCTATCTTTTGCCAAAGAAAATGACCACTGTGAATTTGTCATATGTTTATTTTGGACTCGGAATTGCTACCTTGATCTCATCAGTCTGTTCACAGTCTAAGGAGCAGATTAGCTCTGGAGAGACTCATGATGTTGGCTGCTAAATAATGAGTTTCTGTCTTATTTCAAATGCCCTTTTTTACAGGAATAAGACAAAATTATAGACACATATATTAGGAGATGACAAAATTTTTGTAGGTAAGGTCAAAAATGAGTAGTTTGATTACAGAAGTACTGATGTCCTAACAATATATGGATTTCAGGTAATTATCCAGAAATACATGTAATTCAAATATTTGCAAGTTAGAAAATCTTATTTCCCAAGAAACTATAAAAATGATGTGAAAATTGGATGGGGCTTTGGCTTCCAAAGAGTTATAATAATTGAATTAGAGAAAAACAAATGAAATTTAAAATTAGAAAATTAAAACCTGGGAAGTGGGAGGCTAGGACCAAGAACAAGGAAATAAAAGAATGTAATTAGGATAGAGATTCACATGTATGTTGGGGATTGGGGATATGATCATTGAGGAGACTTGGAAATGTAGGGGAATTAGAATTGGAATCTGAAGATAGGATAGTTTTCAGCCAATAGAAAATCAAAGCTGAATTACTTTCAAATAAGATGATGGCCAACTGAGGAGTAATGTGGTACTCTGAAGATTCACATTCACAAGAGGGTTAGATTACTCCTTATAGATTATGACCTTTGGTACTTGGACAGTGGAGTATCAGGGGAGAGACTTACATTTGGAGTTTAAAAAAAGAGGACAAGTATTAAGTCAGTCTGTTTCTGTTCCATATGATACCCATATTTGCAGTTGTGAAATTAAAGACTTAATTTCATTCTTCCCAAGTCCAATGGAGTGATTTCTCACAATGATAATCTAAGCCAAAACATCTATTTTTAACTGAATATGGTATAAACAAATAAAATAAGCATTAGAACACAACTTTAGAATTGATGAAGAGTAATTACACAAAAATTGTCACTTTTTCCTACAACGGTATATTTTATTACCTCACAAAATATTTTCTAACAAATAATTGTTTTTAAATTGCATTATTTTTAATTAACTCTACATTAGATTTTTAATCAGAAAAATCCTCTTGAAAAGTATTTTGAGCTGATTTTTAAAAATCCTTTAAAATAATTATAGGGGCTTGTAAACATTTCTTCCTGTTAAAGCACAGTAGAATAAGTAATGCATATTGGCTGCATATAGAATTAGCATGTGATTTATTATGATCCATTTAGAGAAAGTTACCACAACCCAAAAAGCAAAAATCAATATTACTTTTTTAAACTCCCAAATTCTTATATGTTCTTCCCAGTTTATATAAACATTTCTATAAAATGATAAGACTACTTCTTTAAAAGTTTCATTCTTACTCTGTGACATTTTAAAAGACAAAATCTGAAAAATAAATTTGCCCTTGTTTTGTTTGTTTTTTGCTAAACCTCTTTCAAACAAACATTTTTAAAGGATTATTTTAAAAATTCAACAGTCAAGCAAAGTACATGTTATTTATACATTTTATGAAGTATTAGATTTTCTTTTAAAGCTATAGTTCAGAATATTGGCAGGCAAAAATATTTACATAAACATTTGAAAGGGGGAATATTTCAGAATCTAGTAATAAAAATCTATGCCAATAAAATGCTGGTTGAAAAATCCCCCCTCAAACTTTCAATAATGAATTTGTAATATTGGAGAAACTGAGGCAAGATAGAGATTAGAGAATTTTTAATGTTTTTTAAGAGGGAGAGATTGTTCTGGGGGCAAAACAGGATCCATGTTGACCTAGCAGGCTGGATCAGACTAATGTCTCAAAGTATCCAACAAAGAGAAGTATTTTCAGAGATTTTTATAGAGCTCCAGCAATCAGGGGAACAAAAGCAGGGGTTGGGGTGAGCACTGGTGAGTGGGAACTTCCAGGAGAGGACAATAAATTTGGTTGACAGGTTGGAGGTAAGTAAGGATCATGAATTCTGATAAGTTGGGAGGACTAGGAGCCACTGAATCTGAGACAGAAGATATGCCCCTCTATCTGTATTTTATGACTCTGGAATGGTAGAGTAGCCAGGACTCCCAGACCTAAGTATTTCAGTTCTAATGGTCAAGAAGTGGGATTGCCATCAGGAAGACTGAGGCAGAACAATTCAGAGAAAGTAGAGTAGAATGATTCAAGGAAACTGAGGCTGAACAATTCAGGGAAACTGAGATAGAACAATTAAAGGAAACTGTGGCATAACAAATTGTCTCAGTTATAAACTTTGTTGATAACTACTATCTAAAAAATTCAAATTGTAGAAATTTCACATTCTGATGATTACATTGTTAATTTCAACAAAGGTCCCAGTTGTGCCCAGAATTTGCTTGAAATTCTTTTATTTCCATAAAATATTTAGTCTTTATATTGCAACTCCTAGTTTTCAAAAGTTTCATTTTTTTGACCTTTTAGTTTATAAAATTCCAAATAAAAAGAAAATCTATTAATTTTTAGTTAAATCTATAAAATTTGTTTATTTTCTTTTTAGATACTTTTTATGGTGGAAAAGATATCTTAACATTTTTAATGCATTTGTTAAAGTTTTATTTAGATTTTCTAAGATTGCAACTCAATTTTCCAAAAACAACACATTTTTTCTTTCTATGACATTCTTGAGCAGCCACTTTGTTTTTCATCAATCTTATTTCTCCTTTTAACTGTGGATTAATTGCTTTGGTTGTTTGAGAAGTTACAGTGACAGAGATGTCATCATTACTGTCTGTGGAAGGTTAATTTATGCTTGCTTGGCAAGTATCTGATGAGTCTGAATATCTCCTGATGCAGGATATACAACCACTTGTTTGCTTAGGACAAGTACCTGCTATCCATTAGACCTTGTTGAGTATTACCTGCATTTGTCAGTATTAATTTCTACAGTCTCTGTACTCCATCTGTGCTTGGCCCAGCCAGTTGTAATGTTCCATTTAGGGTAATAGTAATATACTGTCCACTGCTAATCTGGTAGAGAGGAGTTGGGACAGACAACTCCATGGTTTTCTCAGTCTTACTTCCTATCTCTAGGGATTTTTGAAGAAAGATTGTTCAAGTTTTTCTAAACTATCTCTAGTTGTGGGGAATATGTGTCTGTGTTGGGGAGGAGGCTGTGTTACTGAAAATGAGGGATCAGTCTGGATGATCCCCTGACTTTCTCCAGAAATATGCACAACTGTCATTAGGGCAATTGGTGACATCTATTGAGCAATGTGAGAGATATGAGCACTTTTTACTGTTGTACCTCATTGAGATGCTATCTCTGAATAATTACTTTTGTGGTAATCTTCCATAATCAATTGGAGTCACTTCTGACATTTCCCATCACCCCGAGAATCAAGTTCTGAGCCTTGGTCTCTCTATGGACCTCCTTCCATCTGCCCTTCCTGTGACAACCAGACCCGACAGCTAATCCCATCTCTCACCCACCCAGCTAGAGGCTAAACCCAGGCAATTAATGTGTCCACAGAGATCTGGTCTGGGTTGACAATGACAGACTTTACTCTATCTGAGACTGGGGAAGCCAGAGTGCTACAAAAAGTTTCAAAAGCTTTTTAATAAATTGTAGAAAAATTATTATCATTCTCAATGGAGGGAGAAACCATACAGATGAAACATGTTATTTTGAAGTCCTCTCCACTTCTAGTGCTTTATCATGGTCACTTTGAATTTCCTAAAATGTAAGGTCCTTGAGGGATCTATATTTGTATCTGTAGCTATATCTATAACTAAAGCTATTTATTTTTCTTTTCCTTTATGACTGTATTTAGATTTATAGCTGTCAAAAGGAAATCCTATATTCATAGGCCTTTTACCTTGATTAAAGAGGCAAAACTCAGGAAGAAAAAATTAAAAGGGAATTTATTTTTAAAATGCCAAGGCACATTGATTAGCTGGTTGTATGAGAACCCAGTCCTGTTGGGGACAACTTTCATAATGAAAAAATTCAGATTGGTTTATTATTGTTACTCAGTTTTTGTTTTGTTTTGTTTTGTTTTTAGTTGTGTCTAATTCTTCATGATTTTATTTGGGGTTTTCTTGGCAAAGATACTAGTGTTTTGCTATTTCCTTCTCAAGTTCATTACCCAGATGAAGAAACTGAGGCAAACAGGTTTAAGTGACTTACCAGGATCACACAGCTAATAAGTGTCAGAAGAAGATGAATCAATCCTCCTGACTCTAGGTCTAGGACTCTATCTATTATTCCATCCAGCTGTCCTTCTTAATCTAGCTCACATTTTTACTTTCCAGTATTATTTCATATTACTTACCTAAATATACTT
The DNA here is from genome assembly GCF_048593235.1 of Sminthopsis crassicaudata. Taxonomy (NCBI): domain Eukaryota; kingdom Metazoa; phylum Chordata; class Mammalia; order Dasyuromorphia; family Dasyuridae; genus Sminthopsis; species Sminthopsis crassicaudata. The sequence goes on from NC_133617.1 coordinate 97,665,382, forward strand.
TGTATTCTACTAAAACTAGCTCAAGTTTCTTCTGAAATATTACATTCTAGCAAAGTGTGTCCCTCATGTTTGAAATGCAATTTTTCCTGTCTTCTCTTCCTTTTTAGAATATTTAGCTTCCCTCAAGACTCAATTTTGGTATCATTTCCTATGTGATATTTTTTTAGACTGATATAGTCTAGCTACAGGGGTTCTCAAACTATGGCCAGCTGGCCCGCTGAGGACGTTTATGCAGCCCACCGGATTATGGCAAATGGGCTGAGGGGCAGAGACAGAGTATGAGCTTTTGTTTTTACTATAGTCCGGCACTTCAACAGTCTGAGGGACAGTGAACTGGCCCTCTATTCAAAAAGTTTGAGGACCACTGGCCTAGCATCTCTAGCAATAGTAAAATAGGCAGCATTTTTATAAAGATTTAAAGTTTGCAGACATTCTACATATATTTTTCCATTTTATCATCATAACAACTTTGTGAGGTAGGTGGTATTATTAATTACAATTTATAAATGAAGAAAGTGAAATAAGAGATTAAATGACTTAACCAGGATCACATAGTTAGTGACTGCCTGTGGCAGAATTCAAACTTGAGTCTTCTTGACTCCAAATACTAGCAATGGTACCACCTAAGCATCTCAGTAACTACAAATAACCTAAAAATAACCTTTATATCATCATCAAGGAAAACACTGCTGAATTCACCATGTCCAACAAAGAAATGTCTCATTCTATTTCCTGAGTTTTTCATCTCTGCCGGGAAGATACAGCATTTTCCATCATTAGTGCTCTGGAATGGTGATTAATCATGGCATTCATCAGATTTCTTGATTCTTTCAAAATTCTTTGTCCTTACCATATTGTCTTTATTGTATAAATTGTTTTGCTGATTCTGCTTACTTCACTCTGACTCATCAGTTCATACAAATCCTCCCAGGAAATAATACACTTTATTATTTCTTAAAATAAATATAATGAGCAATTTTATAACTGAGGAAACAAAGTCTGAGCTATGGGATTTATTGCAAGGCATTCAATTGGACAAGACATTGGGTCCCAGACCCTTCAAGAGGCACAACCACTCCTAAAAGAGATCCATAAAGGTTTTTACAGTAAAGTACAGATACTATTTTTAGATTTAGGGATTTCTCAGAGTTCAAGATTCTGGCTGATTATATCTGTTGAAGTTGGGAAAGGGGGACCCCAGGAGTTTGGAGTCACAGACCAGTGTTGTGAGGTATCTCAAAATAATTTACAAGCTTGAATCCATTTCCTAGTCAAGAAGCAAAGTTTATTTGTAATTGTAATGCCATTATAAGCATATTAACTTCAGAAGAAATTAACAAAAAGGAGCAAAACATGAGCAAGAGGATAAATTTATAGGAAAGAGAGAGACCAAGAGCTTCATGTTTACATATTTGTTAATTTTATGGCTTTCAGGTAGGTTTGAGGATTGGTCTCATGAATTTGGTTATCAATTACCAACAGATTATCCATCTGACTCAGCAATGTTTGCAAGACCAGAAGACTTTTACAATTATTGACAGATTACCAGTATAAGAGCACTCTCAGGTCAGGGGCTTCAGGATTATCTAAGGGAAGAAATATTATTGCATTTTACAATTATTAACAGACAAGAGCATTTCCATTCCTAGATCAAAAGAGCTTCAGAGCCACTGCTGTCTCCCCTATGTACATCATGTTTCTGCTCTTAAGCAGTCTGTACTGGGGCAAAGGGATGGAGATCTTGTCTTCTGAAGCTGCTTCATGCTGATAAGGGGCATAGAGCTGTCCCTTGGCCTAGTGGTGTCCAGACAGGGGAGGGGAGGCACGATGGAGGCAACAGTATTCAGAGGGATGCTGGGTATCAGAATCAGGTAGTAAGTGGTATTCAGTGTGAACTAATAGTTGGAAGTTCATAGCTTGGATCCTGGAGGAAAGAAATCTCACAAGTAGGTTAAAAATGCAGGGGCCAAATATGAGCAAAAAATTTAATTAAAAGTAGTTAGTAGGGACAATAGCCAGGAACCCCACCCAGAGGAAGGCTGAATTGGGTAGGGAGACAGGGATGAAAATGAGGCTATCATGAATGCCTCTGCTCAGGCAGCTTTTCCTAGGATAAATACCAAAGAATGTTTTACCCAAAATACCTTTTTGTCTCCTTGAAGGGGTTGGGGACAGTGTCTGAAGCAGTGGCAAGAGGCACTCAGGTGACCTAGGGTGCAAGCACCATAACAGGTCCCTTAGAAACATCAAAGTAGAATGGAAAACCCATTTTACAGAGAAAAGGATATCCCTTAGTTTTAAGGGGTAGGTCAATTCTCCAAGAGCGTCCACAGCTGTGGATCATAACATCTGAAGGAGTTGCAGGGCAGCCTTTACTGACACAGGTGTTGCAGACTGGCAATGAGATAAAGTTGTCAACAAAGACCAAAAACAACCCAAAGCCACTATAAAGGGACATATGTATAAAGTCTATTTTCCCAATCTTCCCCCGAGTATGTGCCCCTTCTCTGAACAAGCTTCAGGAGGGGGGGGAAGTTTAACAGTGCCTTCAGGATTTACTTGAGCACAAACTGGGCAGGCCTGCTAGACCTAATTGTTTCTTCCAGCTTGTGACCAGTAAAAATGTGTTTCACAAGGGATTGGAGAGCATTTTTTTTCCCCAAGTGAGTGGCTTGGTGTAGGCCAAAAAGAAGTTTCCACTGACTAGCCTCTGGGATTAAAAGCTGGCTTGAGATCAAGTGTTTGAGTTAGTTCCGGGGAACTATGAAAGAGTGTAGGAGTTGGGAAGTGGGGGAGTTAAAGATGCCATGTTCAGGGGCAAATAGGTAGCAGCACAGGCCCTGAATCTGCAAGTCTGTTTTCCCTACATATTTAGTAGTAGATTTTTTTAGCAATCAAAAGTCCCTTTTCTTTCCATATAGCTTCATGAGAGTGCAAAATATGAAAAGCAAATTTGGAGTCTGTGTAGATGTTCACTCTCATTCCTTTCCCCAATTCCAAGAAAACTGGACCCATCTATAAACCATTCACTATCTAGGCTGTCACAAGGAATGTCCCTTAAGTCAGGTCAACTGGAGTATACAGAATCTAAAGCTTCCTACAATTATGAATGATGTCTCCCCACTGAGTGTTATCAGGAAGCAGGGTGGCAAGGTCAAGAGTGGGATACACCTGGAGACTCAAGCTGGGGTGTCTAGCAGGAAAGCCTATTACTTGGTGAGCCTCCTGCTAGCAATCTGCTGATGCTCTTGGGCTTCCAAAGGCACCCCTTCTGGTGGGGGGTGGTCTGGGGTGAGCTTAGGGACTCCTTCAATTAGAAGGGCTGAGGCAGCTTGCACTGAGATAGGAGGGTCACCCTAAAGACACCAAGTTTCTCTGAGAAGAAAGCAGGGAGTCTGGGATGAGGTTCAAGAGCCTGAGTCAAGGCCCCTAGGGCCTGGCCCCACCATACAGAGTAAAAGGCTTTAGGTAGGGCTAAAGCCAGAGCAAGTTTAGCTTTCAGGGTCTTAACAAATTGATAAGAGGGCCTTTAGACAAAGAAACTTCATAGCCCTGGGTAAAGGAGGGGGAACTGGAAGTTAGGGGTTTGTCCAAATGTGTGGGGGCTGTCACAGAAGCCCTGAGCTACCTCCATGTTATGGACATGACTGTCCATGTTCGTTGGTGGGGAGTTATGTTTCCCAGGATTTGTCCCTTCAAGGACAAAAAGAAATTGTGAATATTTATGCAATGGTATGCAGAAGAAATCATCTTTAAGATCTAGAGTAGTAGAGTTAGGGAGTGTGACAATTAGTCATTTTAAGATTGCAAGAAAAATACTTGAAACATTGGGGAAAATTCCAGGAATTTATCCCATTATGGAAGGGGGAAAAAAAAAAAAAAGGAAAAACAAGCCAAGTAAATAGTAACTTTTTGCTAATCCTTTCTTTGCTCCTATAAAGTCCAAAATCCCCTTTCTGCCCCTTTGGAAAAGCATTAAGGGACCCTCTTCACTCCATCCCCTTGCAATCTTAAAATGACTAATTGTCACACTCCCAAATCCTTGCTTTCAAAATTTTGAGAATATGCTAAGATGCTATTTCAATTTTAATTAGCTAACCTTTTTGTATAGCCTCCAGCTTGGCCAGAGCTGAAGTCCACAGGAAAGTTGACTTTTTAAGAAAATTTCCCAGCATTCTAACTGTAGCATAGAGAGTTTTTATTTTTCCCTTGCTGGTTGCATTTTAAATCTTTCCAGGTAACAAAATCTAGCTCACAGAACAAATGACACAGACAGACAAAATGATATGAAAGAGGACTGTCCCATCTTTGGCAAAAGCTATCCTACAACATTTCATCTTCTCTGGTGTCTCAGAGGAGGTGAGATTAACTTTTGCCAAAAATTGTAAGAATTTCCCAGTCTGGGCGTCCTCAGTCAAGGAAAAGTTGCTGAATGTGGAATTCATGATAACTTTTCCTAGTGACTTGGATTGTCTCAGCTATAGGATTGGGGAGAAAAAAAAATAGGGAGCTTACCTTAACAAGGAGGTAATTAAGCCAGGGGAGGCCAGACTCTTCTTTGCATACTGGGCTACTAAATGTTGAGGTTGGGAAAGGGGAACCCCAAGAGTTTGGGGTCACAGACTGCTGTCACAAGGTGTCTCAAAAAAATCTGTAGGCTTGAATCCATTTCCTAGTTAAGAGGTAAAATGTATTTGTAATTGTAACACCATATAGGCAGACTAAACTCCAGAAGAGATAAGCAAAAAGCTGGGAGCAAGAGGATAAATTTATAGGAAAAAGACCAGGAGCTTCATATTACTTATTTGCTAATTTTATGGCTTTCAGGTAGGTTTGAGGAGTGGTCTCAGAAATTTGGTTATCAATGACCAATAGATTATCCATCTGACAGTCAGCAATGTTTGCAGGACCATTCAAAGGCCAGAAGACTTTTACAATTACTAGCAGGCAGATTGTCAGTACAAGAGCACTCTCAGATCAGGGGGCTTCAGGATTATCTAAGGGAAGAAATATTAATAAATTTTACAATTATTGACAGATAAGAGCACTTACATTCCTAGGTCAAAAGGGATTCAGAGTCACTGCTGTCTCCCCTACATCATCCATCTACCTTCTGGAAAGGTTAGAGAGTGAATGACTTTCCTAAAATCAGGAAAATTATAATTTGCTTGGCACAATGACCAGAGTGCCAGGCCTGGAGTCAGGAAGATTCCTCTTCCTGAGTTCAAATCTGGCCTCAAACACTTACTATCTGTGTGACTCTGGGGAAGTCACTTAATCTTTGTCTGCCTCAGTTTCTTCATGTGTAAAATGAGCTGAAGAAGAAAATGACAAATCTCTCTAGTATCTGTGCTAGAAAACCCCACATGGAGTCACAAAGAATCAGGTATGACTGAAATAACTGAAAAACAACAAAATGTAACTCAGGAAAATAAGACAACTCCAGAAACTGAACAAAAAATATAGGCAGTGATACAAAATAGAGTCAGTTTGGCTCTCTACTACAATAGTGCATGGAACAGTATCAATAACAAAAATAATCAGAAACTCTCTGAATAAAAAAATGCAAAAAGAGATTTATTATGATCTTGTGAGATCTTCCACCTGACAAGGTGTTTGTCAATAAAAGGAAAGTGCAAAACATAAACTGCAAAATACCAGATTAAATAGAATAGAAGCCCCCCCCCCACACACACACACACCTTGGTCTTTTTTCCCATTGTTTGGGGGAATCCAGGCTTATACCCTAAACCCAGAAATCTATCCCAGAAACAAAAAAGTACAAGTCAATAATAATAAATTCTTACTTTAAGTTTCCCTAGAGAACTACTATACAAGAATATATTCTCTGATAAAAGAATTCAAAGCCATCTTTAAAAGAGGTAATTAAATGCTAATTAAGAGGTGGTGGGAAACAGGAAGGGACACACATCTGCAACTTTTTTTTTTTTTAAACTATAGCTCTATTTGTTATTATAAAGTCTCAAGTCATAATTAAGGTATAGTTTAAGGTTATATTCCCATGAGAGTCTCTTCACTCAGCTAATTCCATGCAATAGTTCCACAATTTATGATATACAAATGGAATGGTATATAATTCTCAATTTCCCTTATTTTCATCTCTTTGCCATCACAAAAAGAGCACTATAAATATTTTTTATACATATAAATCATTTTCCTCTTTTTTTGATCACTTAGATTTCAGATCTATCAGCAGAATTGCTATGTCAAAGGCCACTTGGGAGCATTTCTAGTGCCCCCAGTGATTTCAAGAATGGCTGAACACAGCTTTGCCAACAAAGTTTTAATGTGGCTGTTTATCCACTGCCCTTCCAGCATCTGTTATTTTGTTTATTTAGTCAACTTTACCAATCTAATAAATATAAGGAAGAACCTCACAGTTGCTTTAGTTTGTATTTCTCTAATTATTAAAATTTGGAGCATTTTCTAAAAATATGGCTATTTACAGTTTTCCTAGAAAACTATCTGTTCATATCCCTTCACCATTTGTAAATTTATTTTTATAAAATTGAATTGGTGTATATCTTACACATCGAAGCTTTTCAGAAAAAGTTATTGCAAACATTTTTACCTCAATTACCCGCTTTTCTTCCAGTGTTTGACACATTTGGGTTTGTTTGTGCAAATAATTTAAATTGTATGTAATCTTCCATTGTATTTTCTGTGGCCTCCTAGCCATGTCATTTGTCTGGTAATAACTGCATTCTCTGAGTCTTGCACTTTATTCCTAGGGAAAAAGTTTACATAAACACACTGTTAATGTAAATCTTAAAGAAAATAAATATTATGTTGTATTATTTAATAACTAGTATTGCTATGTAATCCACTTTATTCCATATTTTGTCAAGACCTCTCCACCTCCTATTTCTCAGTTAAGCTTAAAAGACTTTCTTTCTCTGGAAAGCTAGGTAAGCATACTTGAATTATGATTCCTGGCACTTGCTTTGCTTGCTCACCAAGAACCCTTTTACTTACAAATAAACATAGAACCAGCTTGGATTAAGGCCCTCCTTGGATATAAATCTCTTGTTTCTTGCTAATATTAGTTTTGATCTAATTTCCAAAAGAAAACCGTACAAGTGGATTCAGATTGGAATGATTCAGATTTTCTAGCCTTCATTCCTGGAGGTGGTAGAAGCCTATTAAACAATTAATATTTTTAAGTTGCCAGAGAAGGCTAGATCAGTCCCAACCAGAAGGCCAGTCTACTTTACCTAACTGTAGACTAATCCTAACTCCCAAAAAAGGAAGTGACTTACCCTGCCAAGAAGAAGCCCTAAGGGCTATTATCAGATATAATACATTCCCAGACTCTTGTTTGAGTCAAGTGACTGAGAAGATGGAACTCTTTCGTCTATGCATCTTTAAACAACTTTTGAAATATTGATTAGCATTTCTTTAGACAGATCTGAGACCTGGAGATGCATTCCATCTGGCTCTTTGACCCTCCCTGTTGAGATTGTGTCTGGAGACCTGGGAAACCTCAAGGCTACATTTCCCCTATTAAAAAGGTCTACTTTTGATAAAGATCTTTGCTAAATTCGAGCTCAGACTCTGGGGGTAGAAGATTATAAACTGAAACAGAAAAACTGAGTCAGGAAAATTAGGGAAACTGAGTCAGGACAATAAAAGAGAACTGTGGCATTACAGTCCTAACTCAGTCTTTTATCATTAAAAGAGGACATTGACCCAATTTATTGATTACTGGTAGCCAAACTAATAAATTGACCATGTTCACTCAGGTCCCTAACTTTTTGGCTGAAATGATGACCAATGTAGCAAATTTTATGTGCAATTTGTGCTTCACTGCTAATAAAAATATAAAAAAAAGTTATCTTGCCCTGCAGAAAACTATCTCAGCCTGCCTTTGCTACACTTTTGATCACCACAATCTACATTATTAACGCTTAAGTCTAGACAATCAAAACAATAAATTCAGCCCTGATTTATAGCTATTTTCTATTTCTGAAGTATAAACACTTACACTGAAAATTTAACCACTATCTCTCACAAGCCAAGCTATTTAGAACTTGCCCTCCCCTACTCCTGAGTTAGATTTGGAGACAGAAAATTGAAAAATGTCTTCAGTATAACAGAGCTCCAGAAATAGAGTGAGTTTTCCTGAAAGTTTTCCCTCTCCCATTCTGGGATTGTTTGGATGAAGTAACAATGTGAAAATCAGGATGAATGAATGACATTTGTGAGGAGGTAGATTTTGGCTCCATCTAAAGATAAAACTCTTTAACAATTAGATCTGAGACAGAGGGAGCTCCCTGCCACTGAGTTTATGCTGAGACTGACAATCACTTGCTGAAAACATTCAGAGGGAACAACTAAAGTATTTCTGAGATCCCTTCCAAAACGGAGATAGGATGATTAGTTTTAGTCATAAGGAGGATGTGTAATTTTAATGTCTCTGAACTCAAAGGACAGATTTTATCTTACAAGATAGCACAACTGGGAGAGGATGGAGGGGATATAAAGAGGAGCTTTCTGGTGTTCTTTATAGTTGTAAAAATTTTGGCATGGCGACAGAAAATAGAAAAATATGAAATAGAGAGTCAAAAGATAGGAACAAAATTTTAATTTTCTTTTTATCTGAAATGGATTCTCCCATTAATTTTTTTTGTTTCTGTAATTAAACACAATAAAACCACAGACATTTATCAGTAATATTTCCTGTTTCTTTTTGTTCTTAGCCTTATTCATAATGACACATTACATTGTGTACTTTGTATTCTATAAGAACTGCAGAGACAATCAGATCACTACAATGACATTTGAGACAATTTGTTCCACTTGTTCTCATTCAGTGACATCAAGGTCACCAAATCCTTTGCCAATTATTTTGAAAACCATAGTCAAGTCCAGGGATAGTCTTAGAAACAGGAAGTCCATGGGGAAAAGAATTAACTTATGGGTCTTGTGATTTAAAAAAAAAAAAAGGAATTTCCGTATTGTTTTGGCAGTATTTTTGTCTGTAACAGAAGGAAACACACATCAGTAAATTCACTTACTCATTTTTAACAAAGGTTCTACAAATGATTGCTATCTGTCTTCACATTGGATAGTCTTATTGGCTAAAATGTGAAGAGCACAAAAGGACTTCATGGAAAATCATTTTTGAAAACTCTAAAACCCACCATTAAAGGCTGTCTGTAACACTTTTGCACTCTTCTAACATATGAGGAGGAAGTCTTTGTGTTCCACATATATTTTCTGCAAATGTTCTTAAAGCTAAGGTGTTGCACCGGACAGAGTACTAGACTTAGAGTCAAGACGACCTGAATTTAAATTCAGCCTCAGATGATTTCAAATCACTTAATCCTGTTTGAGAAAAAAAAAAAAAAAAAAGAAAGAAGAAAAGAAAGAAAGAAAAGGAAAGGAAAGCATTGTTAAATCCATCTAGACTTGTGAACTGACTGAGAAAAGGTCTACAGATACTCTTAAGGAGCTGATTGGAAGGAAGCAAAATAAGACTTATCATCCTTTTGTGCAATCTATACCTTAAGAGAAGGAAAACTTGCTTTTGTTACTTTTGGCTTGAGAGGGAGAAACTTCTCAGAACTCCAGAGACAAGAGTTAAGGCAACTTTGCAGTTCTCTGACTTAATGGAGCTTCATGTCATTGAGTTTATTTAGCATTCCTTCAGTGCCCAGCCAAAGGAAAAGACCTGGAAAGCTACAGACACTGAGCTTAGGACTGCTTTTTCACTGGGAAAAAAAAAATGTAATAGTATTTTTTTTTTAATTAAAAGAACTTAATATAGTTTCGGCAATCTGATGTGATTTTTTAAAAGTGGTTTTATCTAGCAAAAAGAATGAAGAGGTCAGATGAGCAGATAACACATGTTATAGACTATTTCCTAAAAGAGGCCTGTAGTGCAGTCATGAGGTACCATGGGCACATGAGTTTCTATACTCATGTGCTTCATCACTAAGCTTCTGTAAATGTATGCCCACCTTTCCCTCTATGGGACTCTATGCATTAGTGAGAAAGTAAGACCCAAGTTTGTGGGTAGATTGTTATATTTTGATTATTCCTCCTATTGAGTCAATGGTTTTTGTTGTTGTTGTTGTTGTTGTTTTTGTTTTTTGTTTTTTTTTTTGCCTTTTGTCTTCTTTTTTAGTAAATGCTTCATGTTTAAGAGTCAATGGTATAATTATGATTGATTTCTGTAAATGGGAAGCATGTCAGGAGCAGGACTATTAGTACCCCTGAGACTCAGTTGCAGCTCCCGCTCGGGGAATCTACCCTGACATGATGAAGTGGATGCAAAAAGGAAAATCACTAGCTAGGCTATGTGAGTGGCAAACAGGAGAATCTCCTTAATCTGCTGAAAGGTTGACCACTTCTAGCTCAGGGCTAAAGGATTTGATGCTTTGAGATAGTGCAGTGAATCCAGATTATTCCCTCCACTCCATTACCCATGATAACATCAATTTTTTTTTAATATAATTTTTATTTATTTCAAACTTAAATACAAACAAGTAAAAAGAGATAAAAATTTGCCATGTGCACAGAATTCATTTATAAAGCAATACATTTTCATTTTAAGAAAGCCTTTATAACAAATACATTTTTGTTCAGTTATCTTTTTCTTTGTTTCCTTGTAGATTTTCTTTTATTCTTTGATGTATACTTTTAACTTTATTTTTCTTCCCACCCCAACCCCCTACAACTAAGCATAAGAGATAGATGTGTGTCTTTATCCACATACATATACATACACACACATATATAATATATGTATACTCATATATCAATACATACATATACATATCTATGTATACACATGTACATAAATTTTTATAACCATACACATTCAAATGCATTTATGTAAGACTAACTGTACTTATTTGTCCTCTGTTTTTCTGATGGTGGATAACATCTTCAATGATCCAAGTTTTTTCATATTTTTCTAATTCCACCAACTCATCATTTCCTAACACGGCAATATTACAGCTTTATACTACCAAGTTATTTTAGTCTTAGAATTAGTCTTAGATTAGTCTTTAAAAATAGTCTAAAAAGATGACTGACATATTGTGTAGTTTTCCTATTTTTTCTTTTGATTAAATCTATTTTAGCTTTAACTTTGTCTGAGATCACAATTTCTACCCATAAATTCTATTCCTGAACTTTATTTTATGTTTGTATGTATCCCTTATTTCCTATTCCTCCTGACTTCTCTGTTTTATTTTTACCTGAAGACTTGCCCTTCTATTACTTAATCTAACCCCTCCATCCCTCAAAGATCCCTTCCTCAAGGACCTCTCCCTTATCAACTGCCCCCACCCTTTCTTCTTGTTTCCATCTGAATTTAGACTTTTATAGTCTTCCAAATATGTGTGTGTTGGTGTTGCTGTTGCTGTTCCCTCATTATCCTATTCTTGTTTATCTACACACTCTTCTACACCACTCTTATTTCTTGATGAATTTAGATTTTTATTCCTTTCTAAATGTATTTGTTGTTTAAGAAGATCCAACTCACTTCCAGTTGATCAATGATAGACAGAAATAACTACACCCAGAGAGGGAACACTGGGAAGTGAATGTAAATTGTTAGCACTACTGTCTATCTACCCAGGTTACTTATACCTTTGGAATCTAATACTTAATGTACAACAAGAAAATGGTATTTACACACACATATATTGTATCTAGGTTATATTGTAACACATGTAAAATATATGGGATTGCCTGTCATCAAGGGGAGGGAGTAGAGGGAGGGGGGGATAATTTGGAAAAATGAATACAAGGGATAATGTTATAAAAAAAAATTACTCATGCATATAGAATGTAAAAAAATTTATAAATAAAATTTAAAAATTAAAAAAAATAATAAATGTATTTGTTGTTCTCTCTTTAATCCAGATTTGATGTTCCCTCTAAAAATTCACACATGTGTTTATAATATTATAAACACACATACACACACACTTTCCAATAAGAGTAAGGTTCCAGAACTACCAGTCCTTTTCCCCTAATTCCTCCCTGTCATTTCTTGCTCTGATATATCTCATTTCTCTTTTTACTTTTTCCTACATGATTTTGCTTTTTAGAATCACATTATACTTAGCTTTACCCCATCTTTCTTTCAAACTACCTCTTATTCATGACAATCTTAGACATCTGGAATTTGGCTATGATATTACTGTAGATTTTCCTCCTAAGATCTCTTTCAGGTGATAATTAATGGATTTTTCCCATTTCCACTTTTTCTTCTTATTCTAAAACTTCAGGACAATGTTCTTTAATTATTACTTGTATTATTATATCAAGATTTGTTTTTTTGTTGGTTTTTTTTTTTTGATCATAGCTCCTAGGTAGTCTGATTATTCTTATGTTTTCTCTTCTTGTCCAGATCAGTTGTTTTTCTATAAGATGTTTCATATTATTATCTTCTTTTTTATTCTTAATGTTTTGTTTTATTATTTCTAGAGCGCTTATAACTTTGCTGTCTTTCCCTTGTCCTATTTTATTTTTCAAGGAGTCATATAGTTCCTTAAGACTTTGGATCTCCTTTTCTAATTAGTTGACTTTTTTTTCATAATCTTGCTTTTCTTAGATTTTTTTAAAAAATTTTCCACAATCTCCCTCATGCATTAGATTTTTAAAGACTTTTAAATATTCGATGTTACTCTTTGGGGTGGAAGAGGTTTTTTTTTGTTTTTTTTTTTTTAACTTCAATATTTTCTTCTGAAGATGAACCCCAGTCTTCTCTATTCCCATAGCAACTTTTTTTTTGGTTCTTTCTCTTTGGTTCCCCTTTTAAAGAAGCTTGTTATTACAATCATCTCTAGTCCTAGATGTATAGGGGTGAGATGGGGGTATGGTATTTCTAGCCTTAGGTCCTCCTTCAGTTCCTCTGATTTGGAACTGAAACTAAGAGCTGCACCCTCCTGTAAGTGCCCACAACCAGCACAAAACTTGTTCTCCTGCTTCTGCTCTCACTGGGTGGGCTGTACTGGTCCCTTCTCATCCAGGGCCAATTCTTGGAAGCACAACTGGCTCTAGCTCAGCAGAGGTTCCCTCAGTCTTCTGCTCAGATGTCCAGCTCCCCACACTATCCTGCAGGTGAAAATTCCTGTGGCTGAGGTGCAGAATACCTCCCAATTCAGCCAGCTGCAGGGTTGCTGATTGCTATTTCAATGGAGATAACCTAGAGGTGTTTATACCTCCCATGGGTCAAATGTCCATCTTAGTATCTCTCTCTAGATCCTCTCCATTTCCCCCATGATGACTGCTGTTCTGACCCACCTCATTTATTTTTAATGCTCTACATTCACCTTGATGTGCTATTTATGTTGTCTTGTCTGAGGGGAAATCTGGAGAATTTAGCATTTTCTGGCCTATTCTACCATCTTTCCAGAATACCCTCCAGTTTAGTTTTTTAGTTTTTTTGTTTTCTAAGATAGCCAGCTACTGCTTTCTCTCTCTTTTGAATCAGAGTTGCCTCACTACATTCTGTGAGACACCTCCTGTGAGAGGTAGAAGTAAAGCTCTTTCGGTAGCACAATTGGTTACAGCTTGAATATAGTCTCTGGACCCAGGTGAGCCAGAGCTGATCTTGGGCTTCTTCCTCTTTTGCTTTATGTTTCTTTTCCTAATCATAGGTAACTGACCTGTGATTCTGAGATATGGACTTTGGAGGAATAATTTCTCCAAAAATTGATGGGCTCTTCAGGCAACTCTGGCAGAACTTTGGAAAGAAGCCCTTCTTCCTCCTTCACTGAAAATACTAGTAGCACTTCTTGGAGGGTCTAATGCTCAATAAATAGAGATTAATCTCTGATTTAGAGAAAACATGGACCTGTAAGGAATTGTTTGGGCAAAATGAAGATGAAATGCTGATAAGCAATTTCACCAAATGTTTTATATCTTAAATATCAGCTTCCTTGTATCATAGTTATAAATTACATATATGTGCTTTTGTCAGAGTATGTGAAGGTGGTGTGTAAACCTCATATCTGATCTCTATTGTACACTGATTACTCTTTTACTCCCTTTTGGGAATACACCAGACATGAGCTAACTCTTAAGTTTTAAGCAATTCTCCATGGGAGTCTGGGGGAAGGATTTCAAGGGGCAGGGAGCTGAAACTAAAAACAACAACACATCTGATTTTTCTCTTCCCAGGAAACTCTTTTAAGATTTAACATGATCTACCTGTCTGAACCCAAAGAAAGAAACTCCATAGTGATAGAGGGTGAGTCCTCCAGCTCCCCTGAGCAGAGCGGGAATTATATATTGTTACAGCTAATTACATTGATCAAATTATCTGAATAATTTATTACTAGCCAATAATTTTTATTTTTAAAATTAACTATCACAGAAGACATACAAAAAGACATTTCAAAAATTTTGTACCATATTTAATCACACTGCTCTCGAGTAAAATTGTTTTTTGAACTGCTAATAAATGTCAATTTATTGTTCACTTAATATTTATTTCATCCTTTTCATTCCTTTTTGTATATACTTTATAATTACATAACTTTGTTGAAAATTTTTGTTTACCATCTGTATGGTAGCTAACTTTGATTCTATGTTTGTCCTCATTGAAGGCATTTGACAACATGGTAAAAACATCATGCTTTAAGCATGGGAGCAAGCACAGCCTTGTGTGACTCCACTGGTGACTGGGAAAGCTTGAGAGCATTGTGTATTATTCAGAACTTGGGCAAACATGTCATCATGAAATTGATGTACTATATTAATGAACTTCTTGACCACCAAATTTAAAAAATTCTTCAATTCTTCAACATAAATTGTACAAGTATGTTTGTGTACATTTTATAAATATTCACATTATAGATGTAGCTCTAGATTTTTTTAACTGATAGGATGCATTTTCTTAAAAATTGGAGACAATCGATCTAAAAGAAAAAAAAGATATCAGGATGCCCCTAGAAGCTTGATATGGTAATGTCAGGGGCTGTCTTGGGATTTAGGAGGATTTGTATATGGAACAGAGAGGTGAAAAACTAGACAGGAATGATCCAGTGGGAAAACTATGACAATCCCTCTCTTTCTATATGGGGTTTTCTCTCACAGAATGTGTTGCAGCTTTTTGGATCCCTTTGCCTTTCACATTAGAACTGTGGATTGAATCTCACTGATGTGACCTCTATCCTTTTTATGAGTCCTGGATGCAAGATCAAGGATACAAGATGAGTAAAACCATAGTGGGAGAGGAAAGTACCTATCTTTGAAATGCAACCAGCCTATCCAGAGGTAAGAATCAGTATAAAAGAGAAGGTACTTTCCTGTTTTCTTTACCACAGGACAAGGGAAGAGGACTAGAGGACTTGGGGGTGTTTCTTTGTATGTTCCAAAGTTGCCTTTGGATTTCAGAGTTTCCTTTTCTTTTTCCTTTGGGAACTAGAGGAGTAAGGGTGGGGCCCAAAGGACAGGAAGCAGGAAACTTATTTTAATTTTTTTTAAATTATTTTTAGGATTGTTGATACTGGATTCTAAACTCAAAAAAGAAAAAGAAAAGGTGAATTGATGATTTATGAGATTATGAAATTATGAACCAGGCATTCCTGATTCTTTGGGTATTCACTGTAAAAGGATCATAATGTCTGTGTGAAGTGAGGCCATGATAATATTTTTATAAGGCATGGCAAGTGTTGAGAACAAACTAAACAAGTGCAGAGAAAAATGGTGAAAGGGTGATGGTCTAGGGACAGGGGATGAGATGGAATAATAAAGGTAATCAGACAGTATGAGTCAGAGGATGGAGAGGGAGACAAGTTGCAGACATCCACAGTAAAAGTAGCAACCAAAAGTTGCTAATAATTTTGAGATGACATGGATTTATTAAGTTGAATAATTTTAATGTTTACTGATAACTTGGAGAGATTTGGATGTGTTAAAGGACACACTAAGAGTTTGTTCTCTTAAAAAAAACTTTATAAAACTATGATCTCAAAATGCTTTCCCACCCTCCATTCTTCTATCTCCATTGTGTCATTGCAGCCTAGAGCATCTCAAAATTATCAGCAATTTTTTGTTGCTAGTTTTACTGTGGATGTCAGAAACTTGTCTGAAATTATAATCATGGAACCAAAAGACCCCAAGAGCAGTGCTCTGATGACTTCTACTGATTCAGCACAGGCTATCAGGATGTGAATTTTGGTTAATATATGATGAAATTGGTAAATTATGCTTCTTTGATCTTTGAGATGGTTTTATGTGAGTATTAGGTTTCTCTTAGCAATCTTATTTCCAGCCATTGCTGATTTATTCTGGTTACTCCTGTTTGCAAGAACAAATCCCAAAATCTGAAATCGTTTTAAAAAATATTTTAGTTTATTTGTAGAGGAGAGTCAGCTTTTTCCCAAATTCTGGAAACTTTACATTAGATAGGATTTTGATCAAGGTTTCTCCATAGGAGTCAAACTTCTGATAAAGGTATTATACACAATTACCTAAAGGGAATCCAAAATACAAGTTTAGGTAGACCCAAAACAAATAGGAATGCTTTGGGTGGATCCAAGATCTGGGAGAGCCTGAACCTGGGAAAGCCTTATAGCTTTCTTAAAAAGTTATTGAGGGGGCAGCTAGGGGGCACAGTGGATAGAGCACCAGTCCTGAATTCAGGAGGACCCGAGTTCAAATCTGGTCTCAGACACTTAACATTTCCCAGCTGTGTGACTAGCAAGTCACTTAATCCCAGCCTCAGAAAAAAAAAAAAAAAAGTTTGTCTTTGATTGGATCTATCTTTGGCTTACCACTTTCTAGAGGCCCAAATCCAAAATATGTAAAATAAAATTGTCATTTACTGCAGGTATATGAAAATTCAATATTCAAAGAAACTATTGATTGAAAGTCTCTTTTTCATGCACACAGACATGTGTATATGTATAAATATATAATATATTTCATATTATATATTATATATAAATATAAATGTTAAATATGTGTATATATTTATCTTTTCACACTTGTGATTTTATCAATATTAGAAACTTCTAGTTATTAAAACAAATCATCAACTGTTCTGTAATTTAGTTTTAGAGAGTTGGGAAGTTAAATTGGTTTACCCATGGTCATGCAGAGATATCTAGCAGAGAAAAGACTTGAATCCTAGGCCTTTCTTTACAGAGGACAGGTCTGTTACACTCCTCTATTTCAGCCTTTAGCTACTATTATATAAAGATGAGTACCAAAGAGATAAAGACAATTATCTATGATCACCGATTCTTAAGTGCTCATCAATCATTCCTTATATAGAATAGAGTACTGGATTTGGAGTCATTCTGAGCCCACATGGCTTCATGAAGAGTAAATTAAGCCAGCCTCACTATTTTGGGCAAATATTACTCTGCCACTGACATAGTAAATATAAGTTTCAGTAGAGTATATTATTAATATATTAAGTATATGAGAAAGCATAAGACAATAGTAAGCAAGAAGTAATAACTAGTGGTTTATGTGGTAGGGGGAGCACTGTTCTTGAAATAGGAAGACCTAGTCTTTATTGGATCATAGATTTATTATTATTGTTGTTAATAATAATAGTTAGCATTTATAAAGTACTTTAAGTTTTACAATATATTTTACAAATATGATCTCATTTGATAGTTAGGTACTATTATAATCCCCATTTTACTGATGAGGAAACTGAGGCAGATTTAAAGCTGTTATTATAAACTAAAGAGATTTTCTAGTCCAAGATTATTATTTTGCTTATGAGGATACTGAAGACAGGTTAAGCAATTTGCACAACCACAAAATTCTTTTAATAATGCTTTTTCTACTGAACCATCCTATGAATTGTAAGGTCCTTGAAGGCAGGAACTGTGCCTTTGTATTGCCAGTTTTTAGCCTAGTGCAAGGCACATAAAAGGTGCTTAATAAACATTTATTGGAATTAAATGAACTCTCCACATTATTGGACCTGTCACAATGGACAAGTCGCATCACTTCCCCCAGCCTCAAATTTTCTATGAAGTATTCAGATATTTGTACTACCTTACTCCTAGAATGTTTGTAAGCTAATTATTTTATAAATTCTATGTGGCTATAGAATTGTGAATAAATCAAGTTCACAAGGATTACTCTGAGTCAGGTACTGTGCTAAGCTCTAGAAATGAAAAAAAGCAGAAAGAAAGTTAGTTTTTTTTTCCCTCTAGGTACTTATATTCCAATGAGGAAAAATAAGGGTGGCTTGTACAGGGGGAATGATTGAGTAGAGGGGATGAGTCAACAGTGCAAATTAGAGAAGAATCAAGATTGACCTGGACTGTCTCCTTAAATGGATACGTCTGGAAATATTCAAACAGGAAGCAAGGAACTCAGGTTGGAAGATACTTCCAAGGTGAGGGGTGCAGAGGAGAGGAAGGGCTTTCTGTAGGAAGAGCATTCTGTGGCATAGTAGACAAAGTCCTGTAAATCTGTGAGCTACGTTATTTTTGGGAATACTTGAAAAGATAAATAAATGAAGAGGCAGTAGCCCAACCTAATATTTACTATCTCTCAGTAATTGCTATGCCGAACAGAATAGGAGCCAGGAGAGAATCTTACTTCCTATGCTTAGGAAAAATGATGCAGTGAAGAAAAATGATTCCCATACAGGAGTCGGGGGCAAGAGGGGCAGTGTAGATAGTAATACACTGCATAGCGAGCCAGTACTGGAGTCTAAAAGATTCATCTTCTTGAAATCAAATCTGGTCTCAGATACTCATTAGCTATTTTCCTTTTACTGTTTTCCTGTTTCTTCATCTGTAAAATGAACTGGAGAAGGAAAAGGCAAACCACTCTAGGATCTTTGCCAATAAAACCCCACATAGGATCATGAGTTTCAGAAAACCTGTGATCAGCCCATAGGCCAATCAATATAACTCTTTGTAGCCTTCTGCTTTCTTGTTTATGAAATGAGGAGGCTGACCTATGTGATTTTTTTTTTTTTTTTGGCTGATGTGATTTTTTTTCCCCCTTTGTCTTAGTAGGATAAGGACCAGACTGATTTTTTAAATTGAATTTCATTTTACTAAAATTATTTTTCTTTAAAGGGTATCCAGTCATGGTTTAGCTATACTTTTTTTTTTCTTTAAACATGGTAAAATATATATGTAAATCCTATATAGGCATACATACTTATACAATTATCTTTCTGCACAAGAAAAATTAGATGAAAAAGAAAAAAAAATGAGAAAAAAAAATAAAATGCAAGCAAATAACAAAAAAAGTAAAAATGCTATGTTGTGATCCATACTCAGTTCCCACAATCCTCTCTCTAGATGGCTTTCTTCATCACTAAACAATTGGAACTGGTCTTAATCATCTCATTGTTGGAAAGTCACATCCATCAGAATTGATCATCATATTGTCTTCTTGTTGCCGTGTATAATGATCTCCTGGTTCTACTCATTTCACTCAGCATCAGTTCATGTAAGTCTCTCCAGGCCTCTCTGAAATCATCCTGCTGGTCATTTTTTACATAACTATAATATTCCATAACATTTATATACCATAATTTAGTAAGTCATTCTCCAAATGATGAGCATCCACTCAGTTTCCAATTTCTTGCCACTACAAAAAGGGCTGCCACAAACATTTTTGCACATGTGGGTCCCTTTTCCTTCTTTAAGATCTCTTTGAGATATAAGCCCACTAATCCTTTGAATATAGCTCCAAATTGTTCTCCAGAATGGTCGGATCAGCTCACAATTCCACCAACAATGTATCAGTATCCTAGTTTTCCCACATCTCCTCCAACATTCATCATTATCTTTTCCTGTCATCTTAGCCAATCTAAGAGGTGTATAATGGTACCTCAAAATTGTTTTGATTTGCATTTCTCTGATCAATAATGATTTGGAGCATCTTTTCATGACTAGAAATAGTTTCAATTTCTTCATCTGAAAATTATCTGTCCATATCATTTGACCATTTATCAATTGGAGAATAGCTTGAATTTTTATAAATTTGAGTCAGGCCTTTATTAGAACCCTTGATATAAAAATGTTTTCCCAATTTATTTATTTCCTTCTAATATTGTCTGCATTAGTTCTTTTTGTACAACAATTTTTTAAACTTAATATAAGCAAAATTATCTATTTTGTGTTCAATAATGAGCTCCAGTTCTTCTTTGGTCATAAATTTCTTCCTTCTCCACAGATCTGAGAGGTAAATTATCCTATGTTCTTCTAATTTGTTTATAATATCACTTTTTATGTCTAAATCATGAACCCATTTCAATCTTATCTTGGTATATAGTGTTAGGTATGGGTCAATGATTAGTTTCTGCCATACTAGTTTCCAATTTTCCCAGCAGTTTTTGCCAAATAGTGAGTTCTTATTCCCAAAGCTGGGGTCTTTGAGTATGTCAAACACTAGATTACTATAGTCATTGACTATTTTGTTCTATGAGCCTAATCTGTTCCACTGATGAACTACTCCAATACCAAATGATTTTGATATTATGATATAGTTTATAGCTGCTTTATGATATAGTTTTAGATCTGGCACAGCAAAGCCACCTTCATTGGCATTTTTTTTCATGACCATTTGTTCTTCGATATGAACTTTATTTTTTTTTTCTATATCTGTAAAATAATTTCTTAGAAGTCTGATTGGTATGACACTAAATAAGTAGATTAATTTAGGTAGTGTTGTCACTTTTATTATATTTGTTTGGCCTACCCATGAGCACTTGATAGTTTTCCATGTGATTATATCTGACTTTATTTGTGTGGAAATATAGTTCCTGACTTTGTCTAGGCAGATAGACCCCCAAATATTTTAAATTATTGACCATTATTTTAAATGGAATTTCTCTTTGTATCTCTTGCTTCAGACTTTCTTGGTAATATATAAAAAATGCTGATGATTTATGTGGTTTTATTTTGTATCCTGCAATTTTGCTAAAGTTGTGAATTGTTTCTAGTATTTTTTTTAATTGATTCTCTAAGCATACCATCATATCATCTGCAAAGAGTGATAATTTGGTTTCCTCATTACTTACTCTAATTCTTTTAATTTCTTTTTCTTCTCTTATTGCCAAAGCTAACATTTCTAATACAATACTGAATAGTAATTGAAGCAGGTTGTGGTCCCTTTAAGAAACTATATTTCCTATTGATCTGTGATTCCTTTCAGATTCTCAGCCCCTCCTGGCTGAGGCATATCCTCCCCAGACAAAGTTGCCTTGCTAGGGCCTTTGATTCATAATCCTGGTCAAAAGCATCCTTTTGAATTCCAATAGGAGATCCAGGCTTGTCCCAGGCCCCACCAGATATGAGTCAACTTGGGTTCTCCCAGCCCCCATTGGTTCTGATTTGCTTGGGTTTCCCAATCCCCACCAAGACAACCAATACAATCATCTTCCATCAGCTAAGGTCTTTGCAGATGGACTTTGGCAGCTCCCTTTGCTGCCAGGACCTTCTGTCCACTGAGAACTGCATTCTTAATGCAAAACTCCATTTTCCATAGATCTGCACACTGGAATAATATTGTGTTATCTTCTCTTTACCCTCACCTATTTCCCTAACCAGACTTTATACCTCTCTGTCAGGATTTCTAACCTTACTTCCAATTCCTATAATAAACCTCTTTTTTCAATCTAGGTTTTCAGGTCTATAAATTCCTTTACAGAGAACCTCTGCGCTGCCAGAAGGGAGTTCCCAAAACTCCCTACCCTTGCACTGAATCCCAAGGGGCTACAGGGGAGCCAAACCTCTCCATTTGGTTCCCTGAACCCCAAACCTGCCACTAGACCTTATCATTTAACTCCCTGACCTCCAGAAACCCTAATTTCATTTTGGTTCCCTAAATCTAAACCTCATCAGTAATGGTGATAGTGAGGAACCCTTGTTTCACTCCTGATCTTATTGGGAATGGTTCTGGTTTATCCCCATTACATATGATGCTTGCTGATGGTTTTAAATAAATGCTACTGATCATTTTAAGGAAAACTCCATTTATTCCTATATCCTTTAGTGTTTTTAGTAGGAATGATCCAACCAACAGAAGTTCAGAATGCTTTATCACAGGTCAGGCATATAAATAGTCCATGTGAATAACTGGGGTTATTTCTCTAAAATTTGTGCATCTCTTGTTTCTTTTCAGCTACTTCAGTTCTGTTATGCACATCAACTACCATGTTGCATGGTTCTGTGGCAGAGTCTCTTGTGTCATGCAATCAATTCCAAAATTCTTAAGAGAAACCTTGAAAGCATCTTAATGTTGCTTTTTCTGACCACTATGTAAAATTTGCCTTGTGTGAATTCTCCATAAAATAGTCTTCTAAGTAAGTGTATTTTTGGAATTTTAACAATATAGTCTGCCCATTGAAGTTGTACTTTCTGCAACAGAGTTTGAATGATTGGCAGTTTAGTTCTAAAAAGAACCTCAAGGTCTCCCATTTCAACCATTTGTCTTTTTTTTTTTTTTTTTTCCCTGAGGCAATTGGGGTTAAGTGGGGTTAAGCCTAGGGTCACACAGCTAGGAAATATTGAGTATCTGGCTGGCCCTCTATTCACTGCATCACCTAGCTGCCCCTATCTCCACTTGTCTTGATCTGTATCTTACCACAGGACCCAGATGACTCTGGAGGGGAAAGTGAGTCAGATGACCTTGCATAGCTCTCCCTTACTCCCTTAAATCTAATTCACTTGCATGTCAAGGCATCACCTCTGTGATATCTTGGTTGTCTTCAAGAAAGAAAGTCAACAACAATATATCAGTGTAGTGCCTTAGATTGCTGATGTAAATTGTGTCCCCTTTAATCTTTTGGGGGAGGTCCTGATGTAAACTGTGTCCTCTTGGGGGGAAGGGTGCTCCTGACTCTCAAACCTTCCTGGAGGGGCCCACCCAGACAACTCCCAGATAAGTGATCTCATTCAACTGGAAATCTCGGCCTGGGGCATAGTCAACATCCTCTATTGAGTGGCTCAAACTGTTTCTCTGCTCCAGGCCAAGACTGACCTGATACAACCAAGGGTTTGTCAACCTATCTTTGTGGAAGTCCTAATGGGATTTTGCCCATTGATGGAGATATTTTCTTCTCAGTGTAAACTCATCTTTGCTGAATTTCTAATCAGGAATTGCCCACTTCTTCTTAAGGTACTCCTTTCTTAGCATAAATAAACCCATTCTTTGCCACAAAACTCCTGTTTGTATATACTGGGCTTTGGGAATTTTTTCGCAAAACCTACTCAACCCAATAGGATCCCTATTGCAGTTAGGGGATCTCTTACCCTCAGGTCTCCAACCTCATCACTACTAAGTGATCTTTAGAATCTTCCTTCAGAGTTTAAGATAACCACTGTTTATTCAGTTTGAAATGTTTGAAAGGTAGTTGGAAATGTGAAATTAAGGCAGGTTGGGTAAATTTGAGAATTGTCAACATAGAAATGGCAATTAAGTCCATGGGAGCTGATAATATTATCAATAGTTTAGAGGGAGAAGAAAAGAGGGCCTAGAACTGAGTTTTGAGAGACATTTTTTGAGTTTGAGGGAGAACTGCCAGACCTGGGGAACAGCCAGTGAGAATGCCCCAGGTCAGGAGATGCAGTGTATTGTTTGAATAACAACAACAGAAAAAAGCAAAACCAGTGTGACTGGATCACAGAACTCATTGTGTGTGGGGTTCCACAAGGATAAAAAGTGAAGAAGACTGAAGGTAGGAGCTGACTAGGTTAGGAAGGACTTTGAATATCAAGCAGAGGATTTTGATTTTAGAGGTGATAGAGAACTACAGGAGTTGATTAAAGGGGGAGGAGTAATGTGATCAGACTTGCATTTTAGATTTTATGACATATTGTGAAGTCCTGATTTGCTCACTTTTTGATTATTGGAATGACCCATTTTAACTTGAAGGCAGGATATCCCAAGTATATTTTTTCCTTCCTGCTCCATGAGGATTCCCTTCTTCCTTTCCCATCTTTTCCCCATTCTCACAAATAAAGTCTTCTATTTGCTCAGAAAGTTCTTCCATAATCTGACCCCAACTTACCTTTCTAGCATTAACTCTCAATACTTGCCTTCATATATACTGTGTTCCAGTCAAACTAAACGTATTAAAATTTTCTGATTTTTTTTCTTTGTTGATGTAGGTGGGAATGTTGAATGCAAATGGATGAGAGGGAAAAATAAATTTAGGGAATGATGGCTAGGTTTTTGGTTTTTTTTTTTGAGGGGGGAATATAATGCACAGTGCATGAAAGGACACGTAATATAAGGCAGAAAGGGAAAGCTTTAGTCAGCTTCTAAATGGCTTTGACTGCTAAATTGAGTTTGCATTTTATTTAATATGCAATAGGAACCACTGTGAGATTTGATCAAAGAAGTGAACTACTTGATGTCAGAGACCATGGAATTTGCCTTTATGTTCCAAGCATAGTGCTTAGAACTTAATGAATTTTATCAATAAATATCAATCAACTGACTGACACATTATTTTTTAATATCTCAAGGTTTTGAATATAGACACTTTAATAATATGATAGACCTTTGAACTAATTATAGAAAGGTTAATTCCTCCATATATATAGATTACAATCAAGAGAAACTGTGGCAAGCAGAGATTGGTTTTTAATCTTTAATGTGGAGAGTTTAAGCTAACTAACTTCATGAGACTCTTGTCCAAAGCATTTGCTACAGATAAACTGAGGCAGAGAACTTATATAGGGTTTAGTTAACTAAGGTTTGCAAACAGAATATATAACCTGAATATACAATCTCATAGGGGAAACAAAGGCAGATGGGGGGCGGGGGCCGAGGACACTGGGAGGACAGAGGAGCCATAATTCCAGGAAAGGATCTTTTTTTTTTTTTAATTTTATAATTATAACATTTTTTGACAGTACATATGCTTAGGTAATTTTTTACAACCTTGTACTCCCTTCTGTTCCGAATTTTTCCCCTCCTTCCCTTCACCCCCTCTCCTAGATGGCAGGCAGTCCCATACATAGTAAATATGTTATAGTATATCCTATGTACAATATATATGTGCAGAACTGAATTTTGTTGTTG
The DNA here is from genome assembly GCF_048593235.1 of Sminthopsis crassicaudata. NCBI lineage: Eukaryota > Metazoa > Chordata > Mammalia > Dasyuromorphia > Dasyuridae > Sminthopsis > Sminthopsis crassicaudata. Next base: position 97,690,393 of record NC_133617.1, read on the forward strand.
TTGTTGTTGCAAAGGAAGAATTGTATACGGAAGGTAAAAATAACCTGGGAAGAAAAACAAAAATGCAAACAGTTTACACTCATTTCCCAGTGTTCCTTCTCTGGGTGTAGCTGATTCTGTCCATCATTGATCAATTGGAACTGAATTAGATCTTCTCTTTGTCAAAGATATCCACTTCCATCAGAATACATCTTCATACAGTATTGTTGTTGAAGTGTACAGTGATCTTCTGGTTCTGCTCGTTTCACTCAGCATCAGTTGATGTAAGTCTCTCCAAGCCTCTCTGTATTCCTCCTGCTGGTCATTTCTTACAGAACAATAATATTCCAAAACATTCATATACCATAATTTACCCAACCATTCTCCATTGATGGGCATCCACTCATTTTCCAATTTCTAGCCATTACAAAAAGGGCTGCCACAAACATTTTGGCACATACAGGTCCCTTTCCCTTCTTTAGTATTTCCTTAGGATATAAGCCAGGAGTAGCACTGCTGGGTCAAAGGGTATGCACATTTTGATAACTTTTTGGGCATAATTCCAGATTGCTCTCCAGAATGGTTAGGTTCTTTCACAACTCCACCAGCAATGTATCAGTGTCCCAGTTTTCCCACAGCCCCTCCAACATTCATCATTATTTGTTCCTGTCATCTTAGCCAATCTGACAGGTGTGTAGTGGTATCTCAGAGTTGTCTTAATTTGCATTTCTCTGATAGTAATGATTTGGAACACTCTTTCATATGAGTGGAAATAGTTTCAATTTCATCATCTGAAAATTGTCTGTTCATATCCTTTGACCATTTATCAATTGGAGAATGGCTTGATTTCTTATAAATTAGAGTCAATTTTCTGTATACTTTGGAGATGAGGCCTTTATCAGAACCTTTAAATGTAAAAATGTTTTCTCAATTTGTTACTTCCCTTCTAATCTTGTTTGTATTAGTTTTATTTGTACAAAAGCTTTTTAATTTGATGTAATCAAAATTTTCTAGTTTGTGATCAATAATCTCTAGTCTCTTTTGGTCACAAATTCCTTCCTCCTCCACAGGTCTGAGAGGTAGACTACTCTCTGTTCCTCTAATTTATTTATGATCTCGTTCTTTATGCCTAAATCATGGACCCATTTTGATCTTATCTTAGTATGTGGTGTTAAGTGTGGGTCCCCAGGAAAGGATCTTAACTTAATCCTGACAGGATAGGGATCAAAATTAAGAAGGTCTTGGACTGGAGACAGCAAAGAGGGGCAATATTCAAAGGGGGGAATTATCCTAGCAAGGATAGAGATAATGCACCTGGAGTTTATGACACAATGGTAAGTAAAGGTGACCAAGCTTCAAAGTTTTTCCTAGGCTCTTTTAAAAACTCAATTCTCTCAGTTTTACTTGCAAGGAAAGTGAGGGTGGCTAAGGCTTATTATCCAGGGCTCAACAAAACCATTATAACCTGTGGGATTCATAGGCTCTCCCTATCCAACATGTTTGGAGCCATCTTGTAGACCTCCTGATGTTATATGGATACATATGCAATGTATAAGATACTATTGGCTACTTCTTTTATATATTTCCTTCCTTTTCTGGTTAACCATTACATATATGATATATATATATATACATATATATATATATATATATATATATTTTTTTTTTTTTTTTTTCTTTTTTTTGCTGAGGCAATTTGAGTTAAATAACTTGCCCAGGGTCACAAAACTAGGACATGTTAAGTGTCTGAGCCAGATTTTAATGAAGGCCTCCTGACTTCAGGGCTGGTGCTCTATCCACTGTGCTACCTAGCTGCCCCCTAGATATATTCTTTATATGATTGTACATTTCTTTTTGGTCATGGATTTCAGGCTATTCACATTCACTATAAGCCTTTCCTTTTGGTAATTGATTCTGGTTCTGCCCTCTGTGATAAATTACCACATAGAAAAGAGATTAGATTTATTTTACTTGGTCCCAGAGGGCAGAACCAGGATCAATGGGTAGAAATTGCAGTATTGGTACCATACATTTTGGGTCGACATAAAGTGAAAATGGTCTAAACATCAGATCTATTATCCAGCAATAGAATGAGACAGATTTCTCTGTCACAGGAAGGAATTTTTTTTTTCCACACTTAATAGTATTTTATTTTTTCCAATTACTTGTAAAGATAGTTTTCACTTTTATAAGATTTTGAGTTCCAATTGTTTTCTTTCTCCCTTCCTTCCATCCCTCCACCTATCCCCAAGAAAGTTGAGAGTCTAATATAAATTATACATGTAAAAATCATTTAAAATATGTTTTCATATCAATCATATTGTGAAAGAAAAATCAGAACAAAAGAAACACACACACACACACACACACACACACACACACACACACACACACAAAACCCATGAAAATAGTATGCTTCTATCTGCATTTAGTATCCATAGTTCTTTCTCTGGGTATGAATGGCATTTTCCATCCCAAGTCTATTGTAATTGTCTGGGATCACTGTATTGTGAGAAGAGTAAGCCTGTCATAATTGATCATCATACAGTATTACTATTACTGTATACAATGTTTTCATGGTTCTGCTCATTTCACTCAAGATCAGTTCATGTAAGTCTTTCCAGAAATTTCTGAAATCAGCCTGCTTATCATTTCTTATAGAATAATAGTATTTCATTATATTCAAATATCACAATTTGTCAAGTGATTTCCCAATTGATCATTCCCCTGATTTTTGAATTCTTTCACAAAAAAAAAATTGCTGCTACAAACATTTTTCCATATGTGGCTCATTTCCCTTCTATTATGATCTTTTTCAGATACAGACCCAGTACTAGCACTGCTGGATCAAAGGGTATGCACAGTTTTATACAGTCCTTAGGGCATAGTTAGAACTCAAGAATGGCTGGAACTATTCCAGCCCAACTCCACCAGTAATGCATTAGTGTCCCAGCTGAATGGGACTGATTGGGTGAAATTTTTTAAGTGTTGAGACTAAGTCACATAATCTTGGGAAGATGAGATTTTGGGCCTCAGGTTTCAGGAAGTCACATGATCCCTATTCCTAGTATTGAACTCTGGATTGCAGGGAATCACATGGTATCTAAAGGCCAGACCCTTAGGAAATGAGAGGACCCACAAGAAGCAGACAACATTGGTCAAGAATGGTTATGTCCTTTTAGTCTAGCCAATGAAAAGGCTGGTCTTTTGCTTTTTAAATCTTGGAGAAGCTGGAAGCTGGTTAAGTTCCAGAGGCACATGGCAGGAGTTGGGATGGCTCCCAGGTGTGTGTCTGGGCCACTCCCTGAAGGGATTAAATAAATGCTTTCTCTTTGTACCTGAAGGTGTCTCTGATTAGTTAATTCGGGGGAAGGTTGTCTAGCACCCATCCCACACACAGTTTTCCCACATCCCCTCCAACATTTATCATTATTTTTTCCTGACATCTTACCAATGAAGTGGTACCTTAAAGTTGCTTTAATCTGCACTTCTCTAATCAATAATAATTTAGAGAATTTTTAATATGACTATAGATGGCTTTAATTTTTCATCTGAAAATACTGTCTTTGTAACCTTTGACCATTTAGCAATTGGAGAACGACTTGTATTCTTATAAATTTGTCTCAGTTCACAGGACAGAATTTTCAAACAGATTGGACACTTATCTGAGATGTTACAGAGAAGATTCATGCTTTATATGATTATTAAACTACATGACTTCTGATAATTTGATGATTCTGTAGGTCTTCTACCTTAACGACTAGCTTAGGCCTTTACTCCTCTAACAAAAGCTATCTTGATTTCTGTTCTTTCCCCCCAAAAAAGTAGTATCTCTTTTACCTTATTTTTCTCGGAGTGTTTTATTTCCACTATTACTTTTTATGTCAAAGGTGAGATATACCTACTCTCTGTCCCTGGGTAAGTTTATCTCTCAAAACCTAGACTACTCTAGGGAAATTTGATAAGAGGAAGTTCCTCCTCAGATCATTTACCCATATCAATAAAATCATAGACCCAATTCCTATCCCTATTTTAAAAATTTGTTATATTTAAAAGTATATCATAGTTTTCTATTTACATGTCTTATTTCCTCTGCTAGACTTTTGGCTTCTAGATTAGTATAGTAACTTGCTCATCTTTGTAAACTCTGATGTACATTTTGAATTATACACTTTTATTTGATAAGTGCTGAAGAAATAAATGGCTTTGCAGGATTAGCCTTTGAAAATAACAGATGTGGACAGAAATAATATCTTTTCTAGGGTCAATGATCTTCAAACATAAAAATACACTGGTGAAAATAGGGAAGTTACTGGTAATATCACCTTGGATGACTTACCTCATTAGGTCTGCCACAAAGCTACATTCCAAAGACCATTTGACTTAAAGTTAGCACGCCCTATTCTAGTTTCAGTTCTTTCATTTATTAGCTGTGTGAGCTCATCTAAAAATGGAATAGTAATTAGGTGTTTGTTATGCATCTTAAATATCCTAAGTGTATGAGACTTTTGTTGAGTTGAACAAAATCTCCCTTGCCTTCCTAGAGTTGAAATATGACAATTGTCATACCTTTCATATTGTCTTGTGTTTGTGTTTTTATGATCCTGTTTTGTTATATGGATAAGGCTTTATTTGTTTCTCAGAATTTTGTAACTGGGTTACCTTCCCTCTGGGGAATGTAAATAAATCAGTGTGACGAGTCTAGAATATATATATATATATAGGCTTGTCCAATTTATACATAACTATATTAATAATTAAGGCCTTCTATTCTCATCTGAGAAAACATCCCATCATTTTTCCTGAACTCCCTGGGGAGATGTATACCTATAGCATTTGGTTAGGATCCTGCAAGTTTTGTTTCTTGTTTTTACTTTTACCCATAAGAAAATGTCTTTCTCCCCCCAGTTATAACTTGAGAGATAGGTGTCCATATGGGCCCACATAGCCTCAAGGCATCTGGTTTTGTTAGCTAATGTTGAATAAATGAAGAAACATTTTAGTCTCATACTATTATTCCCCTTAACCAGTTATTGTACACAAAGATCCCAAAGCATAAATTTGGAAGTGGAGGGAGCAGATAATAATTTGCTCCTTATTACCTGGAACCCCTGAAAAGGAGAGACTATTTCTAATACAAGTAGAATGTGAGTTATCTTAAGAGTTGCCATTCTATGACCACAAAATGAACACAAATTTAAAGGCCCATTTCCTGCCAGCTGTAAAGAATGTTCAGTCAATCAATAAAAATGTAATCATAGTGGGTGTTACCTGTCAGGTACTGTGGTAAGTTCTGGGGAGACCAAGAAAGGAAAAAAAAGACAGTTCTTACCCCCCAAGAGCTTATATTTTAATGGAGGAGGGCAGTACACAGAAAGAAACTGAAAAGTAAAGGGATTCAGTGGAAGGGACGCCATGATGGAGAGTCCAGAAGATCACAGCCAGGTGGGAAATGAAAAAATGATTAGAATGGGTACTCTTCTTAAATGGAAATTCTGGAAGATCTCTCTGGGAAATCTCTGTGATTTCAGGGCTGATGTGAATCTTGCAGAATGAAGAGATTCCTGGAACATGAAGGTAGTTAGGAAATGAAGAGATGGCTAACCTCTCTTTGAGACATGTGGTTTTGTATGGGGTCTTCTTTTCGACCTTCTCTAGTGTGCTGACTGGATTACTCTATAAGTACTTATTGACAAAAGTATTTGCCATCAACTGAAAGATTTGAAATGTGTAAAAGAAACTCAGGAAGCTTTCTCTTTTTAAAATTTCTTCATTTTACCTGGATGACGATGTAATGAGTTGATCCTCCCAGTTCTTCCATTTAAGAAGGGCACTCATTCAAACAATCTTTTCATTTCCTACCTGGCTGTGCTGGACTCGCCATTACATCATTTCCATTACATCCCCTTACTTTTCGGTTTCTTTGTGTGTGGTGTCTTCTCCATTAAAAAAAAAAAAAAAAAAAAAAAAAAAAGCTTTGGGGATAAGAACTGTCTTTTTTCTTTGTCTGCACAGAGCTTATCATATACACAGTATCTGGGACATTAGTATGAGATCCTCCAGTAGTATAGTTTTACTGCCAATTTCCTCCTGTAATTTATTTAAATTTTTCTTCAAGAATTTGGGTGTTATATCATTTGGTGCATAAATTTTCAGTATTGATATTACTATGGGAAGTATTATTTTTATTACTTTGTAAATTTTCCTCAATTTTGTTATTGTCCAGTGGTTTCAGTTGTGTCCAACTCTTTGTGATCCTATTTGGGGTTTTCTTGGGAGTAGTTTGCCATTACCTTTTCCAGTTCATTTGGAAACTGAGGCAAACAGAATTAAATGATTTTCTGAGTCACAGCTAAAAAGTGTCTGAAGCTGGATTTAATTCAGCTCTTCCAAACTACACCCAGCACTCTCTCCACTGCGCCACCTAGCTACCCTCAATGAGTATATTGTTATATATTCACCGGAATTTTTTTTTTTTAAGGGGGAAGAGAATGAGCATTTAAGTTACTACTATACATCAGGTGCTGTCTTAAGAATTTTACTGATATCTCTTTAACAACCTTGGAGAGAGGTAATTTTGTTATCCCCATTTCAGAGTTAAACAACAACAAAACTGAGACCAAGATTAAGTGACTTGCCTATGATCATACAATTATTAAGTATCAGGTTTTGAACTCAGATCTTTCTAAGAGCACTATCCACTAAGCAGCTTCCTTTGTAAGTTTTATAATTTATTGGTGTGTCCAGAAGCAGAGGGGGTTTGTATGACTCAGGATTTGGAAGTCTTGAATTTGAATTCTGTTCCCACTTGTTCTTTGGTTAAGTATTTATGTAAGAGGCTGCTTGATCTCATGGAAAGAGCTCTATTCCTCTCTTGGGAGAAGACTTGAGTTTGAATTCCAGCTCAACTTCTTTCTCACTGCTTTTGACATTTATTTATCTTTAAATTTTCTTTCTCCTTTCTCATATAAAAAAAATCTCATATTAGTTGATTTTTTTAGGGTATCTAGCTAACATTCTGTCATTTAATCTGTTTGCTTCTGTTTCCTCAAGTGCAAAATGGGGGATAATAGTAGCACCTACTTTTCAGAGTTATTTCGAGTATAAAATGCGTTAATATTTGTAAAGCACTTGACACAGTGCCTGGAACATAATAGGTGCTATATGGATGCTAGCTATTGATATTGCTGTTGTTGTTGTTATTATTGATATTACTGATTATATGCTGATTAAAGTATGCTAATCAGCATATAATCAGTAATATCAATAATATCAGTTGCCAAACCTTTCTGATTTTATCTCTACAACACCTCTTTTATCCATTCCTTTTTCTGTAGCCTTATAGACAACCAATGTGTTCAAACCCTTATTACTTATATTCTTGACTATTGTAGTAGCCACCTATCTGCTCTCAGCTTTCATCGTGTAGTTCTACTACACTTTTCCAAGCTTAGTTCACTTTATTTCTATTCATCCATTCTAAATTCCAGGCAACCTGAATTACTAGCTAATCTCAAACTAGTTATTGTTATCTACATTCTCTACGCAGTATTACAATCCATTCTTCATGGCTGAAAGGAATGAAAGAAGGAAAAGCATTTGTTAAGTGCCTGCTATATGCTAAGCATTTGAGATAGACATAAAAATGCTAGACATTCCTTATTCCCAAGGAGTTCACACTCAAACTGAGGGGAAGCAACACATAAAAGAATATTGAACTTCAGGGCAGATGGATCTTTGGGTTGTATCTCACAGGTTATATGAGAGTGATTATGTGCATGTAAGAAAGCACTGGGATGTGGGGAGGTCTTCAGGGAATGAGCAGGGCAGATGGTAAGGCTTGGCAATCTGCCATCTCACCAGAAAAATTGGGGATTCCCATCTCATCCAAATAATCAGGCAGTCTGAATGAGATCTGGGAGATTCAGGCTAGGGGAGAGGAGAAAAGCAAAGGACTGTGTGTGTGTCTGCCTATATATCCTTTATGGGTTTTGAAACAGCTCAGAAAAGTGAGAGGAAGGGAGAGAAAACAAGGAAAGGGGAAAAATGTTCCTGTGATTCTTAAATATATTCTCCTTTTTGAAATCTTTGTTTGGAATCAAATTCCAGCTAAGGTGCCATCTGCTCTGTGAAATCTTATCATCCCAGTTGTGAATGATCTTCATCTCTCCTCAAATTACCTTATATTTATTTGTATACATGCTGTACCTCCAATGAAATGGAAGTTCATTGAAGGTTGCTTCAGTGTCTCCCTGTGCCTATTGTACTTCCTTGCATAAAATAAGTGATTAATAAATGCTTGAATAAATTTCTCTAATCACAGCTAGCTAGGCAAACACTAAAGCATCTTTTATTTCAAATAGTTTGTAAGCATGGTCTCTATTTTCTAACCTGTAAAATCAGGATGGATAATAGTATCTCCTAAGGCTTAACCTTCAAGGTTTAACCAAGACATGTAAAAAGCACTATACAAATGTAAAAGATTAATATTTAAGATGATTGAAGGGAAGAACCATGTATTTTATTTCTTTTATACAGCAGAGAAGTCCTCACAGGAAATGGCTTCATTGCCTTAGGAAGATTATCTTGTCTGCTGTGTGGAGGAAGAATTGGAAAAGGTGAGTGAGACTGAAAGCTTGGAGACCAATTAGTAGACTATTACAGTAGTGGAGAAAGAGTTTACATTAGGAGAAGAAAGGACAGATGTTATGGAGGCAAAGTAGACAGGATTTAGCAACTGCTAGACTGACATTGTGGGGCTGTTCTGGAGACCTTACTGAGTGAATGAATAATCAAATGGAAAACGTTGGTATAATTGCTTGTGTGAGGCTGCTTCCAGCACACCAAGGGTGTGGTCCAGGTAGGGGGCAGTACTGTTAATGGTCACTAGAGGGCAGTTGAGGGCTAGAAAAAGATGTAGAACAACCAAAAGCAAGAGCAGAAGATGTATTTAATTATCTTTGGGGAATCCTCAAAACTGATACCAGTGTGAAATTGGATCCATTCTTACATTTCTATTCCTATTGATCTATTTCCTTTGATCATGGCAAGGGGGCTGGAAGAGGTAGCATGGAAAATAATTGGGTAAGCCAATTTCTCTTTATAGGAGTCAGTTTCCTCGTTTATAAAATAAGGATGAGCAAGTAAGACAAAGTTGTCTTCGATTCCAAACCACTGTTCTTTCCTCTGGCCTGGAGAACAAACGGGGTTGTTAGGAGAAAACTTCCAGGAGGAGCTGAATCTTAAGGAGTGTGATAAGGGTTGTTGAGGTACCTTGATTTTGTCTTTTTGACATTTGTAGTGTTAGAAATCTTGGGCCCAGAACATGCAGGAGGCCCTGAATGGGTCAAGGACGAAGGTCTCCCTGAGTTGACATAATTTGTTGTTGCACCCCAAGCTGGACTCCCTGAGTGTCCCTGCCAGTCAATCTGTGCCAGGCTGGCGTAATGCTTGTGCAGCTGAGGTCCTTTGGAGATAAGCAAATCCTCCTATCTTCATAGCCTAAAAGTTCCCAAGGGAAAGGTGTGGCTTTTGCCATCCCCTCGTTCCTCCCGTGGCTTGGTTTTTCTCTTGCTCTGGTTTGGGGAGTTGCTCTGGTGCAGAGGAAAGCGCGGAACCTTGGAGTCAGAAGGCTGGAAGGATGCTGCAGAGGCTACCTGTGAGATACTGGGCACGCTCAGGAGGCTGGAAGGATGCTGCAGAGGCTACCTGTGTGATACTGGGCACGCTCAGGAGGCTGGAAGGATGCTGCAGAGGCTACCTGTGTGATACTGGGCAGGGGACAGTCTCATCTGCAAAATCAGGATAGAGGACCGGATCAGGGATTCCAAATCTGGGTCCTAGACTGTCTGGTAACCCTAGGAACCCCATGTTTTTAAATGAATAAAAGAAAATACTTAAGATTACAAGAAAAATAATTCGTTTTCAAAATTAAAACAAAAAGTTCACGCATGCAAGGTTAAGCATCACTGTACTATATCTCTCGGGACCTTTTCCCCCCCACTCAACAACTAATAAATTAATCTAGAATTCCGCTTTCGGGTTCCTTCCCCTTCTCCCCCTTTTTCTGTTTCCCCTCCCTCCCGCCATCGAATTCCAGTAATGAGCTTGGGTTCCACACGGCCACCGTAGAGTTTACTGTTTCCAAGGTAACCCTGGGACCACAACACAAAAACTCCGAGGGAGCCGAGCGGCTGGATCCAGGTGGCGGAGAGGGAGCGGAACCATGGGCCGCAGTAAGCGCTTCCCACGCGCCTCGCCTTCCCGTTTGCCTCGGCTTTGTGGGCCCAAGTCCCGGGACCCCCTTCCTCCCTCGTGCCCCTCGTGGGAGGGGCAGCCCCTGAAGGGTGGGGTCCGGGAGGAGCAAGGGCTCCTTCTCCCTCCCTCCCTCTTTTATCTGTACTTCCCACCTTAATCTTCCCTCCTCTCTCCTGCTCGTCTACCGTCGCCTTTCCCCTGCTTCTCTCCTTTCTCCCTCCTTTCTTCTTTTCTTTCTTCCTCCACCATATTTTCTTCTCTCTTCCGTTTCCCTCTCCCTCCATCCTCTTCCTTTCCCTCTTTTCTCTCCTCTTCCTCCAACTGTCCTTCCCCCGCTTTTATCTTTTCTCCCTCCTTTCCCCTTCTTTCTTCCTCCACCGTTTAAATTTCCCAATTCTATTCTCTCTCTACCCCTTCTTCATCTTCCTCGATCCTCCCTCCATTTTTCTTCTCCTTTTCTCCCTTCTTCCCCTCCTTCCTTTTCCTCCTCCCTCGCCCACTCTCTCCCCTTCTCTAATCCTTTTGAATTTTTACTCCTTCATCACTGCCGTCTTTCCCCTTTCTCCTCCTTTCCTTCATTTTCTCCTTTCCTCTTCCCTTTCTCCCTTTCCTTCTTTCCTCTCCTACAAATCTCCCCTTCCCTTCCCCTTAATTTAACCCTTCGTGCTCCTCCTCCCGTCTCTCCTCGCCCCACTACTCTCCGGTGTCTCTCTCTCTCTCTCTTCCCCTTTCCCATCTCTCTTCTTTCCTTTCTCCTTCTCTTCTCCCATACTCCCTCCTTCCTCCTTTCCCCGGTTCTCACCCATCTCCTTCCCTGTGCGCCTTTCCCCTTCCTTTTCCATCTTTCTCCAGTCTATCGTTCTCTTTACTTCTTTTCTTCATCCATCACTTCTCCCTCCCCTTCTCCTCCTCCGTGATCCTTTTGGGGCATACCACAACTTAATAAATACTTAATGAATTAGAGGCTCTGGGTTTGAGGGTGAGCTCAGCGGCCTACTAGTGTGATGGAAAGAGCCCTGAACCTGGAGCTAAAGATTCCAGATACTGCTCCTTACTGCCTGTATGACTTTGGCCAAGTGATTTCATCTCTCAGGCCTGATTTTGCTCATCTCAAAAATGAGGTGGTTAGATTACAGAACCCCTAAGATTCCAGTGCAAAATCCCAAGGCCTCACAGGGCACTAAAGAATTTGCCATTGAAAGAGCAGTGTTTTGAGAAGAGAGCCCAGGTTTTGAAGGGATGGTGTACAAGAAGGATCAGAATTATTTTGCTTGGTCCCAGAGGGGCAGAACTAGGATTGTTGTATAGAAGTTGCAATTCAATTATTTTATTCTTTAATTTAGTTCCTTATTTAATTAGAACCTTATGCCCATTAGGTCCAAAGTCAGGAAACTTCTCTTCGTGATTGCTCAAATCTGGCTTCAGATACTTATTAGCTGTGTGACGTTAGACAAATCACTTAATCCTGTTTGCCTCAGTTTCTTCATCTGTAAAATGAGCTAGAGAAGGAGACGGAAAACCACTCTAGTATATTTGCCATGAAAACCCCAAAAGGGGTCATGCAGAGTTGGATAGGACTGAAAAATAACCAAACTACAAATAAAACGGAATACATTTTAGATAGTCTAAACCAACTTCAACATTTTACAGAGGGAGACACTGAGACCCTATTTTCTGACTGAATTTTCACTGACTGTCCCATATGCCTAGAATTCCATTTCTTTCATCTCCATCTTTTGGCTTCCCTGTTTTCCCTTAAGTCCCAGCTAAAATTCTGCCTTTTACAAACCCTTTAATGCTAGTGCCTTCCTTCTCTGATTATCTCCAGCCTTACCCCTCCATCTCTTGGCCCGGTCTCTTTTTTCCCTGTTACAAGGTCTCCCTGCCTCTTCTGTCCTTGGCTATATTAGCATGGACACCTTCTGGTTATCTGAATAAAGCGAACATCCCTTTCCTCACTTGGCCTTAGTACTTGGTTTGGGATTGTTCTCCTTTGGCTTACAGACTGAATTTTCTTTTATGATTAGTGTGTCTGCCTCGATTCAAAGCAGTATGTTTTAGTGAATTGTGAAGACGGGACCCAGGAGCCAGCATTCTATTGTGAACTGACTTTTGCTGATGGAGTTTTGGGTGTAGATAAGCTATTGTCTCACGTTTGGTGAGAAGCTGAGGAATTGGGTTTAGATTTTAGCAAAAAAAAAAAACAAAAAAAAAAACCCTGCATGACTAGAAGCAAATGATAGCCAGCATTAATAGTGGGGGAATTTTGGACAATCCTTTTGAGGTCTTTCACATCAATCTTGTTCTCCCCTTTTGGCAACAGAAGAGATATGCCTTCTTGACTTTCCCCCTCCATACTCGTCTTGGTTCTCTAAGAGTAGTAGGAACTTAGAGTGAGGAGGAGCCAGGCTCAAATCCCATCTACTTGCTTACAAGTAAGGTGACTAAGGGCAAGTCACATAACCCTCCCCTTGTCAAATTTCATTTGTAAAATGAAGGGTTATATTTGATAGATATTTTTCTACCTCTAAATCCATTATCATGTTTTATTTTGGAGAATGGAGCAATAGGAAGAAGATGTGGCTAAAAGCCTGCCCTTTGGATTGGCATGAGTGATAGCCAACAGTGCATTAGCCGACAGTGCATTTCCTTTCTCTTTGAGGAGGTTTAGAAGTCTGCATGGCCCTATGTTAGGGATGCTAATTTGACTTAATTCATTGTTATTCTCTTTTCAGGAATAAAAGTATGTCTTATATTTTTTGCATTATTAATATTCTATTTTTAATACATAGGAATAATTTATGAAAAATAATTATTTAACTAATAAATCCCTATCCATTTGCTTGATGGCTATCGGTACACCTCTTACTTTTGAAAATAGGTTATATCTATGTTGTGGGGTTTTGATTTCAGGTTAGTTTGTTATTGTTCTTCGTTCTTCAAGAGGAGCAAAATATCACTATGTTAGAATCAAATTACAGTGCTTCGGACTGTGGCTTATCAGACCAATGTAAGCTTGTAAAGATCTACTAAGAGCTGGGAACAACTAGTCTATGTGAACCTTTGGGGTGTATTCTCTAAATTTGCACAGCTTGAGCTTCTTGAACTGAGCTGCTTCAATTCTGCTTTGCTCAGAAGAGCACAGTTCCTTCTCTGATGAGGGCGTGCCATGCTGGGCAGTCCTGTGCCAGTGTCTCCCATGTCATAAATCAATTCTTAAGTTTTTAAGAGAGACCTTGAGAGAGTCCTTGTATTGCTTTTTCAGACCACCCTGCAAAACTTTGCCCTGGGTAAGTTCTTCATAAAACGGTCTTTTTGGCAAGTGTACATTGGGCATTTGAACAATGTGGACAGCCCATTGAGGCACTCTTTTGTGGTAGAGTTTGAATGCTTGACAATTTAGTTCTAGTAAAGACCTCAGTGTCTGGTGTCTTATCCTGCCAGGTGATCTTCAGAATCTGTTTAAAACAACCTCAATAGAAGCTATTCAGTTTCCTGGCATGGTGCTGGTAGACTGTCCAGGTTTCATGGTGTACAGTAATGAGGTCAGCACAATGGCTCTGTAGACCTTCAGTTTGGAAGACAATCCAGTACTTCTTATTTCCCACATTTAGGGAACCTCAAAAGCCTGAACTAGCTCTGATAATACCTGCATCAACCTCATTATCACTATGTACGGATGGTGTCGTGCTGGCTGATGGACCACCTGTATTTTCTTGGTTTTAATTTTTAGGCCAGAATTAGCACAGACAACAGAAAATAGAATTATAGAATTCCTTTATCCTTTGCTTACAAATTGAAGTTTGGGTTTTAGGGAAGGAGACAGAGAGAGGGAGGATAGATTTTGAGCGCTGTTAATATTGACTCAATCTGTGATGAAAGGAACTTGGTGAGGGGCAGCTAGGTGGCACAGTGAATACAACAGCACCAGCCCTGAAGTCAGAAGGACCTGAGTTCGAATGTGACCTCAGACACTTAACACTTATAGCTGTGTGACTCTGGGCAAGTACTTAACCCAACTACCACAGCCAAAAAAAAAAGAAAGAAAAAGAAACTTGGTGAAGACTTAATTATTCCTGTGCTTTTGTGTATGTATGTATGTGTGTGTGTGTGTGTGTGTGTGTGTGTGTGTGTGTGTGTGTGTGTATGTATGCAATTTATTTCATTTCACCAGATTTATTTCGTTCTGGTCTTATAAAATGAAAATATTATTTGTTTTATAAAGCTACTACATAGTTGGAAAGGGAGTAATTGATCAGAGAACCAAAGACATGGATTTCTAGAGCATGAAGGGGCTTTAGAGATCACTGGGATTGAGGTCATATCCCACTTCTGATACTTGCTACTTTTGTGTCTTGTAGGCTTCTATTTTCTTCCCCATCCACTTGGACTAGAGGATTTTGGGGTTTCCTTAAAGCTCTCTCTCTCATAAAGCCACTTCAGTTCTCTGATAATGAGGCAGTGAAAAGAGAAAAGACTCAGAAAAAGTGACAAAGCAGAACAAAACCTATCAGCTTTCTCCACTTTTCTGGTTCTTAGCAGCAATGGAAGAATTGTGTTTCAGCTCATTTTTAAACATATGGTCATGAGGATCACTAACCTCCCATAATACTCCATCTAGTGCTTATAAGTGAATGAATGAAAAAAGATTTAGTGTTTACTGGGGGTAAAGCCCTGTGCTGAGGTCCGGGGCTATGTATACAGTCTTTGACTTCAAGGAGCTCACATTCTTTTTTTTTTTTTTAAATTTTAATTAATTAAATTAATTTTTACAAAATTTTATACATAGGTAATTTTTCAGCATTGACAATTGCCAAGCCTTTTGTTCCAACTTTTCCCCTCCTTCCCCCCACTCCTTCCCCCAGATGGCAGTTTGACCAATCAAATATGTTAAAGTATAAGTTAAATACAATATATGTATACATGTCCAAACAGTTATTTTGCTGTACAAAAAGAATCAGACTTGAAACAGTGTACAATTAGCTTGTGAAGGAAATAAAAAATGCAGGCAGACAAAAATAGAGGGATTGGGAATTCTATGTAGTGGTTCATAGTCAACTCCCAGAGTTCTTTCGCTGGGTGTAGCTGGTTCAGTTCATTACTGCTCTATTGGAACTGATTTGGTTCATCTCATTGTTGGAGAGGGCCTCGTCCATCAGAATTGATCATCATATAGTATTGTTGTTGAAGTATATAATGATCTCCTGGTCCTGCTCACTTTACTCAGCATCAGTTCATGTAAGTCTCAAGGAGCACATTCTAATGAGTCTAAAAACAACTCATAAAGAAGAACTTAAATGGAAAGATCCCATAGGCCCGAGGGAAGAGCAGTGATGTTGATGGTAACTTTAGTGTTTTCATGGATAAAATACCTACTTCTGATTTTAAATCATCTGTGCTGTTGAAAACTTGTGTTTTTGTACCTATCAGTGGTGGCTTTAGCTCCTGCAGAGGCAGTTGTCAGCTTGAATTTTCCTAAGGTTGCTTCCCTAGATGATGGCATGGGAAGGGGACACTGATATTCCAGGGAGTCTAAGGACTTACCTGCCTAACAGTCACATGATCAATGCTTGGAGATGCAATTGGGTGTCTATTCCATAATGATTGCTCCCTTCAATTTTAGTACCATAGTATAAGAATTTTTATTAGTGGACAATGAATGTAGAAGAAAGGTTTTTTTTCATGTGCGATGCACAAGAAACTTTAGTGCAGTTTTATGTTTTTTCTTTTTTTTTTTATGGTGAGGCAATTGGGGTTAAGTGACGGGCACAAAAATCACATAGCAATATTATATATCTGAGACCAGATTTGAATACAGATACTCCCGATTTCAGAGCTGGTATTCTATCCACTGTGCCATTGAAAACATTTTGTGTTTTAAAAGCTTTAAAAGCTGATAAGTTCTCATTAAGTCCTTTGGGACTTCTTGTCTTTCTAGATAATCTATTTAGTATATGAACACAAGTATTATCTAAATAATATTATTAATAAGATAATTCACATTTTGGATTAATAGTCAAATTGGGATCTTAAAATATAATCTGGTCCATGAAAATTATTCCTATAGGTTTATGTAATCCCGTTTGCCTTTGTTTTTACTATGTAACTTCACACAATACTGAAGACACTTTTTAATTTGAAAATAGCTCCAAACTGGAAAATTTCTGTTCTCATTTGTAATTTACCTAGTCGTCTAATGAAGCTACTTTAGGCAAATATAGTGAGGTTTCCAGCAAAAGAAAACACTTTGTTCTCTGTACTAATTTTAAGAAATCAATGCAAGAGGCAAACCAATGTTCTGATGTTGCTATATAACTGTGAGTCAGAAAATTCCATGAACTGAGAAAAAACCAAAACACAAAATTTCAGGTGACCCAAAAGGCAATGGAAAAACACATGGAGATGATAAAATAGGTTACAGCATATTACATGAGATATAAGATAAAAGATAACATTAAGGATTAAGGCAAGAATATGTATGATCAGGGGAAAAGTTGGGTTGGTCACAATTGATAATTTAGGATAGCTTTCAGAGAGTCACAGAGTCATAGAAATTTCAGCTGCCTGGGGGATCTATTCTGTAAGCTTTATGGGAGTCCCTGGCTCAGAATCTCTTAGCATCAGCAGGAAGGGAATACTGTCACCTGTAGATCCATGCAAGTTTGTAAGGAAGTCAGAACAGTAGCCGTGTTGTCCTGAAAAGGCCTCAAGGTCTTTGTTCTCCACTCAATTTTACCCTCAGGAGCCTGCAACATAGAAGGCCCTTTAGCAATACTTGTTTATTAATAAGTGAATTAAAGAAAACCTTTTTATTTCCTTGGGCTCCTGTCCAGAACTAAAAAAAAAAAAAAAAAAAAAAAAAGTTTCAGTCCAGTGTTTTCATCAGCATGGGAACACCCAATGTGTAAATTCCTTATTTGAAGCAGATTAGCACGTCAGGTGTAACTGTTAATTTTAGAGCTGCCAGAGGATGAGTTATATGCCCAGGGTTAGGCAGGTATTGTATATAAAAGGCAGAGTATATTCTAACTAACCCTAAAAGTGTCAAATAAGTGTTTCTCAGTATTGTAAAGATCCAAATCTGCCAGTGGGTCATAAATGGCAGTTTGAAATGAGAAAACAGAAAAAAAAATGACATAAGGACCGAAGACACAAGATATTAAAGGATTCTGAGAAGATGGCAGAGTAGGTCAGAAAATTCCCAGGGAGTGAACACTAACCTCCCCACTTAAAAGCCACTAGGTCTTGGGGGGGCACTTTTGAAATATGCTAAAACAAGTGTAGCTAGAATCCAGCCAACACCAAAGAACAGAAATTGAGTAATTCTCCTTTTCCTCTATACACCTTCATCTTTTGTCTTTTTTGTACCCTCAAGTGTCAATGGCCTTAATCCCTTAAGGGATTGAAATAATAACTTGAAAATAAGTCTCTTATAATAAGGCTGGATTGGCTTTCTCAATAGTACTCTCTGCTGAAAGGGCTAAATAAATGGGGAGAGTACCTCTAATATTCCATTTATTTTAATTTATTTAAATTTATTTAAATAAATCCAAGAAAGTAAGGAAGATTATGACAGGACAAATTTTAAGTGACTTTATTGGATCCATATGTGACCGGGGTCCTTGATATTTTAAATAAGAAAAAAAAATGAAATTCAATAGTTTTTTTTTTTTTAATGAAACCTTTTCTCAAATCTATTTTGTTTTGTCTCTGTTTTATCCATTAAGTAATCACCTCTATTACCACAATCCCATGAGGTCAAATTAACATTTGCTAGATATTTTGAGATCCTTGGCTAAATGGTCTCTCAGAAGTATTGATTGGGAAGAAGAGAATTGTGATAACTTGTGAAAGCCTTTCAAAGTTGTCTTTTTGGTGTTATTTAAATTGTTCAGTTCATGCAAGTCTTCTCAAGGTTTTCTGAAAACCTTTCCATCATTTCTTATGGCATAATAATATTCTTTTATAATCATATTGCATAGTTTGCTTAATAATTCCCCAATGGATGCATACTTCTTGGTTTCTACTTCTTCACTTCCTCTAAAAGAACTACTATAAATATTTTTTGTACATACAAGTCCTTTTTTTCTTTCTTTGATCTTTCTGGGGTGTATGCCTAACAGTGACAAGGTTTATTAACTTTTAGGAGATAATTTAAAATAGCTTTTAGAAGAAATTACCCTTCTGATAGAAAGGTGTTGAATTCAGGATACAACATGAGACACTTTTTTGGGGGGCATGTTTAATGAGGGAATTTGTTTTGCTTGATCTATATGTTTTACAATTTTATGATTATTGTAAAATATATTTTACAAGTACAAGAGTTTGGGTTTTTGTTTTTTGTTTCTGTTTTCCAATGGGAGGAGGTTTAGAAGGGAGGAAAAAAGATTTTTGTTACTTGAAAAAAATTAGGTTAAAATAATTTATGAAAACAATACTTCTTATAGAATGTACCTGATCTAAATTAGATGTAAAATTGTAAAATGTGTTCAGATTAAAACTGCAAAATAAAATGCTATCATTTTCCAATTTCATGAAGGTATTCAGGCATATTTCTTCTTGCAGAATCTGTTTTTAGAACTAATGTTTGCCATTACAGAGGAAGCTGTGTGGTGAAACAATTTTCTGAGGTGATGTAAAATAGTACACTACAGAAAGCTCTGGCTTAATATAGTACAGTTTAGAACCAGTGGGCAATTTCAAATTTTCAGAGTTCTACCTTGCTCTGTGATTTTCCATTTTCTTTTAATTTACTTTAATTATGTATTACTACTGCTGTTGTGTGGCCTTTTTCCTGCTGTGTTAAGTGAATGTTTAAAAATGTCTTACCTTTTGTCTTTGTGAAATCTGCAGATTTGTGCTCTTTTCTGGTTACCAGAGATTTTGTTTTCTCCAGTCTTCAACAATTACTGCTGCTCAACACCATTTACTTCTGTTTGTGAATGTGATAGGGAATTCACAAGAAACCTCATGAGACGCCTTATTCCACAAATTGATAGCTAATCAACCAGTTGTCAGGTTATTCAACTTAGTCTTGTTCTGACTACATCCTTTGAGTAAACTGGTCTATCTCAGAATTCTCATAAGAATATATGTCCAGAGAGAATAGCCCTAGAAAATTTTGATTAATCTTGAATCATTCCCAGGACTGAGAAGGCTGTTTATTTCTGAGAACTTTACTGTGGCACATTAATAAGAAAAAATTGTCAGTTATAAGTCAGCTACTGGGGAATCCTCCAGAATGCTTCAGATTCTCTGTATGATCAGTCTTAGAGCTGGACTAGTATTCCCTTGGAGCTTTTAGGAAGAGTGATACAAGAATAATCTTAATTATCCATATTATTCCTGGTAGATGAACTTCTATGTAGAAACCTTGATGATGAAGTGAGATGAGTTTTAGAATTTAAAACCTTATAAAGTTCCTTAGCCAAACAACATAAAATTGATTATGAGAAATTGCATCCAAATGCCTTCATCACTCATACTGCCTGTATGTGTGGAACATAAATATTTTCCAAAAATGCTGTGTCTTTTGTCCCTTGTCTTCTGCTTGCATTTTCATTTTCCCTTAGTCACCCATAACCTTCCTGTACTCTAGCATAACTAAGTATATGAAGGAGCTGCATTGGGTTGTCATGCAGAACAATAATTTTTAGTGTTTAGATCTGAAAGGCAGTGGGTTTTTTTTTGTTTTTTTTTTGTTTTTGTTTTTCAGTAGTCAAGGGGGTAGTAAAGATTGTAGATGGTTATTCAAATGCTGTATTATCCTTACATATCCTTTTCCCAAAATTTCTCCACCCTAAAATATTATGTTAAAGATCATCTAATCAAAATCATAGTTGGTCCAAATAGCTGGCGTTGATTAGTCAACATCTGCCCTTTTGTTACAGTATTGCTATTTCAACTCTAAGATATATTATTCTTTTTGTAGAGATAGAGAATAAGAGAATGGTACTTTTTATTTATCTTGTATAACTAAGAAATAATACATAGTTATCCCCAAAGCACTATTAAACCTTATTATCCTTTTCATTTGTTTCTGAAATATCTTATTTTAAGGTGATTTAACTATTTATTGATATTTATTGATTAACTATATATTGATAACTATTAATTTATCCACCTTCCTTCAGTGTTGGCTCTAAAGTGATAAGTAAAAATTTTGTTAAACTTGAGACATACCCCCTTTTTTTTCTTTATAAACTTGGAAAACATGGTGGTTTTTTTTTTAAATTATAGCTTTTTATATACAAAACATATGCGTGGGTAATTTTTCAGCATTGACCCTTGCAAAAACTTCTGTTTCAACTTTTCCCCTCCTTCCTTCCACCCCCTGGATGACAGGTAGTTCCCATACATGTTAAATATGTTAAAGTATAGAAAACATGGTGTTTTTATATTAATATAGCATCTTTAATTTCTGTCAGTTTATTTTTTCCATTGTTATAAATATTTATCTCAGCAATATCATTCATGTTCTGATTCTTGTCTTCATCTGTGAAAAGCCTTGTCTTGAGTTTCTCTGGGTCCTTTAAAAAAATAAAAAATACTGTGCAGCTAGATGGTACAGTGGATAGAGCACCAGGCCTGAAGTCAGGAGGACCTGAGTTCAAACGTGGCCTGAAACACCTAACACTTCCTAGCTGTGTGAACCTGGGCAAGTCACTTAACCCCAATTGCCTCAGCCAAAAAAAAAAAAAAAAAATCAAAAAACTAATCCAGACCTAAACCAAACCAATCAAATCACTTATTTCTATTTTCCTGGACCAGTGCCATTCTGGTTCTATATTTTAATGTAGTACAGTATGGCCAATCTCATCTTCATAGCCCTTTTAACCAGTTGAAAGTGTCATTCTACTGAAAATTGAGACAAGTGTCCCCAGTTTAATAAGATTTAGAGTACTGAAGACAATTCCTTTGCAGGAAGGTAAAGAAGTTCCTTAACATGCTTAATGTCTGCCATAAGAACCCACTAGTAAAAGTAAGCAAACTGGTGCAACCGCTTGGTCCAATTAGCTTTTCTTTTATTTGACATTTGGGAGTGCTACTTATGTTAGTGTTCCTAGTCTTCTATTGAATCATCACTATTGTTTCATACATCAGTAATGATGCATCTTCCTTGGAGCTTCCTCTATGCAAATCTGTCATTTTGATCCATCTATTAACTCCCAGGTCATTCTCTACCTTTGGCTCTCTGGTCTCCTTGTCCTCTCCTTACTTATCTTTATTCATATCATCTGCCTTTTCTATTCCTATTCATATGCTGCAAACTGCAGCTAGAGGAAATCAGTTTAACTGCACTCAGAACAAGTGGCTACAAATTTATCTTGTTCAATCTCAATGATATCTTCAGTGCTGCACACTAATACTTTTCCTGATCTACTCTGGCATAATTAACATCTTGCCACACCCAGACTTTCCAACTACCACCATCATTCAGTAACTTAATTAATCCTTTTCTGAGGATCACTCAATCCATATTTATCCTCCAATCAAGATTCTTATAGCTGATATATATCTTCTTCTCCTTCCATTTTCAGTGAATCTAGTGTCCATTCATAGTCTTTCTCTCCGTCCCAATTCCTGCTCTCCTTGTAGAGGAATTCAACATACTTGATGATATTCCTTCAAAATCTTAACTTCCCAGTTCCTCGATTCATTTCCCACAATCTATTTTTCTTATGCATCTCAGTTACATACTGATATGGTAATATACTTGGTCTTCCTCTAACCCAGGAGTATTCATTTCCATGTACATTAAATCTGAAATTATTTTATTGGATCATAATCTTCTATCATTCTATCTTTCCCTCTGCCTTGTGACCACTAAACTTGTTCATTATTTTTGATGTCGGGTTTCTACAGTCTTCAGTTCTTTCCAAGGCTGTCATTCCTCCACTGGCTACAATCCCCTCTCTTCCCCATTTAGAACACTTGGTGAACTGACTCAACTTTATACTATCTTTTATCCTGGAGTCTGTTGTCTTCTTATTCTGTACCAGATCTTACCTTGCTAAGCCCTATCCTTGAACTATTTTTACAGTCTTCTATCTTTATTCCTATTTATGTGTTAGTGAACAAAATTGTACTGATTAGATCCCTTCCAAATTTGTTATATAATCTCAACTGAGTCCTCATTGTAATAAAGGCAGTCCTTTATACCTCCTTAATTTATTCCCTATCTCACCCACCATAGCAGCTGTTCTAAAATTTTTCATCCCACCTCAAGCTCACATGGCTGAGGACCCTGCTTAATACTCAACTAGAAATAGAGACCATTTGTTAAGAGCTGTCTCATTTTCCATTACTCAGTGATCTTTACTCACTATTTCTCCCCATATCTATCTCACATGAATAAGTGACCCTTTTTGCCAAGGCGATCCCATCTCTATCCTTAACCCAATTCAGCCTCTCTGTAGTAGCTTGCCACCCTGCCTCTATCATCCCTGTTTTCTCACTAATTTTCATTTTCTCTGTGGCCTGCTTTCTCCTACTGCCTACGTACCGCTCTCTCTTCTCTCTCATCCACCTCTCCTACCTCTGTCCTGAAAAAACTTTCCCTTAATCTGACCATCTGTGCTAGCTCTCATTCTGTATGCCTCCTCTTTTTGTGGCTGGTCTCCTAGAGAAATCTGTCTACAATCAATGTCTCTACTTCTCCTCTCATTCTCTTCTAAACTTTCTGCAGTTTGGCTCCTGACCTCATCACTCAGCTGAAATACTTTCTCCAAAGTTACAGTGACTCCTTAAGTGCAAAATACAAGGGCTTTTCTCTCCCATCCTTGATTTGTTGGCAGCCTTTGACATGATCCATGATTCTCTTTTCCTGGATATTCTCATCTTTTGTTTTTCATGACTACTCTCTCCTGGCTCTTTTCCTCCCCGCTCCTTCCTGCTCAATCTTATGTCCTAGATCTTCCTCGAAGGCATATCCATTAAATGTGGAAGTCCTTTAAAGGTCTGTCTGCATCCTTTTTTTCTTGTTCCTTTATTCTGAATCCTTATGTCTCCCGACGTCTTCTCTAGCTCCCTTCAAGACTCATCTGAACTCTCAGTTTATGCAAGAGTCCTTTCCCATATCACCGTTCCCCAACCTCCACTTCTAATATCTTTCCCCTGAGATCACCTCCCATTTTCTCTGAATACATCTTTTATGTTCATAGTTGTCTTCATGTTGGCTCCATCATTAATATGTTAACTTCTTGAAGACAGGGCCTCTGTTTTTACCTTTCTCTGCATCCCTAGCACTTAGTGCCTCACATATGGAGCTTAAAAATTCTGGTTGATTGACTGATGGCTGGATTCATTGGGATTTTCTTAACCCTCATGCTTTTTGTCCTTTCTTCAAAGGCCTCTCTAACCTCATCCCTTCTCTCTTCCTTATAGACACCTTCTCCCTTTTCACCATATGTATTCTGCTCTCCAGTCACTTTAGTCTTCTTGCTATGCTTCCTACAAGTTGTTTCCTGATTCCATACTCCCACAAGTAGAACTTTCATTGTTGTCCCCAGGCTTCCTTCAAGTCTCAGCTCAAGTCTCACCTTCCACAGGAAGCCTTTCTTGAACCCCCAAAGTTCTGATGCTTTCCCTCTATTGATTATCTCTAAATTATCCTGAATATTTTATTTTTTTGTAAATCCAAACCAGATTGTGAGCTCCTTGAAATCAGGGACTGCCTTTTGCTTTTCTTTGCTTCTTTGGCCAGGCACATAGTAGGTAGATACTTAATAATTGACTGACTGATGATGATGGTATCATGTTCCCTTGCCCCACAGATGTTACACTGTCTAATAATAATTGTTGGGCATTTGGACCTTATTATTACAAACTTAAATCATAATACTGTTCTAGTGCATGTTTTTGAGAATTTTTTTAAGGGCAAAGAATTGATTTTCTAGATGAAGAGTAAACTATTCCTTTCATAAATCAGTAAACAGTAGGCTATTTTGAATGAAATATATATAATAATGACAAATTGTTTTTCAGTTACTGAAGATCTTATTAGGCGAAATGCAGAACATAACGACTCTGTAATCTTTTCCTTGGAGGAACTCTCCTTGCACCAACAAGAAATTGAAAGACTAGAAAATGTTGACAAATGGTGTCAGGATTTAAAAATTCTCTACCTTCAAAATAATCTCATTGCAAAAATTGGTAAGTTTTGGGTAATTTTCTCTCTTTTTTATTTAGCATTTTTGAATTAAAACTCTTTCTCAAAGGAAGCATCAATCTTTTATGTAGAACTAGAAAAGATAGCTCAAAGGACAAGCCAAGATAACTCTTTTATTCAGGGATTAATTGCTGAATTTATTATCTCCCTTCACCATCTATTAATCAGTTCAGCTATATGTCATATCTTTCATCAGAGAGTTTACAAAGGTAGAAAAATGAAGTGTATCTCATTTGGCAATTTGTAACCTTGAGCTTTTGCTGTGACTCCATGTGACTTAGCTAAAAAGTTTAGCAATTAAAAAGGATATGTCCCTAAGATTAGCCAAATGTTTGCTCCAGTCTTCCAGGCCAGGGGAACATGAAGGAACTGGAAGAGGTGAGGAAGATTGCTGGAAATGGTAGGAGTTCTTTGTCACAAAGTGCTGTATCATCATCATCATCATTATTATTATAGTGTTTATTGCCCAAATAAAGATGGACATGATGGGAAGAAATTATTACTTGAGTTGATTAGAAGCAGGAAATATTTATTAAGCAACTAAGATGAGCTATTTGTTTTTTAAAGCTCTAATCAGATGGATCATTATTCTCAAAGATTATGCCAGGATAGGTTCATCCTACTAAATAGAAGAAGTTTTGCATATGGTTTCTACAACAGACTTTATGATAAATATTAATACATACACACATACACCACAATGTGTATGTGTGTGCTATGTATATTCATTCCCATGCTATAATACACTATTTCTATACATATCTGTTTTCTGAGGACCAGTATTTCTAAGTTCAAAGAGTCTTATCACTAGGTTAGTCACTAGGTGAATTTATAAATTTAGTTTATCACAATTTAAGATTACTTATGCACAAAAGAGGATGAGTTTTTGTTAGTGAGGGAGTACCTTCACTAATAAAATAACAGATCCTTGAAGATGTCATATAAAATATATGTTAGGCACTCAAGGTTATATGAAGATAAATAAAACAGCTTACTTTTGTTTCATGAAGTTTATAATCCAGTCTAGTAGTTAAGCTAAGATAAATGGAATGCGAATTAGAATATGTATACCCAATAGATCAAATGTGCTATTAGAATATAAACGCAGTGAGAACAGATGAGGGAAGTCACTACCAGCTGGTGAGGTTGGGGAAGGCCTCAAGGAGAAAAAGTTTCATTGGGGTCACAAGTATTCATGTCCAAAGCAAGTCACACTGGTGAATGCCTGCAAAAGAGATGGTTGGTACTCTCATAGTGTATTAAGATAGATGTGTTAGATATATAGATATATACACAAATAATTACACAGAAAAGTCCATTATTAAATTATAGTTAGATATGAAATATTTTTTCAGTTCAGATGAAGAAACAAAGATTTCTATTGAGGTTGAGAACAAGAAAGGTTTGAAATGT
Source organism: Sminthopsis crassicaudata (assembly GCF_048593235.1). NCBI lineage: Eukaryota > Metazoa > Chordata > Mammalia > Dasyuromorphia > Dasyuridae > Sminthopsis > Sminthopsis crassicaudata. The sequence continues at coordinate 97,716,212 of NC_133617.1, forward strand.
CACCTTGCTACACGTTAGTAACGTTCTATTAATGTAAATATTGGCATATGAAAAAGATTTTTGGGATTTTGTAAAGTGTGGGGTACATATAGTGTGAAATTTTAAAATTTGAGTTTTCTATTGCTGTTATTTATGAATAATTTATAATTGTGGAAAACTTAGACTTTGCATTACTTTTTATTAGACACTGAAATGTTACACATTTCTTTAATTATTTCAAAGATCTTTAGTAAAAATTAGAAGTTCTAGCACACAGATGAATTAAGAAATATTGTTACATCAAATCACCAGCCTGTATGCATTGGGACATTGAAGTTTAGTACTAATTGTATAATTTTAAAATAGTTTCTCAGTTTCTTCATTTTCACAGCTGCTTCTTTTAAAACTAATAAATGGTAGTATACTATCCTAAGCCCTTCTAGAATTGTTGAAAAGTTTTAATTTTTACTTCCAAATATTTTTAACTATACAAGATTTTGTTACTTTTCTTTTGCATAATGGAACTCTTCTCTTAACCCTCTGGAATCTGGTTCTGTTCCCTCTATTCCAACGAAACTATACTTTTAGTGATCATTTATTTCAGTCCTAAATCCTGTAATGACTCAAGATGCAATGGATGACCAGGAAAGACACTGGCCCAGGACCACCCAGCATGGCAGGCCCTCATCAGATAAGGTGCTGGGCTCTGTGAGCAAAGTAGAACTGAATTAACTTAGAAGATACGTGAGATGTGCAAAATTAGAGAAGGCAGCCCAGATGTCCATATGGACTACTGGTGTCTGACCTGTGCCTTCCGAGCTCATGTGTCTGATCAGCCACAGTCGGACATACTGTAACTCGACTCTAACATAGTGATGTCATTTTGGTCCTCTTTGAAAACCAAGCATAGCAACCAACTAAATCCTATGATAAAGGCCTTTCTAATCACCAGAATAGAGTAGGGGTCTATTATCATTATATATTTTCTTTGACTATTCTATGGCATCAATGTGCTTCTTGGCTGCAGGATGCCACATTACTGTGGATTTACTTTTACACTAAGTCCCTATTTTGGACATTTTTCTTTGTTCTCAGCATTTTTCTCCATTGATCTCATTTAGTTCTCAAATTTAGCATTCACATCCATATTGTCAAATCCCATTTTTGTTTTACAGTCCTCATTTATCTCCTGAGTTCTTGAGATTTTTTTTTTTTAAATTTCCAACAGCCTGCTTGGAATTTCAGTTTACATGTTCCACAGAAACTCAACAATCCAATCCCTCATCTTGCTTCCCTTGCCTTTCTTGCCCTTCTTAAATTTCCTATTTCTGTTAATTTCTCCTGTTATTTAGGATTAAAATTTGAGTCATTTATGATTTCAGCTCCCCCCATATTCACTCAGTGATTTCATTCAATCCAATTCCTTCTCCCACCTCCCAATAATCTCTTTTATATGTTTTTATATGTTTCTATGTTTTCACTTTTAGAGCTTAAGTTGAGAACTTCATCACCTTGTAGTTTGTAGACGGATTAGAATTCCAGCTTTGTTATAGCCTGCTTGATCTTGAGCAAGCCATGTTCCTTCTTTGGGTTTCAGCTTCCTCATCCATAAAATGAAAGGATTAGACGTGATGACATCTAAGATCTCCTTCAGTTCTAAATCTTATATGAAAATAGCCCCTAGGTGGTCTCCCTCTGTCACCCCTAGATATATTGATTCATCTGTCTATCTTGGATTATCTCATATTCTTCAGAACCTTTCAGGATCACTGTTACCTACAGAGCAGATTCCAAACTCAGAGGAAGGTTCCTTAAAGAGACGAAGGGTCTTTGACTAATGGGACCACAGCTGAATTTGTTATTACATAGTCTATTTGAGATCCCATCATTTTAATTTAAAAGCTATAGAGTTTCTACCTCATATTAGAATTTTCAAATGTCAGTGAACATATATATTAGACTGTAGATTGTGCCTTTTTATAATAGCTCTCTGTAATAGATAACTACAACATATAAATTAAATATATTTATACTCATTTATTCATTCAATCATTGGCAAGCCAGACATAAACTCATATGCTTATTGGTTTTAGATGATTTTTGAACTGAGAAGCAGCGTAGTGGAAATATTGAACTTAGGCCCCAAATATCTCATTTCCTATCCTGACCCTCTCTCATTTACTAAGCCACTGATCTTGTTCTAGTGACATCACTTCTCTGTGTAGTTTTGTCATCATTTGTGAAGTATTTAATCTTTTTCTTTCACTAGCTGCTTGTAAGGAAAGCAATTGCTAAGTCATATGGCCCTATGTAAATGTTAACCATTATTAGAATTTAGAAGCTAGGTCTTTACATTTCTATAGCAAGTAATTCTTTTTATTGTTCAGGCCAAATGGAGTACAAATGTAAGGCACAATTTAAAAAACACCTTATCTTTTCACTAATTGATAAGTTCATTTTGCTTTTTATGTGCTAGTTTATAAAAATAATAATGTTGATCTTTTCTTAAATGAAAACAGTAATGTAACAACAAGGAATCATGACTGAGCCCCTATCTTCAATACTTCTTATGCTAGCTGCTCTGACTTCAGAGATTGTTTCATTTGGACTGTCTGTGTGAACCATTTGATCTGTACAAAATGTTTTATAATAAAAACTAATTTAATTATTGGCTTATTTCAGAAAATATTAACAGACTAAAGAAATTGCAGTATCTGAATTTAGCTTTGAACAACATTGAAAAAATTGAAAATTTGGAAGGTAAGACTTTTATCTCCAATGTTGAAAATAAATATTTTTAAAACTAAAAGAATAAAGGAATTTGGTTGCTAATAAATTTTTAGTTATTTTAACAACATATATTTCTTACTTGAAAGCATTATTTTTATCAGTTTTTCAGTCATAGAAGATTACTTATTATATACATCTAAGACTTGATGGAGTTTTTCTTGAGCTCCCAGATTTTTTAAGTTATTAGGGCTTCACTATTACTTGTAGGACAAACCCAAAGCGGGGCCTATATAATCTTTTTACAGTTTGGTAAAGCCCATGCACTCTTTTTAAGAGTATGTATTTAAATGCAGAAAATAAAATTTAAAAATTACCAAAGAAATTAATTGTATTGAGTTATATTGAAATATAGTTACCAAAGTATTAAAAAAGGCAATTAGTTGGTGCAGTTATATAGAGTGCTGGGGCTGGAATCACAAAGACAAAAGTTCAAATCCAAACTCACACTGTTGCTGAGTCTTACTGAGGACATTACTTAATTGCTATCTGCATCAGTTTCCTCAATTGTAAAATAGGGATAATAATAGTACCTACAACACTCTCAGTTGAAACGATCAAATGCAATAATATATGTAAGTGTTTAGCACAGTGCCTGGCACAGTAGACACAATATGAAGGACAGCTACTGTTATTTAAAAACTTGTACACACCAGGTTTAGAATTGTGATGAAACTATAGATGTAAGAAAGTAATTCAGCATAATTTAAACTTAAAGATAGAGGATTATTTTATGTGTGTGTTGAGGAGGAATAGTTTTGATCAAGAAATGATTTTATAGGATTATATATAGATTTAGAGCTGGAAGGAACCAAACTCCCCATTTTATAAATAAGGAAACCCAGGAAAGTTAAGGGACATGCCTGAGATCCAATAGAAGGTATCTTCCTTCCCAGTACAGATCAGAAAATGTTTGGTGACTTATCACTTTACTTTCATGGAGCCCAAAGAGGTTGAGACTTACCCACCATCATACAGTCAGTGTATCAGATGTGGACTGGCTCCATAAAGTCTTTTCATCTCAGTTTAGTTTTCAACATGTCATACTTCCTCTCAATATTGATATACTTCCCTTTTTGTAATTATATTTCACATTATATATATGTATATTTATGTACATATATATTTCATATTACATTGATTACATTTAATAGTTCTATAAAGTGAGGAGATTGAATCTTAGAGATGACTTTGCCCTAGCACACAGGGATAGAAAATAATGGGGCTGAACTTGAATTCTGGACTTTTGATTCTTAAATTTACTGTTCCTCCTGTTATACCATGTTGTTTCTTTAAACACATTTCTTTAAAAAATTGTGGTATAGAACTGTTTTTAATAAGTTGAATAATGTTTTAAGCATATTATGATATTCTCACCAGCTTCACTTATTTGATGATTATCATCATCATCATTATCTTCCTCCTCATTAATAAGGAATAAAAATGTATTTATCATGCTCTGGGTACACAGCATTCTTGTATGTGCATGTTAGTTTCCATATCTAGAATAATCACCTACAGAAGACAGCATGATATACTTGGTAGAATTCCGGAATGGAATCAGGAGGCATTCATCTCCAGCCTCAGACCCTAACTATGTGGCCTTTGGGCACATCGCTTAACTTGTCTCAGAATCCTTACTAGTCAAACAAGGCTAATAATTACTCCTATTCCATGGTATTATTATGAGGAATATGAGCTAATACAAGTAAAATGCAATTAATCTTAGAGCATCACACAACTATGAGCTATTATTATTACTTTTAATAATGTATTTACAATTCCATACAAACTCCATTTGTGTTGATAAAATAATTCAAGAGGAATATGATACTAGAGACTTAAATCATAAATTTCTTAAAAATGGCCATCTAGAAGACCAGAACTCCCCTTTTCATGATGCTTTCATTGCTTTATCTCCACCTTTCCAATTTGAAGAATCTCAATTCTCTACTCTGTACTTTTCCCTGAAGCCTATACAAGGTGGGGACTTTGGCGGAAATGTGTATAGTATAGCAACTAGTATGTTATAGTTGGTATTTTTAATTGGTAAATAGTTGATCATTTTCTGTTATAATGTGTATGTAAATTATATTGTCCTTTATGAGATTATAAATTCAATTAAAACAGAGCCTATTGATATATTAGTAAAATGTGATTTATCCAGCTTTATCATGGAATGGAGTCTATGACTTTGGGCAAATCACTTCACTTTTGAATTTTAGTTTCTTCAGGAAATGTAAAATGGCTAAAATAATGATGTTGTGAATAAGACATTAAATGTTTACAAAGTATACCATAAATCTGAGATACTTTTGTTAGTGCTTTTTAAATGGATTTATGATTCCTTGATGTGTATTCTCTCTTCATTGATACAGATATCCTTATGTCTATACCTTATCCTGTGTAACTTCTGTCAATGTCATTCTGTAACTCCTCCATAGAGGATATACTTGATATACTTGATGGCTAGGGGCCTTCGTCTGATTCTCTTAGCATTTTTAAAATGCCCATACACTATTTGGGCTTGTTATGTGTTTATTCCTGACAAGTTCCAGATCATACATGACTTGCATCAATGCTTTATTCCACCTTCTACATATAGGAAATTGTTGGTAACATGTTGTAGCCTACTGACATTCATATTACATCTTTTAATTACTTTTTTATCATTTTCTATTTTTCTCCAAGGTCATGTTTTTAAAAATGATTTTCTAGCTATATGGCATCACTAAGAGAATTTTGGTATTAAAAAGATGTTTTGGGGGGATTTTTTTGTTTTTGGTGGCAGTGAGCAATTGGAATCATTGAAATTACTGCATAATTTTTCCAATGCAATACTGTTCCACCTCTCTCTCCAGTTCAATTATGGACTCTCTTCACTATCTATCTACATTGTTTGACTACCATAAGGATATTGATTAAGAAATCTGACAAAATGACCATGGTCTATGTTATAAACTGAGCAATATGTGTTTTTATTGATTTTGATTATCTCTTATGGATATAGTACCTAGATAAATCACTTTATTATTGCTGCAGATTTTACTGAAAATCTTTAGAGTATTCTTGTTTGCCCCTTAGTTTGCCATTTTAAAATTTATCTTTAATTTTCACTATTTGGCTTCTAGGTGGCTGGGGCTTTTCTAAGTTATTAGTCTATTACAATAATGAAAAATAATTATGATTTCTATTATTTCCCTGACAATGCCAGCTGGTAGAGTCAAGATCCAAGAAGCTGCCAATGGGCAAGCACATTGGGTTGTGTCCCTAAAGTGAAATTTCATAGGATCAAATGTAAAAATCTACAGTTGGAGTCAAATAATCAACTGCAAAAGAAGTATGAAGCAGTTTGGTTAGAAAGAAATTTGAGAAAAACTTGGAGTTTTGGTACGCTGAAAGTCTAACTTGAGCCAGGAATTTTGATTTTTTATGAAATTTAAAAGTTTTTTTGTTAGAATAAAAGCAGTGCAGCCAGAATTAAGATGTTGAATGATAATATTTTTATTAAAATCTCTGATAAAATAATGTCTAAGATATTTATAGAAAATTGATAAAATAGAAGATGAAGTGCCCCTTTCTAATGAATCAACAAGGACAGTTTTCAAAAGAAACAATCATATCTTAAAATGAACTATATTACAAATAATAGAAGTAAATGCAGTGACTTTATTTCATACATATCACATTGGCAAAAATGATAAAAGAGGGAAAGAAACAATATGAGCAGGGCTGTGAGACAATGGGCATACTAATCAATTGTTGGTGAAACTATAACTTCTGTTATACATTTTAGAATTTCTTGAGAAAGTTAGCGAACTATATCTATGCTTTGAATTATCAGACCTGCTATTGGATTTATACCTCAAGGAGATCAATGGAATATTTCCACATATATCAGTGTTTTTAATAGTGCTTTTTTAGAGCAAGAAAAAAATGCAGAAAAATGAACAAACTGGCGACAAAGTGGATTCTCACTGAACAAACTGTGGTCTGTGAGAGTAAGAGGATATATATATACACACATGTGTGTGTATGTGAATATATATATATATATATATATATATATATACGTATATATATACATATAAATATATATATACATGTATAAATATGTGTGTGTATTCATTTTAACATTTTATTGATGCATTTTGTTGTTACACCAAAGACATTTCCCAAATAATCCTCTCATCCCTGTCCCAATATAAAATCCATTATATAATAAGAAAAAGCAGGTAAATAAAAACAGTAGACACAGTAGGTATGGTAAATAAAAGCAGTAGAGCCTGAGGCAGCTAGGTGGTACAGTGGATAGAGCACCAGCCCTGAATTCAGGAGGACCTGAGTTCAAATCTAGTTGCAGACACTTAACACTTCCTAGCTCTGTGAATCCCTGTGCAAATCACTAAACCCTCAATTGCCTCAGGAAAACAAAACAAAACAAAAAAAAAAAAAATGGACCCTTAGCTATATCTGGAAGGCTAGCAACTTCCCACATCTATAATTCACTACTTCCCTACTTTGAAGAAGGCTGTTTCATAATGATGAAATGAATTAAGTTCCCTGAAACAGACATTGGTTATTATATTTAATGTGAATTACAAAATCTCTTAATGTTTTCATTTATATTTGTATTGTCATTCACATCGTTTTACTTTTTTTGCCTCAATAAACAAATGTATTAAGCATCTATTGTAGGCCAGGAATTGTGCTACATTCCCATTTCTCTAAATTATTCATATTTGATATTTTTTTTTCCTGACCTCCAGATGTGAATCTCCAAGTTCTGGATATCCCATTGGCATCACATAGGCAATCTCCACAAAACTGAACTGAACTTTCTTCCTTATCCTACTCTTCCTTCCACATTTTTTTTTTTTTTTGGCTGAGACAATTGGGGTTAAGTGACTTGCCCAGGTCACACAGTTAGGAAGCATTAAGTGTGTGAGGCCATATTTGAATTCAGGTCTCCTCCTGACTTCAAGGCTGGTGCTCTATCCACTGAGCCACCTAGCTGCCTCCTTCCTTATTTCTTATGTGTGGGGTAGCAGTGTTCACCCTTTCTCTCATGTTTGTAAACGCAAGGTTCTTTTAGACCCCCTTTTCCCTTCACTTTTTTTTAATAGTCAGTTTCAGAATTGAGTCATTTGCATGTGTTCTATCTATCCCTTGTCTGGATTCCCACTGACAAGATTATCATACTTATGATTTTTATTTCCAGTTTGCACTATTGTAGTAGCCATTTAACAGATCTTTCCATTTATCTGTTATGATTTTGCTAGAATAGTTTTTCTTACTCACAGCTCTGGAAAAAAAAAGTTTTCTGTAGCTCTTTGTTGCAAAATCACAGCCTGTGCTCCAAAGGAATCATTACTATTTGCAACCAAGTGAGAATTCATGTTCTTTTACCTGGCATTTAAGACCCTTGGCAGTCTCACACCAATCCTTTTCAACATTATCTACTAGTAATCCTCTCCATGTTGTCTGTATTCCAGTCAAAGGGGACTGTTCTCTTTCCTCTGAACATGGATGACATTCTTCTGTCTTTGTTTAGAATGTTCCTTTGACCTGGAGTGTGCCTCCACTTCTACTGAATTCCTTCTCATTCTTTAAACTCATCCCAAATGTCTTCTCTTCCATGAACCTCCCCTTCAGTCTTCTCACTTCCTATTAGGATCTCACAGAGATTTGTTTCCCAACTCTCTATAATTTTGTGATAATATTATAAAGGAACCTGAAGGGAGGAGCCTTAGATCAATTTGATGAATTCCTTAATTAGTTCAATGAAATAATAGAAAATGACCCTTTGTTTGAAAGTATCTGAAGGTATTTCAGTGAAGGAACTTTGTTCTAGTTGTTGGTGTTGGTGTTCAGTAATTTTCGATAGTATTTGACTCTTTGTGACCCTATTTGGGGTTTTCTTGGCAAAGATAATGGAAAAGTTTGCATTTCCTCCTCAAAGTCATTTTATGGAAGAGGAGACTGAAACAAATAGAGGTAAGTGACTTGCACACAGTAAGTTTCTGAGGCTGGTTTGAATGCAGCTACAAGTGTGCTATCCACTGCACCATCTAGCTTTCCCCTACCTTGTTCTAAGGACCTAAATCCCTTTGATTGTCTCCCAGTTAATAGGGCTGTTGGAGGGCTATCGCCTAATACTGATATTGTACCTGAAGTGTTTGTATAGGAATTAGGGACATTATTTCCTACATTTGGGAGAAGCTATATGCCACAAGTGCTTAAAACTTATTCTGGAGATTTCCTTGGAGTTAATCACTCTTAGATCGTTGTGCACACAAAAGACCCTAACATTTTATTAAAGAAATGAATGACTTTTCACCTCTTGTCCCTCACAAATCACTTTGTTATGCAACTCTAATACATTTATCATATGTTATGATGTATTATAGTTATCTGTGTGTTTTGTCCTCCTAGTTTATGAGTTCCTTGATATCAAGCATTACAACTTCTTTATTTCCTCAATTCATATAATGGCCTGCTCAAATGAGATGCTCAAATATACTTAGAAAATTAACCAGTAGTTAAGCAGTGATTTATAAATGTTATTGCTATTTTTGATATTATGCATAAGTACATGAATTCTTTCCTTACCATTTGGTATTGTTTTACCATTTTCCCCTCTACAGGGTGTGAAGGATTAGAAAAACTTGATCTGACAGTAAATTTTGTTGGAGAATTGAGCAGCATTAAAATTCTTCGATATAATATAAATCTTAAAGAAATTTTTCTTATGGGTAATCCGTGTGCAGACTTTGAAGGATACCGAGAGTTTGTGGTTGCTACTCTTCCACAACTGCAAGTATGAATATTTTAATGGTTCCAAATACTTCAGTACATTGTCCTAAACTGAGCTCATTATCTTTCTCTCCAGACATTCCTATCTTCCAAACATTGCTAAGGCTTTCTAGAACAGAACCATCCTTAGTCCCCAAACTCACAATATACGTGTCTCACCCCACATATCCAATCTGTGGCTAAGGCCTATCAATTTTACCTCTGTCACATTTCTCTTCTTCTCTCCTTGGACACTGTCACCAACCTGATGCAGGTTTTCATCACCTCACCCCCGAACTATTGGAGTAGACTGCTGATACATCTGCCTGTTCACTCAAGTCTAGATTTTTTTCCCTCTAAGTGATTTAGCTAAAACACAGATTTAACAATGTCACCCCTTCCTCTACTTAATCCCTTCACTCCCCCTCACCCCACATACTCTTTGATCTACTACCACCAGCAATCTGGTTGTTCTATGACAAGACACTCTTACCTTCTAACTCTGGGTATTTTCTCTGGCTGGCCTCTACACCTGGAATGCTTTCCTTCATATCTACTGCTGCCTTTCCTGGCTTCATTTAAGCCCCAGTCAAAATCCCGTCTTCTACAGAAAGCCTTTCTCAATCTCTCTTAATTCTAGTGTCCCCATTGTTATTTCCTATTTATATAGTTTGTCCATATTTGTTTGCTTGTTGTTTTCCCTTTAGTTTCTGAAATCCTTGAGGACAGGTATTTTCCTTTGCTTTATTATTTTTTTTAGTAGTCCCAGGATTTAAGCATTTTGCCTTGCAAATAATAGGTGTTTAATAATAATTGAACTGACAACATGAAAATTCTAAAATTTAAAAATTAGAGTAATGCTAAATTTGGTCAATTTTGTCAGCAGATCTCTGCATAGGTGGATCATATAGATAACAGAAATTTTTTACGTTTAACGTTTGAAACTTTTTTGTATTTTGATAATCTTTATAGATACCATTCTAAAGGAAATAAATGTTTCTTTGCCTTATTAAATAAAATATAATAAGTGAAATTTGGTCTTTTCTTAAGGAAATAGCATATAATATCTGTAAATTATTATATTATATTACTTTGAGAGATTATTGAAGATTTCAAGGTTTTTTAATTTGCATACTAAGTGGCCCCAGATTTATAAATTTGTAGATATTGTTGTTTGTCCTTTTTGCTTGAAGATCAAAATAACATTACATTGTCAGGGTCAATGTACAATATATCTGGCTGTGGTTGATCTTTCCAATACTAACTTGAAAGGTTCGACTACAGGTTGGACACAAACAGTCTGTATGACCATTTGGGAGGGAGATAACTCTAAATGCATTTGTAGGTAAAATCACACCGTGTTCTTCAGTAATAATTCTGTTTTTATGAATATTTCTTTAGAGTGGGCTTCTTTTTTCAACAGTATTTTATTTTTCCAATTACATGTAAAGAGAGTTTTCAATATTCATTTTTGTAAAACATTATATTCTAATTTTTTCTTCTTGCCTCTCTCCTCCCCAAGAGAAAAAGTACTCTGATAATAGGTTAAATAAATGCAATTATTTTAAACATATTTCCATATTTAATTTATTTTTAATATTCACTTTTTTACAATTCTGAGTTCTAAATTTTCTCTCTTCTTTCCATCCAACATTCATTGAAAAGGCAAATGGTATGAGATCAGTTATACAGTCAAGTCATGCAAAACATATATATATATATTAGTCACTTTGCAAAAACAAATGAAGCAAGAAAAATAAAGTGAAAAAAGAATGCTTCATTCTGCACTCTTGAGTCCATCAGTTCTCTCTCTGGAAGTGATTAGCATCTTGCATCATGGGGCATTTGAAATTGCCTTGGATCATTGTCTTAGATCAAATCATTCACAATTGATCATCCATATGATATTGCTGTTACTGTGCATAATGTTGTTCTGATTCTGCTCAATTTTAATTTGACTTTATATTAAATCTTCCCAGGTTTTTCTGAAATCCTCCTGCTTATTATTTCTTAGATAGTATTTCATCACAATCATATGCCAACAACTTTTTCATCCATTGCCCATTTGATAGTTGCCCCTTCAATTTCCAATTCCTAGCTACCACAAAAAAGCTGCTATAAATATATTCATATATTTAAGTCTTCTGTCCTTTTCTTTAAACTTTTTGAGATACAGATATAGTAGTGGAATTGCTGGATCAAAGGATATGAAGTTTTATAACTCTTAGGTTATATTTCCAAATTCTTCTCCAAAATGGTTGAATCAGTTCACAATTCCACCAACAGTGTGTTGATATCTTTATTTTTTCACATCCCTTCCATCATTTATCATTTTCCATTTTTGTCATGTTACCTAATATCTCAGAGTTGTTTTAATGTATATTTCTCTAATCACTAGTGATTTAGAGTAAGTTTTCCTGTGGCTTTTGAAAGCTTTGATTAGAGTAGGTTTCTTGGTACAACTATTTTTGTTTTTGTTATGAGCCATAACAATGTTGATTTTTCATTTAATATTTTAAGTATAATTGGTATCTTCCCTTTCTTGGCTTCATTTTGAAAGTAATTTCCCATGATAGCCTCAAGCTGGAGAGCATGTTCAGGCCATTAGGGAAATAATGTTTCCTTAGTTTCTCTGGAAATCATCCCTCATTCAGACTAGAAACTATAACTAGTGCAGGTTGATTGAGGCTTGTATTCCCTCAGGGGATTAGCAATCAACAGGTCTCCTTTAAGAGACAAGGTGCCAGTTTTTTAGCATGGAAGTTTTGGAGAACATGAAATACATAAAATTAAACTTCTGGGTATGAATTTTTTTCTAATCTATATCATATCTTACTGAGACCCAGCAAGCCTGACCTGGTTCTAGCTTTGCCATAGCCTCTTCTTGCCATTGTTTCTGACTAAATATATTTCTATTAATTAGCTTGAGACTTTAAAGATTCTTTAGGATCTGAATGTCTTTTAACTGACTCAGTATTCACAACTATTCATTAATATAAGAAAATCATAAAATTATTGAATACCAGCATTGAAAGGAACCTCAAAGACCATCTAGTCAATGAAACAAGATTGTTCCTTCCATGGCAGTCCATTCATTTTTTTGAGTCTACATGATAGGAACTGTTTTTCACATTGACATGAAATCTGCCTGTGCCATTTTCATCTCTTATTCTTGGTTCCATTCTTTGACTCTAAGCAAAAACACTTGAAGGCAATCTAACTCACACAGGGCAAGCACTCACATGATGGTCAGAAAAATACAAAGACATTCTTACAGTCTCTCTTAAGAACTTTAGAATTGAATGCTCACATGGACCATTTGTGCCTGACTTGAGGTAGAACATTCTGAGCTAATACCGGTCTGATCAACCACAGCCAGACACACTAACTTGACTCCAAGATAGTGATAATTTGGTCTTTTTTGAGAATGAAGGATAACCACTTACCAACGTACCAGACACTATTTTAGCACTGAGAACACCAAGACCCATGACTGAAATTTAGTTTAGTAAGGTAATATATTTTTTCTGGATAGGTAAAATGGGGTGGGAATAGCTTTGAATATATTTCAGGAAATTCGGGAACCAGGTAATGGGAGTATACTGGAGAATGTTTGGGATGAATGAAAGCAGAGAGTTAAGTGATACCGTCATTGAAGTATATATATTCCAGGAAGTCTGGAACTAGATGAGGAAAGGAGTTTACAGGCTTGGCTCTGAGATATGCAATTACAGAGATAGAGAACTCATTATCTTCTGCTCTTTTTCTACCAAAAACAGAGTAGCTAACATTTTTTTTTTTTTTTTTTTTTTTTTTTGCTTTCCTCACTGAAAATTTTATCTCTCCAAAGCCTGGGGAAACCAATAAGAAAATTGTATTTTAGATTTCATTCTTATTAATGGGGAAGAGCAGATTATTGTGGTGGAATCATCTTGTGTTATGGCACCTCTCACCTCCGATCTAGTTTCCTTATTCTGTCTCTGTCTGAAGTTTCTTCTTAAATCAATTCTCCAAACAACTGCTGAAATAATAATTCCAAAACAATCTTTGACCACATTACTCCCCTTCTTAGGACCTTCAAGGATTCCTCTTTACTTCTAGGATCAAATATACTTTCTGTTTTTAAAATTTAAACCTCTAACAAACTAGCTCCAAACTTGCATTCCATCCTCATTATGAATTACCCTCCTTCACACATTCTTCATTCTAGACAAATTGTTCCGGCTATACCATTCCTCCTTTTGTCCCCAAACCACCCCACCCATATTGCCTCAAATTAGATCCCTAGAAAGTGGAGATTTTTTTGTTTTGCTTTGGGTTTTTTGCCTCTTTTTGTATCCATAATATTTAGCTCAGTGCATGGCACATGTTAGGAACTTAATAAATGTTTATTGATTGATTGGAACGCATTTCTATTTTGCTTTTACCTCTTTGAATTGCTTCTTTTCTCTTAGCTCATATTACTTTCTACATGAAGTCTTTCCCTCCATCTGCCAGTGCTTTTTTCCCTGTTTTCCTTGCATTTTACACACACACACACACACACACACACACACACACACACACACACACACACACACGCTGTTTCTCCTATAGGATTTTAAGTTCCTTGAAGACAAGTACAATTTCATATTAGTCCTTAATATCCTCAGTGCTTGAGCACTGGCACATATTAGATACTTAATTGCTAATTGATTGTGGAACTAAAATTTCACAGCAGAAATAAGACTAGGAGAGATGGCACGTTCTCAAAATTGAAATTCTTAAAACAGTATCTTTAGAACATATTCCAAAAAGCAGGAAAAAGACAATTATTTAAATCTATCAATATATATTCATTTATGTTATTTTAAAACTCAGACTTTATTAAAATATGAAGAAAATGGAACAGAGCTAATCATTGACAGAACTGTTAATTTAACATTATTATTACTGGCAAAGATAATTAGCAAACTATATAAGTTTTAATAGCATATAATGAGCTTTAAATTATTCCTTTTAGATATTGTATTTGATGAGTATCAAATATTTATCAGAAGCTTAAATATTTTGTCATTTAGTTCATAAGGATCTATTAAGCACCTAATATATCCCAGGCACTATGTGTGCTGAATTTTGGGGATACAAAAAATAGTCTGTGCAGTCAAAAAGATTATAGTCTAATGAAAGAGAAAACATGCATGCACCTATATATAAACAAGATATATAAATTAGGGACAATCACAGAAGGAAGGTGATACAAATTAAAGAGATCTGAGAAAGGCTTCCATTAAAAAGTGAAGCTTTAGGTAAGATTTGAAGAAAACCAGGGAAATAGGAGATAAAAAGTGATGGTGTGTGTACTAGCATGGGGAACAACCCTTGAAAACAGTTGATATAAAGAATTGGAGTGTCTTGTATAAGCACCAGTAAAGAGGCCAGTGTCATTGGATTGTAGAGTACATGGAAGGGGTTAAGGTATAAGAAGACTGAAAAATAAGAAGGGGTTAAAATTGTAAAGAATTTTACCACCAAATAGGATTTTGTATTTGATTCTGGAGGTAATGGAGCCACTGGAATTATTTTTTCATGAATTATTTATGTCCCTTTTATGAAATTCATGTAGTTATAATATTCCAATAAAGGTCAACATAAAGTCAATTTGAATCCCTACTTTTAAAAATTATTTTGTTATTACTTTTGTTATAATTATGATTTTATTATAAGCGTTTGGATGGCAAAGAAATAGAGCGATCAGAGAGAATTAAAGCATTGCAGAACTACCCAGTAATTGAAGAGAAAATCAGAGAACAGGAAAAGGCTTATTGCCTCAAAAGATCCAAAGAGAAAGGAGAGGCTGAGAGAAAACTTCAAGAAGAGGAAGAGAAGGAAAAACAGAAGGAAAACAAAAGTAAACCAGGCTTCGATGGACGTTGGTACACAGACATCAACAACACTATGTATGTAAGCTAACATTCATATTTAGTATTTATTTGTGATTCAAAAATTAATAGAAATATTACAAATTCATTTAACGTTTTTACTTCCAAGGCTATAAACTTCCAATTGCTTGATTATAAATGATAATCTTATGAATTATGGACACTATGGTCTTTTTATATCAGGGGGTTTTATCTTGAATTTCATGAACTTTAAAATAAAAATATATCTTGAAATCTGTAGCTCAACATATTGGTTTTTTTTGTCAGTCTTAAGTATTTTATTTATTTAAAAACCTCATTCCAAAAAAGGTCTGTGAGCTTCACCAGACTGCTAACAATTTTCATGATCAAAAAAGGCCCAGCACCCCTGTTTTCCATCAATATATGTATGCACATTTTTACTACAGCCTTGTACTTTCAATTACATTTAAATTATTATATGTTAAATTGTGCTAATCAAATAGCTTATAAATCTACAGATCTGCCTTTATGTAATGTAATGTTCTTCTTAAAATACAATGTTCTCTGAGAGCAATTTCTTGGGGGGTTTCTGGGAACAGCCTTAGTTTCCTGAGGCTGGGGTTAAGTGACTTGCCCAGGGTCACACAGCTAGGAAGTGTTAAGTGTCTGAGACCAGATTTGAACTCGGGTCCTCCTGAATTCAGGGCTGGTGCTCTATCCACCCCGCTACCTAGCTGCCCCAGAACAGCCTTAGTTTCAATTCAGTTCAATAATCACCTCAAATTCAGCCAGGAGTTAAAGTCCAAATCCTTTATTTTATCTTTTTAAGTCTTGTTTCCTTCTTTGGGCCCAGTTAGCTTTCTTAGAAGCCTTTCTCCTTGGTTCTTGCCGCTAGTCCTTGGCCCTTCCAGCTTCAGTCTCTATGTTTCCAGCCAGCACAAAGATGGAATATGGAATGAATCTGACTCCGTTTCTGAGAATAGGCTTGCGGGGTTCTGTGTCTGGCCCTGAGAGCTTCTTGTTTATGTGCTGTGCACTGAGTACTCCAATCATTACATTACTAGGAAATCATTATTTTTTGTAGGATTAAATCAATGCTAAATTAGATTTAATCATTGTCTCCTCAATTCCACTCAGTACCTTGTTTCAAGTTCTGGCCCATAAAATCTCCTTGTAGGATCAGATCAATCATGCTGAATCATGCTAAATTAGATAATTATTGTCTCTATCAATTCAACTGTCTTAGTAAGAATCATAACAATGTAATATATATGCTGTTGAAAAAGTTTGTAATGCATGCCCTCATTGGGAGCATCACAAAGCATACCTCTGGTTATCTTTTATATTTTGCAAATTTTATTATATTTATACTTAAATATTCATTTTGTATAAAGAAAAGTCTTCAATATGTTTTCAAGTCCAACTCAACAGTAATCTTTGCTGATTTTTTTTATTTTTTTGACTATTTTTTCTGTTTATTTCAATCACACTGTTCACAGTATGAACATTTTATTACCCATTGAAATTTGTCTTGAAATATTGGTCAATTTGAAACTGATCTATTAATAGTTTTCCTTGTGAAATCATTTCAGAGGGATGGGCTTGTATTATAAGTGGTTTCCTAGTAAAATATATATTTCACTTTTCTTTTTCTTTATTCTTTTTCTTTTTTGCTGAGGCAATTGGGATTAAGTGACTTACCCAGGGTCACACTGCTAGGAAGTGTTAAGTGTCTGAGGTCAAATTTGAACTCAGGTCTTCCTCCAGACTTTAAAGCTGGTGTTCTATCCAGTGTGCCACCTAGCTACTCCAGTAGTTCACTTTCTAAAAGAAAATGCATTTCAACATGTATTTGCTGATAATTTTGTTTTCCAAATTATCTAAACCTTATTATTTAGATTGCAAAAGACTGAAAGTTGTACCCTGTAAACCTTTTACTAGCCAGAAATTAGAAAAAAAAGAAAAAATTCAGCTGGTTGCTTCAATCACAAATATTGCAATAGTTTTTTGATATGATAACATTTACCTTGGAAACCTGTATTTTGAATTTTTTTTAAAGTGACCAAAATTATTGTGCAGATTATAGTGTGTTTTTGTATTTAGCTGGATATAAGTGACTCAGATATATCTTTCTTCTCTATCCTGTTTTTATTATACTGGGTGTCCCAAAAGTATTAATATACTCTGAAGCTTCACTAGATAGACTTTAGAGGCATTATTTTAAGCTTTATCAACTTAAATTTACACCCAGCCTTTTTGAGCACATTATATTTAACATTATAACAAGTCATTGCTCACAAGACAGAAGATTAAATTATTTTTGTGTGGAAGAAGCAGCTGCATTTATGTTTTGTTTTCCCCACATTCTCCATGAAGCTTAACTACCCATTTGATAATGATCCTCCCTTCCTTATTCTTCACATTTGTTTTTGATTACTCCTCTATCTTATTTTATATTGCAGTCACTTGTTGATATATTGCATTATTTTTCATATGAAGAGTAAGCTCAGAGTGGACAGGGATTATGGAATCCCTGCCAGCACCTAGTATGGAAATTTCACATAGCTAATAAATGATTGTTGAACTGAGAAGAAATATTTTGTGTAAGGGGCTGAAACTCTTGAGTCAATGCACTGAGGTCAGACAATCGAGCACTTGAGGCTAATTACTGATTGGGCAATAGTCTATAAGAATATGCTTGGAAAATGGCCCTTCCCACTATCCTGTGCTGACTCAATCCTTTGGTGTATACAGAGAATTGTGGGAGGGACTAGGAGGTGCAGGGAGACTAGCCAGGGTCTTTTCTGTGAGAGAGATGAGACAGTGAGGTCACAGAGATCCTAAGTGTTAACTCTCTTCACTTCTACTTCTAAAGATCTAGAATAAAGACTTTTGCTTATCCTGACTCCAGCTGATTCTAAAGTATCCAGGGTGCTAACACTGTCACTACAATCTTGTGCTTTATAAAACTACTGGTTTAATCAATCAGACAACAAACATTAAACATTTGTAATGTTCCAAGAATTATAAAATGCAAGGAAAACCATGGAAAAGTAAAAAAAAAAAGTCTCACAAGAAATTTACATTCTAATAGGGAAGACAATGTGCAGATAAAGAAGTATAGGTAAGAAACATTAAAAAAAAAGGAAAAAAAAACAAAGAAAACCCATAGAGCTGATGAACAGTAACCATAGATTTGAAGACACTAGTAGCTGCAGGGATCAGGAAAGACCTGCAGAAAATGATATTTGAACTTGAAGGGGGTGTAGGATTCTAAGAAATAGAAATGATGAAAGAGAGCATTTCATAAACATTCATAGATACTGGCACAGAAATAGGAGAAATTGAAGTTTATTAAGTATCAGGAAGAGGTGATATGGTCAGACTATGGAGAAATTGAAGTTTATTAAGTATCAGGAAGAGGTGATATGGTCAGACTATAATTAGGAAAATCACTTTTATCAGCTTTGTGGAGGATGTATTGAAATGGGAAATGACTTTAAGCAGGAAAAACAATCAGGGAGCTATTGCAGTAGTTCAGAGAATAGATTATGGGAGTAGTGGCTGTGAGTAGAGACAAGGAGATACATCTAAGAAATGTAGAGAAAAACAAATAATTTGGTAGCTGGGAATGTGAAGTATGAGAAATCAAAGATGATATCAAGGTTTCAACTTTGAGTTATTGAAAAAATACCAATGACCTTAATAATAATAATAATCAAGTTTGGAAGAGGGGTGAATTTTAGGGGGAAAAGAATAAAAAATTTATTTTGGATACATAGAGTTTAAGAATTGGAATTGTTCAATGGGCAGTTGGTAATATAGGACTGGAGATCAGGAGAAAAACTAATGATGGATCAATAGATATAGAATCCTCTACATAAAGATAATTCTGTGACATGGTAGCAGAAGAGATCCACAATTAAGAGAGTATAAAAAAGAAAAGAGAAGAGGGTTCAGAATACATCTTTGGAGGACATCTGTAGTTAGTATACATGTCATAAATGAAAATATAGCAAAGGGAGCTTTGATGAAGTCAAATAGAAGAACTAGGAGAGAGACATATCAAAACAAACAAAAAAAATGAGACTATCCAGAAGCCAATATTAAATACTACAGAGAGGTCAAGAAATTTCTATATTGAGAAAAAGGAATTAGATTTGGCAACGAAGAGATCATTGATAACTTTGAAGGAAGAAGTTTTAATTGAAGGTTAAGATTGGAAGCCGGATTGCAGAGAGAGTGAAGGAAGAAAGAAAGGAGATAAACATTTATTAAGTGCTTCGTATGTGCCAGGCATTGTATTAAGTACTTTGCAAATATCTCATTTTAACTTCACAACAACCCTGGAGAGTAAGTGCTATAATTATCTCCATTTTACTGTTGAGGGAGACAAATGTTAAATGATTAAACCAGGATTATATAGCTAGTAAATGTCTGAGACAGGTCTTTCTGGAAGCCAGGTTCCGAATTGTTATTGGCAGCTAAAATTTATCACTGCAGGTTAGATAATGGGAGAAGGAAGTGAACTTATGTTAAGAAATTGATTAAAATGTCCATACCTTCATGATGCCTTCGGGAAGAAGAGAGGGATGAGTAATGTGCAATGGGAGTCCACCTTCTGGCATCCAAAATGATGGAGCAGTTTTAAAGCCAGAAATAAAACATCATAGTTTTTAAGAATCAGTCAGGGATAGCTAGGTGGCACAGTGGATAGAGCACCAGCCTTGAATTCAGGAGGACCCCAGTTCAGATTTGATCTCAGACACTTAACACTTCCTATCTGTGTGACCCTGGGCAAGTCACTTATCCCTAGCCTCAGGGGGGGGGGGAGAAGAATCAGTCAATCAGTAATAAATATAAACAAACAAAATAAATAAATAAACAAATGAATAAATATATTAAAAAACATTTATTAAAAAGTGACACTGTTAGGTGCTAAGGATAGCATATGAAACAATCCCTAGTCACATTCTGTATTATTAAAAATAGTGTAAAATTATACTATTATATAAATTACATTTATTATATATTTTATTATATATATTATACAATTATAATTATATAAATATATAATAGTATACAATATTATATAAAGGCAAAATTATGAAATAAAAGGTAGCATAAAAATGGGTTTGATGAACGTCCAGACCATGTGAAACATTTGTCGCTTATAGGGAAGTTCCTGGGAGTGCCAATGGGAAGCAGAAAAGTTGGTGCATGCATACCTGCTTCTGCATCAGTACCTAGTGTTGTTGGGAGCATCCTTTTCCCATTAGAATTCTGGATAGAACTTATCTTTTCTTTAAATCTGCCTACCTAAACAGAGTTGATTTAATCTGCTGTTTGCCTGGAGTATAGGACTTTATTCATACTAGAGACACAGTAATATAAAAGAGGCAGCCCAGAGTGCTGTCCCTACCCAGGTGAGGTCATACAGCCCCAGAAAAAAGTCAAAGTTTGGGCCTTCTTTTATTTGTACTTTTCAGTTACAAGTGAAGGAAATAGAGTCTGTCCTAGCAGTGTGACTCATGGGAATATTTGGGTTCAGTATCCTGCGCTCAGCATTATAGCCATTTGACTAGGGAATCTTTGAAGAACAATGATCTAGGTAGCCAGCTCAGTGAAGTTTTGGACTTGACAGTGAAGAACTAATAAGTGAGTTAGGCTGTGAGCTTTAACACTTTTCCACTCTCAAGAGACTAAGTACAAGGAAGGGAACTTAGAGGAATTGGCTGTTGACAGTGTTTTCAAGGTTTTTTGCTAAGAAGGAAAAAAGATATAGAGAATGGCAACTATTAGAATGGCAGTCTCTAATAAGGGGTTTAATGGCTATTCTAACTTCTTGTAACGTCTACTGAAATTAAATCAATATCTATTGCTGTGATACTATTGCTTTTCCACTGAAGGCAAAGGGTACATAGAGGTTTGAGGCTTTACCGTTGTGTTGTTTATGATATTGGACACCGGAATATGTTTGAAGAGGAGAAGTAAGCATTAGAAAGGGAGGGACTGAAAATGCACAGGACAGATGAGGTGTTTGATGCAACCATGGCCTGGAGGAGCCTGGGATGAATGAGGTGCTAGGCATGTAATTTAGGGCATCTCTTTCTCTAAAGCAGGGAAAATTGAAGACCCAGGAACCTTGAAAGAAGAAAGAGAAGGTTTGTAGCAGTTAGTGTGGGCATCAGAAGTCTGAGAGATAGGAAGACATCCCAGAGACTCTCTAGCCCAACCTATCCCTGAGCTATAATCCACTTTATAGCATGATTCATAAATGATCTTCCAGGTTGTACTTGAGGACAAATCTACTACCTCCTTTTGGATAGCTTTAACTTTTAGGCAGTTTTCTCTTATACTGAACCAAAATTTCTGCAGCTTCTTATTGCCTTATGGAACCAAAAAGAACAAGTACACTTCATCTTTCAAGAGATAGCCTTTGAAATATTTAAAACCAATTAGAATGATTGAATTCTAGTCTGACCTTTTAATTTTTTAAGGGAGGAAACATAAGGTCTCCAAAGTGAGGTGATTCACAATTAGGAGTCTGGTAATTCTGATAGGGAAGTCTTTGGTGAAGAAATTTCCCTTTACAATGTAGGTCACTTGCTGTTAAGTTGTTTCAGTTACATTTGATTCTTTCTGATCCCATTTGGTGTTTTCTGGGCAAAGTTACTTGGAGCAGTTTGCCATTTCCATCTCCAGTTCATTTTACAGATAAAGAAACTGAGGCAAACAGGATCAAGTTACTCTTTCAGGTTCACATAACTAGTATGTGTCTGAGGGTGGATTTGAGCTCTTGTCTTTCTGACTCTCGACTCAGTACTCTATATACATTATGTTACCCAGTTACCATCGTAACAGGTTTATTACTTCTTTTATTTATTTATTTATTTATTTATTTATTTATTTATTTATTTATTTATTTATTTATTCATTCATTTATTTATTTATTTATTTATTTATTTATTTATCTATTTATTTATTTATTTATCTATTTATTTATTTATTTGTTTGTTTGTTTATTTATTTAATTTATAATTTTTATTAAATAATTTTATTAAATAATATTTTATTTAATTTATTTATTACTTCTCTGCAACTTAAAGTCTTTGAACTCTGCTTAGAGAACTAATAGATTAATTAATTTGCCAGAGGTCTCAAAACCAGTAAATGTTTGAAATTGTCTCTCTCTCTACTACACCAAGATATTTCTTTTGCAAGTCATTGCAAGTCAGTAGCAGACATTTACAAAATCTTAAAAAATCAGAAAAGGCAATGTTTTATCATTATAAATGAGCTGACTTGAGAGTATACAGAATCCTCTCTACTGTCTTCTTTCTTTTGACCCTTGCAGCAGCCTCACTATGAAGTATGATACCTCTAAAAATATTTCTTTTGTTTAATAGATATTCTCTCAGTTTTGATAGTCATTCTCTAGGTAACAGTTATATCATTGTGCTCTAATATGAAAAAACTGTTGATTTTACTATTTTCATATCCTTTTGTTCTTTTAGTCCATATTCTGTGCTTCAGAGGGATGAAAAAGAACATTCAGAAATAGAAGAAAGCAAAGTTAATAAAAAGACACCAGATGAATTGGAGAAGGAATTCTGGGAGAAGCCCACCTTGTTTAGCCCTGAGTCTAGACTGGAAACTCATCGATACTTGGAAAAACAAAGGAAAGATAAAGAAAAATTAAGGTATTGTGAATTTATACCTTAATAACTGATTAAATTCTTAGAAATCACATTTCTTTGTTCACTGATTATTTTAGAATGTTAGCTTAAAATTCTTATTAGTGTATTTTAATTTTCCTTGTTAAATACAATTTCTTGGACCTTCTCTTATTAAACATTACCAAAATTTTTTTAGTAATAAACTTAGTTCTTTAGACCATCATTAAATATGTAAAACTTGGATGATATTGAATAGTTTATGGGTGATTTTTTATAATAGCTTTTTATTTTTCCAAATACATGCAAAAATAGTTTTTAACATTCACCTTTATAAAACCTTGTGTTCCAAATTTTTCTCCCTGTTTTCTGCCCTTACCCTTCCCTTGATAACAAGCAATCCAATGTAAATTAAATATGTACAATCCTTTTAAAATATTTCCATATTTGTCATGTTGCACAAGAAAAATAAGGTCAAAAGGAAAAAGAAACATGAGAAAGAAAAAAAAAACCTCAAGCTAACAATAAGAAGAAAAAAGATGAAAATACTATGCTTTGATCCACATTCAGTCTCCATAGATACAAACGGCTCTTTCTATTCCAAGTTTTTGCAATTGCTTTGAATAATTCATTGTTGGAAAGATCACATAATCCTCTTTTTTCCTATGTACATTGTCCTCTCGGTTCTGCTCACTTCACTGAGCATGAGTTCATGTAAGTCTTCCCAGTCAGCCTACTTATTGTTTCTTATAGAACCATAATATTTCATTAAATTTATATACCATAACATATTCAGCTATTCCCCAACTAATGGGCATCTACTCAATTTCCAGTTCCTTGCCACTACAAGAAGGACTACTGCAAATATTTTTTACACACGTGGGTCCTTTTCACTTTTTTATTACCTCTTTGGGATACTTGCCCAGTAGAGACATAGCTAGATCAAAGGATATGAAGTTTTATAGCTTTTTGGGCATAATTCCAAATTTCTCTCCAGAATGGTTGGATTAGTGCACAACTCCACAGACAGTGCATTATCTCCTACAACATTTATCATTATCTTTTCTTGTCATTTTAGTCAATCTGATAGATATAAAGTGGCACCACAGAGGTGTTTTAATTTGCATTTCTTTAATCAATAGTGATTTAGAGCATTTTTTCATATGACTAGAAATTGCCTTATTTTTTCATCTGAAAATTGTCTGTTCCTAACCTTTGATCATTTAAATTTCAATTGGAGAATGTCTTATATTCTTATAAATTTGAGTCAATTCTCTATATAATTTAGAAATGATGTCTTTATCAGAAATACTGGATGTAAAATTTTTTTCTCAGTCTTCATTTTCCCTTCTAATTTTGTCTGCATTTGTTTTGTTTGTACAAAACCCTCTTAATATAATCAGAATTATTAATATCAATCTAATCAGTCAAAATCAATAAAAATATATCAGTAATCAAAATTTTACATTTCATAGTGTTGTGATTATTTAGATCATCAATTAGTATATATATATATATATATATATATATATATATATATATATATATAGAGAGAGAGAGAGAGAGAGAGAGAGAGAGAGAGAGATACACTCATTTAATATAATCAGGGTTTCACTGTAGTCACCAAATTTTAAAATAATAGCTAATGTATATATATATATATATATATATATATATATGCATAAATATCTATATCTGTCTCTCTATCTCTATGTTCTGTGCATCAGTTTCATTTATCTGTTGTTTGTAATCTCTTATTTTTCTACGTTTGTCATCCATCTATCTATCTATCATCTGACTATCTATAGCTTTTAGATTTGTGAAATATTTTTAAAACATCTCACTCCTCACAAAAAATGCTGTGAAATAACAGGTGCTGTTATAACTTACATTTTACAGATAGAAAAAATTGAAGCTGAGAGAGGCTTAGGGATTTGCTCAGGGTTACAGACCTACCTAGGAAAAATTTAAAACAGAATCAGAACTCAGGTCTTCCTTACTACAAGTCCAGTATTATCTCCATTATACCATTTAGTTACCATGATTCCTAGAAGAATTTCTGTGTTTTTTTTAAAAAAGTTCCTAAAATAATAAATGTGACAATAATGGCTTATGTTTTCATTATACTTTATAATTAACAGAACTTTAGCATACATTTTGACTTTGATTCTTTGAAAGAGCATAATTTTCATCAGCATAGATAATACTTCCCCTTATACAGATTACTATCTTCCTTCTGGTCTTGAGTTGTAGTAGCCAGTTTCTGGTAAAGTGCCACTTTGCACTGAACAACATGAGACCTTAGATAACAGATGCAATATTTCAATAACCTTGAATGCAAAACCTTTCCAAATTGATAAGATCTATCAAAGATTATATTTCACTGCTATAGCTTTTGAGAATCCAGAGTTATCTTTACACCAAAATGATAATAGTAGGGGTATTTTCATTTCACCGAAAGATTTTATTTGATGAACAGATTTACTTGTGCTCTTATTAAGTTCTTTCATTGAGAATTTGCATTAATAACTAATAGGCCATTTTGGTTAACTGTAAAAAATATTCTATTTTTCCTCTGAAAATAGATGCAGATCTATAATCTTATGAAAAATTCTCTCAATCACTATTGATTAGAGAAATGTAAATTAAAACAACTCTCAGGTGTCATCTCACATCTATCAGATTGGCAAAGATGACAAAAAATAATAATAAATTTTGGAGGGGATATAGGAAATCTGGGACACTAATGCATTATTGGTGGAGTTGTGAACTGATCCAACTATTCTGGAGAGAAACTTCAAACTATGCCCAAAGAGCTATAAAATTGTGCATACCCTTTGATCCAGCAAAACTACTACTAGATCAGTATCCAAAAGAGATCTTAGAAAAGGGAAAAAAAGGACTGACATATATAAGTATATTTATAGCAGGTGTTTTGATGTTGGCAAAGAATTAGAAATCAAGGGGATGCCCATCAATTGAGGAATGGCTGAACAAGTTGTGGTATATGAATGTAATGGGATATTATGGTACTATAAGAAACAATCAGCAGGATAATTTCAGAAAGACTTTGAGAGACTTTCATGAATTGATACTGAGTAAAATGAGAAGAAGCAGGAGAACATAATAACCACAATAGCAACATTATATGATGATAAATTATGAGAAACTTAACTCTTTTAAAAAAATTTATTTTTGCAATACAGTAATCCAACACAATCCCAGTAGACTTGTGATGGAAAATACCATCCATATCCAGAGAAAGAACCATGGAGACTAAATGCAAATCAAAACATACTATTTTCACTTAAAATTTCTTTTTCTTTTCTTATAGTTTTTTTCCTTTTTGTTCTGATTTTTCTTTCATAACATGATTAATATGGAAAAAACATTTTACATGAATGTAGCTATAGGGCTGATGGCTGCCTTGGTGGGGAAGGAATGGAGAGAGAAAAATTTTGAATTAAAATATTACAAAAATTAATATTGAAAATTATCTATACATAATTAGCAAATTAAAGAAGTTGTCAATTCATTTAATAATAATGAGTAGCATTTATATATTGCTTTGAACTTTCAAAATACCCTACAGATATTGTCTCATTTTATCCTTAAAACATTGGGAGGTGAAGTGTGGGAATGGAATAAACAGGCAAAATTTTAAAAATATTTTATCCTTATAACAACTCTGTAAGGTACATGCTATTATTATCTTCATTTTACAGTTGAAGAAATTGAAGTAAAGAGAAGTTAAGTGACTTGCGCAGGATCATACAGCCAATAAGTATCTGAGTTGGATTAGAACTCGGATCTTCTCAACTCCAGGCCAGCTGTCTCTTCCCCATACACTTGGCTGTTTTTTAAAGTATCTTTATCTAAGAAAAAAAACACATAAAATGAACCACGAGTATCTTCCCAATCCCCATGATAAAGATCAAAAGGCAAATTTAATAAAAAAGAACACATCACAGAATGGCTGCTAGTGACTTCATACATTTTTCTTTACTAATAAAAAAGCAAGGTTGGAGGCAAACTGAAAAACAGGTTTTCCCCTAAACATCTGTTTGTTGTATATTAAATAATGTTATAGTCATCTATATACTGTTCTGTTAATTCATGAAACAATTATGGTGTATTATAAATTATAGCTTTAAATAAATATAAGGCTCCACACACAAAGTAGGGAAATACTTTGGCAAGCATCTAGATAAGCCATAAATAAAATGGGATAGCCATTCATTATTGGCACTTCCCTAGCCACTTGGGTTTTCAATGTGCACATCTCCTCGCATGCTTGATAAAAACCACAGATCTCCCATGCAGGAATATGGAGGAGAAGCAACTCTTAAAATACATGCAAAGATAAAGAAACAAAAACGTAAATTTGGGCACAGGATTTGGGAACTAAATTCAACAATAGCTATAAAGTTGACATAGGTTTTCTTTAGCTGCCATTTTTCCTTCACTCATGTCAGACCTGACCTGAGGTTGGCTTTTGCTCCTCCTTTTGGCCAATGGTAGTCATTGAACACACACACACACACACACACACACACACACACACACACACACACACACACATACACCCCTGTATTCCATGGGTGGGATGCACATGGAACCATATGAATGGGAGCTTCTCACTCTCAGTGTTGAAATAACTGTTAGCAAGTATCCAGAGGTATACTTAAATTTTCCTTGTTTTCCTTAAATTATGACTATTTAGGTCTGGATCAAAGGAACGATAGTTTGTCTCTGTACTTGGGGCAATGAGGATTCCTTGGAAAAAAAGACTCTGCTCTTTGTCTACTTAAGGGAAATAGGAAAGAACAAGGGAGGTACCATTTTGAAGGGAAGTCCCTGCTGATGAGAACTGACCCCAGACTGGTCCCATTCCATTCTCAGCTAAATGGGTAAAGGAAGAACACTGTCCTGTAACACATACACTCAGGCCCTCCCATCCTCACAGACATGTACACATTGGTTTATATGGATCATTCAGGAAAAGGTGGACCTTTGGGCAGCTGGGCGCACAGTGGAAAGAGCACTGGGCCTGGAACTGGCTTCAGACATTAACTAGTTGTGGGATCTTAGACAAGTCGCTTAACCCTGCTTGCCTCTGTTGCTCATCTGTAAAATGAACAGGAGGAGGAAATGACAAAACACCACAGAACTCCAAGTAGGGAGTCACAGAGTCAGTCAGACCTGGAATGACTGAAGAGCAGCAAAAGCTCTTTCACAACGATGTACATATAACCACATAGAAATCTTTCTCTGATTTTAATTTCAAAGCAAATGACATAATCACAGTAACTGACATGTGAAATATTGGTGACATTCAGAAGTTTTTCTTTTATTTTTCATGAACGGTTGGTTTTGCTGAGGTGCTACTCCCTTTACTTTAATAAAATGAGTTTCCTTCCATCTCCATCCTACCCTCCTCTTCTCTGTTTATTCTTAGTGACAAAAAGAAGAAAGAAAAGCCCCCTAGGACTTTGATCACTGCAGATGGACGAGTCTTGAATATTAATGAACCCAAGTAAGTGAGAAAAACAGTAACCTGAAGAAATAAGATTAGTAGGATTTGTAATCACGGTTTTGTTTTTAATAACAGATATGCTTTGCAATGAATATATTTATCAATTTTAACTAGTTCAGCAGCTCTAAAACTGTCATTTCTCTCCCCCCCCAATATTCCCAAGTAACAAATTAATTATATTTTTAAACAGATTGAAATTTAAATTTTAACAGTAGATTCAACTTAGCTAATGTTTATGAACATTTCTTGAACATTCCACACATAAGACTATCTCAACTAATGCATTATAACCAAGTATTATTTAACCGATTTCCTATTTATAATACTTTTTTTTTTTATGAAACTGTCTCTTAAATACTCAGTAGTGTGTTTTTGTGGAACCAATTAATGTTGTTAATAGGGTATATCTTTCACTTTGTATTATCAATAGGATTATAGACAAATATTATGAACATGCCTCTTGAGTTAGAACATTGCTATATTTGATTTAAATACATTAAATAAACACAATTAATATTAATTTATTCTTAATTAATAGTGAATAGGTTAGTAATCATACTGAGATGCCTCTTATGACTGTTTCCCCTATAAATCTATTTTTAAACCTGACATAAATTCACCACTCTTTTGGATCAAAGAAATTTATATTAAATACAGCAATCTATTACATACTACTTATTATACTTGATAATTTATAGTATTAGGTTATATGAAGGGTGATTAAGAATTAGACTCAAAACACAATCACAAAAATATTGTTTACTTCTCACTTAATCTGAAATAAAACAAATTCATTCCATGGAGCATCAGTTTTCTGAGAGGAGATGGGTAACATGATTCATAATAGGTTATCTGATCATTGATTCATTTAAAGCTCTTAACTAAAAAAGTTGTTTAAAATTATGTATTCATGCTTCTTTGGATTCTATGATGCCATTTATTTTATAATTTATTATTTTGTAATCATATTTCATTCCACATACAATGATTTGTTCAAATATTTGCCAATTGATAGCCACCCCCCTAATTTCTACATTGTTTCTCTTTTTTTCCTTAAAATTTCTTAATTTTTTTTTTCCTTCAGTATCAGGAAAGTTGGTT
Source organism: Sminthopsis crassicaudata (assembly GCF_048593235.1). NCBI lineage: Eukaryota > Metazoa > Chordata > Mammalia > Dasyuromorphia > Dasyuridae > Sminthopsis > Sminthopsis crassicaudata. The sequence continues at coordinate 97,745,968 of NC_133617.1, forward strand.
TTGCTCGCAACCGTTCCCACTTTAGTGTTATCCCCTCTCTTAACTATTACTCCCTATTCCTGCCTGAACTAACTTTGTATAGCTAACTGTTAGCAAGTGTATAAGAGCTTGTGTGTGTGTGTGTGTGTGTGTGTGTGTGTGTATCTGCTTATTCTTTCTGTTGTCCTTTTTCTGATAAAGGTAAAAATTAGACCTTTTCACACCCTCATCTCTTCCTTCAGGTTTGTTGTATAGTCTTCTTTTCCTGAACCTTAATTATGAAAAATAGTAAGTTTCACCTTATTTTCCTCCTTTCCAACATTACTATGTTCTTTTTACTCTTCCTTTTCTTTCTACTTTTAAAACCTTAATAGTAGGATCAATCTACCCTCCACCATGATTCTCTTTTCTTAATTCTCTCAGTATTCTCAGAAAATATTGATGTTCTGAAGGAATCCTTCTTTCTCCTCTCTCTATTAAAATGTTAGTACTTGATATCCTTCCAGCACCTTCTTGTGGTAATATAAATGAACCTTATAAGATTTATTCTAACTCTTGTATTTGTCTTTCAAAATTTCTATTTAGGTCTCATCTTGTTCCTTGAAAGTCCTCTATTCCATTAAAGATTCATCTTTTTTTATGTTGGATTATAATCAATGTAGTAGTATAAATTATTCTTGGTTGTAAATACATGTGTTTTGCCCTTTGTATTATGATATTCCATGATTTCATCTCATTTATTGCAGAAGGGCCAAAGCTTGTATGATTGTAGCTATTGTTTTTTGGTACTTGAATATTTTCCTTCTGGCTGCTTGAAATATTTTTCTTTAAAATGGAAATTCTAGATTTTGGCTATGATATTTCTGGGATTTCTTTTGAGGTTTTTTTATTTTGAGGTGATCAGCGAAATCTTTCTCTTTTCATTTTATCTTACTATATTCCAGATGCTAGATTGGGGATACAGAAAAAGGCAAAAACTGTCTCTGCCCTTAAGGAGCTCACAATTTAATAGATGACTACTAATAACTATATACAAATGAGATATACACAGGATAAATAAGAGATTTCTTGCAAGGCAGAAATTTAAAAAAAACCAAACACCAGGAAATGTATCTTTCTTAATGAAAGATGGCATTTTATCTGAGAATTAAATAAAGCTAGAGAAGCCCAGAGGCAGAGTGAAGGAGAAAGAAAATTCTGAATATAGGGGCAGCCAGTGTGTTGGGGGATGTATATCTTGTTTAAAGAACAGCAAAGTGGCCAGATCTAGTGATCACAGGTATGGAGAAGGGTAATAAAGTATAAGAAGACTTAAAAGTATGAAGGAGCCAGATTACAAGGGGCTTTATGCCAAATAAAGGATTTTTTATTTGATCTTGGAAGCAGTAGAGAGACACTGGAGGTGGTTTGATTTGGATAGTCAGTATGATGGATAATCAATGGACAGCCCATCTGTTTCAACTGGTATACCTGAAATGGATGAAGAGATTTAGAGACCATCCACCAGTATGCTGGAGGATTAACTGGAGGTTAAAGCTAAGAAATTGAAGAAGATGTGAAAAGCTGCTGTTGACATCACTGGAATGAAATCATATATCTGTTATCAGACAATCAGTAAACATCGATTAATCTCCTGCTATATGCCAGGCACTATGCTAAGTGCTCAATATAAGAAAGGCAAGACAATCTCTGCTTTCAAAAATTTAAGGTCTAATAAGAAAGGTAACAAACAACTGTGTACAAAAAGCTAGATATAGGATCAATTTAAAAAAAAAATTGGATGTTATAATTCCATGAATTTCTTCTCTTGTGGCAGGATATGGATCTATTCCATTCCAATCTTGAGAGATCATTTTGGTTATAGTTTTGTTTGGGTAGGTTTGCTATAGTTTAAAATAATACTTAATCTATGAGATGTTTTCCTTTATAAAGGTCTTTATGTTCTGTTTTTCTGATTCAATTAAGCATCCTTCTTCACTTCAGTATTCTTACAATATCTTCAAAAGCGCTTTCTGTTGGATTACTTATTTTCATTGTTAAAAGGCTTCAACTTACACTTTTTCCTTTCTCAGATCTATCTTTATTTTATTGTTATATTCATTTTCCTTATAAATGAAATTGCTAAACTTGAAAATCTTCACTACACCCTCATAGCTTACAGAATCAAATTCAGATTGCATTTCTATCAACAATCCAGTACCACTTTTTCTTTTCAACCTCAGTTTGTTACTTCCTACCCTATGTTGCAGCTGAACTGGGTCACTATCTTTCTGTACCCAAAGACAGTTGGAGCTTTCTCACCTATAAGCCTTTGTTCACACCATTCCTTATGTGTGGCTTTTTTTTTAAACTTTCTTCAATTCACTTAACTGAATTTATTTTCTTCCTTCAAACACCAAATCAGATGCCACCTCCTTCATCTGATCAGGCCCAGTCCTCATTGTTAATAAAAATAACTTAATTATCCCGAATTTCACACAGCACTTACATCTGTGTGGTTACTTAGCATGCATTATTGTTTATTTTGATTTTGTGTTTGTGGATTTGTAAAATTGATTTCATGTACCATAATTCCATTTGGGGATACACTATGGAGAATTATATGAATTATAGACAAAATAATACATTTTATTAAAAAATATTTAATCTGTAAATCAAGAGTCAGGAAGATCTAGGTTTGTGTTTTGCCTCTGACACATACTGATTGTGTATTGCTGGAGGGTAATTTACTCTCCCAGTAGTCCCAGAAGTTCTGAGCATGTTCCACACTTTTGGGGGGAGGGGTACTCTTCTTTAGGAGCTGATGAAATCATAAGTTGATAAAACACAAAACAAAGTTTAGTGGAAGAAGGAAGATCAGATAGTATGAAGATTAAAAGGCTAATAATAAAAGAAGGAGATTGAGAAAATTTTGGAAAGGCAGTTCCATATACATATTTTTGAGATTTTGGAAACAATGTATAAAATTTAAGGAATGTCAGTTAAAGAAGGGAAAACTATGGAAATTTTTGTTAATAAGCCTTCCATTTACACATTTAAATAAATTTATATTTAAAAATGAGTTCTTATATTTTATGTTTTTGTATCACCATAGTATACCCCTCCTAGATATGATAAATAATATTTTTGAAGAGAGAGGCAAATACCAACACAACTGATTAATATGCTGAAAAATTCCTGAAACATATACAGTATCTGTATACTTCCCTGTGTACCTCCCACCTCTCCCAAGGAGTGGATTGAAAGTGTCTTCTCATATCTTTTCATTTGATTTTCACTTGTCCTTTATAATTTTATTACATTTTCTTTTGATTTTTTGGTGTATCATTTCCATTTCCATTATGTATTTTGTTGTGTCTATTGTTTCTATGGCTCTGCTTCATACACTGCATCAGTTCATGAAGCTCCTTCCATGTTTCTGTATATTCTTCACACACATTATTTCTTATAGTACAGTAACCTTATATTACATTCATGCACCATGATTTATTTGTCCATTCCCCAATTGATGGACAATTATTTTGTTTCATATTTATAGCTATCACAAAAAAGTGCTACTACAAATATTTTGGCGTATATGGAGACTTTTTTCTTATGTTTTCCTTAAGGTATAAGCTTAGTAATTTCCACTTATTACTCACTTTTTGACTCTATCCACTCTGAGTGTGATTTCAGTGGAGGCTGGTTCTCACAGCATCTCAACCTAGTCCTCTGTCCCAAGCAACTTTTGAGTGATTATAGTGGATACTATACTTTTTTTCTCCTACTTCATGGGAGTGCTACATATCCCCTACATATATTCTATGTCCTGTCCTGGTGATCTGTTCAACCCCCTTTGTTCCTCAGTTGTCTGGCCTGACATAGGTAATTCAGAATCTGTTTTCCTCAGCACTGGAAGTTTGAATCCTTTGCAGCTTTGGTACATCCAGTTTTTAGCCCTCAGCAGTTTTTTATTCTTTAAGACCTATGGGCAAGCTGGCCTTTAAGGCTTAAGTAAATTTCTGTAACCTAGAACTAGGATTTCCAAGGGAGAAAAAGGGAGGGGGAAACCAGGTATTGAGATAGGTTTTGATGTAAGTTTGTTTTGTATCCTTAAGTCTGTTAAGAGTACCTCACTGTGGGTAGCATGGAAGGTTAGGGGGATACTGAGTAAGATCAGGGTCAATGAGTATCAACTTTTGTATTGTGTGTTTAATTGCCTTTTTTTGGTTTCTGAGTGTCCTAAGCATAGAAATTTAATTTATGTTTTGGGAGGATCATCCATGGGTCATGGAGGCATTTATCTAGCTCTTCCCATGACCAAATTAATTTATTTTTCAATTAATAAAATCTATTTTCTCCTTGTCTTCAACCTTTCCCACTTTGATGTTTAAAAAAAGAAAAATAAAATTCTTCTAATTATGCAGTAAAGTAAAACAAAGATCTGAAGTCCCACATTATCTCTACCAAATAATATATCTTACTGTCTTATTAATAAGTCATCTATTTATAATATATAAATTTTAATCTTCTATATTTCTTTGGCAAAAATTAATTTAATAAGTTAACAAAATTTTTTACCACCAGATGTCTCTATTTCTGCATCAATGTTAAATATATCTAATTTACCATAAATATTGCTATGTTTAGAAAAATTATATATGAATCCAATTTCATTTTCAATGTTTGCTTGACTCTGAATGTTTTAGAAATAAAAGACAAATATTGTTGCTCAAATAACAAAATGCTCACATCAATAAAAATTTTTGTGATGCATCCTGCTTTGCTTTTATTTTATTTTTTATATTATTTTTTATTTTTTATTAATTTTTATAATTATAACATTTTGTTTGACAGTACATATGCATAGGTAATTTTTTTTTTACAACATTATCCCTTGTACTCCCTTCTGTTCTGAGTTTTTCCCCTCTTTCCCTCCACCCCCTCCCCTAGATGGCAGGCATCTTCTTTGCTTTTAAATATAATGTGGTGAGGAGTTTGTCTATCCATTTATTACTGAACAATTTTTTTTCTTTTTTATCTTTTCAATTTTTACTAGGCTTGATTTTTCTTTGAAAGATGATGAAGAAAATAATCAAATTGTCCTGGATCTTGCTGTATATAGGTAAAGGTATTTTATTACTCTCTGTGGTGTTACTGCTTAGCTTGCAATTTTATTTATTCTTGTATCTAAATGAAAAAAGATAGCAAACCTCAGTGACTTATTATTAGAGATTACAGGGAGAATTGGACAGTGCCACAACAAGCACCCTCAGAAGCAGATAGATGCTAAATATTTGAAACTCCACCGTCTCCCTTTTGGAATGTCTGTTCTTGCTTTGGTCTCTGTAATGTTGGTCACTACAATCTCAGACAAGTTACATAGTAGCTTTTTCATAGACACTTCTTGGCAACAAAGGTTGCCCATTCCCCTTAAATATCTTTGTATTGAGTAGATGTTATATAGGGCTACAAAAATGTATATACAAGTAAGGAAACCTAAAAGCTCAGGGACCAGTATGAACATATTATCCTTTGTCTTCATTATACTTTGCATGGGAATGGCATTGGCCAGTTTCATAATATGAGCAACCAGATTTCTGAATGCCCTCCCTCTTAAAGATTTCAGTCATTCAGTCCAGTCCATGCTTGAAGAGTCCACATAACATACAAGAAGTGCTTTTCCAACCTTTGTTTAAAGACCTTTAATGAGGGTGAATAAACTATCTTCTGAGAATATTCTATTTCATTTTGAATAACATCATTATAAATTATTTTATCAAGACAACCTGTTTTCTGAAAATTCTCCTTATTGCTGTGACTAAGAATATTTAACTCCTCTTCTACCCCTTCATTCTTTTGGTTCAGTTGTTGTTCTTTGTTCTTAAAGTGGACCAAATTGACATCACTTTGTTAGAATCAAGTTAGTGTGTTTGACTCTGGCTGATCAGATCAATACAAGCTTGGAAGGCTCTGCCACAGGTTGGACACAAACCTGTGAATGTTTGGGATGGATCGTCTGACTATATATCAGATATTAAGACAGCTTGCTTATCTTCATTGAGTCTTTTCTCCAATTAAATATTCCCTATTCCTTCAACCAGTCTTCATACACCATGATTTTGAGTCCCTTCACCATACTAGTCACTTTCCTTTTGTCACTCTTCACACTGTAAATGTCCTTCCTAAACTATAAAGCCCCAAACCAATCATTGTGCTCCAGGTGTGTTTGGACCACAGCAAAGGAGAGTAGAACTATAACCTTAATGCAGTCTAAAATCACTTCAACTTTTTGGTCTGCCACATCAATTTAGCAAGCTAATGAACTGAGAGACTGATGTTTTGGGGAGAATCCTGTGGTCAGAAGACTTAATGAGCTGTGGTTTAGTTCATTAATGTCTTAATACAAATGGAAATACACAAAGATCCCTGAGGGCTACATAATGAAAACTACCTATTAGTATTTCTTAATGTATTGTTATTTATTTTAAAAAGTGTTTCCCAATTACATTTTAGTCTGATTTGCACTATACTTGGAAACATTTCAAGCTGTATGTCTGATACTTCTGGTTTAGTTTATGTCAACTCTCTTCAATTCATATGAACATCTTGCTGAATATTTTTCTGGTCATGTGATTTATTTATCATTTTATTGAACATTCTGTTTTGATATAGTAGATACATACTAACAAATATACTCTCCACAAAGTATATTCCCTCATAATATATAAGAAAACTGCTCTCCCCGACTCCAAAGAGCAGTTGCGACGGAAATAGATAGCACTTTTCATCATTGTAATATGTCATTTGTTAACAAAAAGGGACAATAAAAATTAGTAGTTTTAATGTTTTCAAAAGGCTTTGTACACATCATCTCATTTAAAAGCCTCACAGAAACTCACAAAAACAGGTACTATGGACATAGCCTTATTTTCCTGGTGAGGATCAGGTGTAGAATGAGAAGCCACTCTATAACAATGTTGAGGAATCTATTATTATCTACAAAGTGACTGATTGAAAGTGGTAGAACTAGTAGATTCTTAGGAAAGGTGTGTAGCTACTTCATTTTATAATGGAAGGATATAAAATAATATATTCCTATGATACATATTTGTCTTTGTTGTTATAGATCTCATGTATTTAAGGATAGAAAGATAAAATATAAATTATATTAATGGTTCTAAAACTGGAACTATTATTAAACTGAGTTCCTATTAAATTGATTTTCCTGGAACTTTGATTTGAGACTTAATTTTTGAGAACTAGTCACCAGAATAAAAATTGAACATTGTAGTAGTATAATATGTTTTTAAATTGAATAGAATTAAATTTACTTAAAGTGCTCATGAATATTTGGATTAAGATTTCTATAGATTTATATTTTTATAAAATTACAACTTTGTGATGCATTTAATCTTGAAGGTTCATGGATACTTCTCTCATGGATGTTAATGTGCAGCCAACTTATGTTCGAGTACTGGTCAAGGGGAAGGTAGGTATAGATTTACGTGATAGTGTGATTATCTAGCTAATCAACAAGCATTTATTAAGCCCTTAATGTATACCAGGGACTGTGCTAAGAACTGAGAATATAAAGAAAGGCAAAAACTGCCTTTGTCCTTAAAAAGCTTTAAAGGATGAAAAAACATGCAGGCAATATATTTACAAGATAGCTACTAAATGTTAGAGGAAGGGATTATGGAAAGATCTTTTTTAGAAGGATCTTTGTCTCGGAGGTAGCCAAGAAAGTCAAGGAGGTAAAAATAAGTAAGGAAAATATTCAGGGCATATGGGACAGTAAGTGAAAAGCCACATCAGGAAACAGTGTTATGTATGAGAAACAGCAAAAAAGACCATTGTAGCTAAATAACATATTACATGCAGAAGAGTAAAGGATAAGAAGACTAGAAAGATAGGAAGATTGTGAAGGGCTTCAAATGCTAAATGGAGAGGATTTTATATTTGATTCTGGAGCTAATAAGAAACAATTTGAAGTTTGAGGGAAATGGAAAGGTGACATAGTCAGACTTGCACTTTAAAGGAAAAGACTAAGCAGAGGGTACATTTGTGTAGGGAAGGACTATGAGGCTGGGAGACCAACCACAATAGTCTCATCATGTATTGATAGGAGCCCCTACCAGATTGATGGCTATGTGATTCTAGAGAAAGGGACATAATATGAGAAATGTTTTGGAGATAGAAATATAAGAAATTAAGCATATAGAGTGACTGGTAGTGAGGAGTTGAGGATAACATCCAGTTTGTGAGTCTGGATTTCTAGAAGGAGGATAGCATCCTTGATAATAATAGGAAAATTTGGAAACAGAGAAGCTTTGGAAGGAAAAAGAATGCAAGCTCAAAAAATCAAATTGTTAAATTAATTATACTTAGTTTTAAAGGTATGTTGTCCTTAGACAAGTTTAATTAAACTAGAAAATGTGTTAACCAAGTTAATGAAGGGCAGTTAAACAATTAATGACTGCTAGAAATTGTGAAACTTCATAGTGTTTAAATATGTCTATTTATTGGTTTTCTACTATGACAATGTTGACATACACATTTTGAATAAAAATAATTGTTTTAAGTTAAATAACACAATTCCATTTTTGGTTTTTAATTTATCAAAAGCATATTTTTATCTTTAGGCAATAACATGTTTCTTGATTTTAAACATTTTTTAAAAATTTTGTATCTCAAATGTTCTTTCTCTTTCTAGTCCCTTATCTATCCATTGAAAAGAAAATAATATGAAATCAATTATACATGTAAAGTCTGTAAAATGTATTACCATGTTAATCATGTAGTGAAACAAATTTTAAAAAGCAATAAAATTTAGAAATTAGAAAAAGTATGATTCCCTCTTCACTCATACTCATCACTCAGAGTTTATCAGTTTTCTTTCTGGAGTTGGATAACATTTTTCTTTGGATTTATCTTATATCATTGTCTTGATCAGAGTAGTTAAGTATTTCATAGTTGATCATTGCTATAATATTGTTGTTGTTATATACAATGATCTCATTCTGCTTTGCTTTACTCTATCAAATTTATGTAGCTCTTCCGAAGTTTTCTTGAAACCACCCTCCCTTGTCATTTTTTAGTGTTTCATTACAACTCATTCAGCAATTCCTCAATTGGTGGACATCTCCTCAATTCCCAATTCTTTGCCACAAAGAGAGCTACTATAAATGGTTCTTTTCCTTTGATTTCTTTGGAATGCATACCTATTTTCTTCAACACTGTAAAAGCTCTTTCTTTCATGTTTCTTTTATGTGAGATAATTTTTCCCATTCTTCCTTTCCCTTAACTCTTCTCTCAATTCATCCTTCTTTCTTGCCCATCCCTCTTTTTTTAAATTATCCCAACATAGCTGACTTACTATCCTGCCCTCCAGAGTCTTTTTAGCTGCCCTAGTAGTGTAGAAATGTAAGCAGTTTAACCTTTTTGATTCTCTCTTGATTTCTCTGGCACGTTTCTCTTTTTATCCTTTCCCTGAGTCTTGTATTTGAAAGTCACATTTTTCTGTTTATCCCTGGTCTTTTCATCAGAAATGTTTAAGGAAGTCCTCTATTTTATTAATATCCACTTTTTTTTAACTCCAAAGGATTATACTTAGGTTTGCTCAGTAAGTTATGCTTTGTTGTAATCCTGGCTCAGAAATATCACATTCTAAGACCTTTGCTCTTTTAATGTGGTAACTTCTAAATCTTATGTGATCTTGACTATGTCTCTATAATATTTGAGTGTTTTATTTCTAGCTGCTTGTAGTTTTGTTATCTTTGATTTGGGAGCTCTGGCATTAGACTGGGAGTTCTCATTAAGGATCTCATTTAGGAGCTAGTCAGTAAATTATTTTAATTTCTATTTTACCCTTTGGTTTTAGGATATTAGAGCAGTTTTCCTTTATAATTTCTTAGAAGATGATGTCTACACTATTTTTTCCCCTGGCTTTCAAGTAATCCAGTAATTCTTAAATTATCTCTCTTTAATCTATTTTCTAGATTAGTTGTCTTGTTGATGAGATATTTCATATTTTCTTCTATTTTTTCATTCTTTTAACTTTGTTTTATTGTGTAAATGTAATCATTAGCTTCCATTTGATTAATTTTAATTTTTAAGGAATTATTTTACTCAATGAGCTTTTGTAACCCCTTTTTTAAACATTTGGCTAATTTGGGGGTTTGAGGTTTTTTTGTGTTATTTTCTTCAATATTTTTGTGTCTTTTTAAAAAAAGCTTTTGTCTTTTCATAATTTTCTTGCATTGCTCTCATTTTGCCAATTTTTTCAATCATTCTTATTTTTAGAATAATTTTTTAACTCTTTCAACAATTGTTTTTGGGTTTTTTGGGTTTCAATTTGCATTTTTTCCTTGAGATTTTGTTTATTGCTGTGTTGACATTCTTGTCTTCTGAATTTGTATCTTGAGATTTCCTATCACCATAATTTTATGGTCAGTTGATTCATTCATTCATTTGCTTATTTTATCTTGACTTTGTCCTTTTTTATGTTTAAATTGGGTTATGTTCACTTGGAGGTGGAGGAAGGAGTGTCCCAATCTCCAAGCTTTTTCATGCTGTTGTTTTTTGAACTAGTTCTGGGGCTTTCAAATTTTCAGTGCTTCCAAAGTGATATGATCTGGAGATAGGTGTGGTCACTGTTCTCCTGATATGTGTTCCTTATTCCTTGAAGTTTGAAGTTCTACTGTTCCTTAGGGCCCCTGCTCCCTTGTGATAGAAATTATTTTTCTGAGTCTAGGAACTGAGACTGGCAGTGTGGACGAAGGAATTATCTAATAGCATCTCCTGTAGCCAGTGTTCTAAAATTTCTTTACATATATATATATATGTATATATATTTATATATATGTATGTATATATGTATATATTATTAATTTTATAATTTTTTGACAGTACATATGCATGGGTAATTTTTTTACAACATTATCCCTTGTATTCACTTTTCCAAATTTCCCCTCCCTCCCTCTACTACCTCCCCTAGATGACAGACAATCCCATATATATTAAATGTGTTACAGTATATCCTAGATATAATATATGTGTGTAAAACCAAATTTCTTGTTGCATGGTAAGAATTGGATTCCGAAGGTATAAGTAACCTGGGTAAAAAGACAATAGTGCAAACATTTTACACTCCTTTCCCAGTGTTCCTTCTCTGGGTATAGCTGATTCTGTCCATCATTGATCAATTGGAATTGGATTAGCTCTTCTCTGTGTAGAAGATATCCACTTCCATCAGAATACATTTTCATATAGTATTGTTGTTGAAGTGTATAATGATCTCCTGGTTCTTCTCATTTCACTCAGCATCAGTTGATGTAAGTCTCTCCAACCTTCTCTGTATTCATCCTGTTGGTCATTTCCTAGAGAGCAATAATATTCCATAACATTCATATACCATAATTTACCCAATTCTCCAATTGATGGGCATCCATTCATTTTCCAGTTTCTAGCCACTACAAAAAGAGCTGCCACAAACATTTTGGCACATACAGGTCCTTTTCCCTTCTTTAGTATTTCTTTGGGATAAAAGCCCAGTAGTAGCACACTGCTGGATCAAAGGGCATGCACAATTTGATAACTTTTTGAGCATAGTTCCGAATTGCTCTCCAGAATGGCTGGATTCTTTCAAAATTCCACTAACAATGTATCAGTGTCCCAGTTTTCCCACATTCCCTCCAACATTCATCGTTATTTGTTCCTGTCATCTTAGCCAATCTGACAGGTGTAGTAGGAGGATTGAGTAACAAAGAAAGAAATTTTAGAGCACTATACCAATCAGACTCCCAAGAAACTATTTTAATGACCTAGAAAAAATAACAACAAAATTCATATGGAAGAACAAAAGGTCGAGAATTTCAAGGGAATTAATGAAAAAAAACTCAGATGAAGGTGGTCTAGCTGTACCTGATCTAAAGCTATATTATAAAGCAGCAGTCACCAAAAGCATTTGGTATTGGCTAAGAACTAGAAGGAGCACAGAAACTCACACTGATCAGCTGCTAAAGGGTTACAATCCAAATTGGTGGTGAGAATATTCACAGTAAGGAGACCACAGAACCTTAAATTACTGAAATATTAGATTTTTAACATGTGTGTTATGGGCACGATTTAGCTATAAAACATATATATGTATAGCCATTTACTTTTATATCACCCATTTACTTTGTACATCACTACATGACTCTTGGTTTGTTTTCAGCCATTTCAAGTTGTACTTCCCGCTGAAGTGAAACCAGATAGTAGTTTTGCCAAAAGATCTCAGACAACTGGACACCTGGTGGTCACCATGCCAAAGGTCTGTAGTAGAATGATTTCAGACAAAGATGTTTTTTTAAAAAATCTTTATCTTTATGAAGAAACTGATTAAAATGAGGGACAAGTAGGTTCAGGTCCCTGTAACCTTAGCCAATTCATACAAACTCTTTGCACCTTAATTTCCTCATCTGTATAAAGAGTGGTTTGGATCAGAACTTTAAGGTTTTTTCCCATCCTAAATCAACAGTCCTGGGGATCCTAAGACACTGGGTACCTTAATAGGTAAAGAAAGGCAGGTTCTCCTATTTAATACTATTGAAATAGAATGATTGCAAGTTAGATCTGAAAAGGACTTTTGATATCTAGGACTATAGGTTCAAAGATTTAGAGCTTGGAAAGTACTTCAGATTCCATCTGGTCCAATTCATTTATTTTATATATAAAGAAACTGAGGACCACATATACACATAGTAAGATTCAGACTTGGGATCCAAACCCAAGTGATACTCTTTCTAGAGGACATCAAACAGTTTTATGGTTATAGAAATGGAAGCTAAGATATAAAATAACACATGTTTCTTAACAATAATTTTATGTGATACATATGGACAGGAACATATATTTTTAAATTTATACTTTGGTGTGTTGCAGAAAACCCTAAAAGTTTCGAAGACAACAAATGCAGAAAAGTAATAGTGTTTTTAATTATTTAACTTCATTGTAACAAAGTACTCTTGCTACCACTATGACTGTGTGGGATTAAGTTAATACCTTCTGGGGCACTGATCCACCAGCATGAGTAAGAGGTAAGGAAAGTAGCCACAGAGTAAGTGCTACAAATGTAAAATATCCAAAATTTAATTTTCTTTCCTCTTAAACCAAAGATTCTTGATTTTTAAACATTTTGATAACTATTTCAATATAATTGGTTTCTTTTATAAACCATGGATTGCTCCATGCTTTAAAAATATTAGTTTGAGAAGAGACCCAGAGGTTTCAATAGGTGGCCAAAGGGATGTCGGACACACACACACACACAAAAAAAAAAATTAAGAATTTTTGGTTTAAGAGAAAATATAAGCAATTCAGTTTTGGATATGTTGCTTCTAATATTTTGGCCTAAACCCTGATTAGTCATCTAGTCTCAACATGAAGACCTTCCAGTGAGGAGAAACCCACTAATTTTCCAAGGCAGACCATTCTACTTTTAGGCAGCTCTAATTGTTAAGGATTTTTTCCTTGTTCTCCAGCCTAATTTGCCTCTACAAATTCCACTCATTGTTTCTAATTTTCTCCTCTGGGGTCATGCAGAAAATTTCCTAATTCTCTAAATAAGGAAAGCTATATGACGAGAATAGATGGGAATGGAAATTTGCCATGATCACAATTACTATGATTATTGAATCATATTCCCTGAATATGAATACTGTAACCCAAGAGTGATTTAGGCATTTTATAAACTCATTAGATACAATTAATTCCTCCTTTAATGGCCTAAAATAATACCTTATTTCCTTGTAATAGTTGATCTGGTTTCCAGAAATACCTAATTCACACTACGGGAGTTGTTTATAATTGGGAAATCTTGTTACCTTGTTTCATTTTCATAATTTTATCTTTTTTTTTTTGACATCAGAGCTGTTTTTCACATTTCTCAGTTCTTGAATGTAAAATACTTTCAGAGTTTACTATATTTGATTTTTTATATATATTTATTATACTCTTAAAGTTAGAACATTTTTCTCTTTCTAAATATATAGAATATATAATATACATATATACTACAAATGAATATTACAGTATAAATGATTATTACTATATATGTATGTATTTGTACATAATTTGTAATTATATTTCCTTGAGCATGCTAAAACATTTCTCCTTGGATTTGCTTCCAGAAATTATATCTGATATAACATAATAATATTATAGTAGAGAATTGATCATGGGACTACTGATCATCTTGGTACCTCCAAACATTTGATGAGATTGCGGAATTTAATATTTTGAATATCACTTTGTATTTTGTAAAAGACGTGTGACCTTGAGTGACTCACAACCTGAGTGGACCTTTATCAGATATTAAGGTGTTAACTGGAAGAGTTTTGACATATCCTTGCTTCTTTAGGAGATATGAAGGTAGTTTTCTATCAACTTGATTTGATTACGAGCAGCTGTTGATAGATAAAAACACAGTCACATCCTGGTGACCTTTAAAAAGTCTTAGCTAACTGAGTGTTTAGGTAGAAGATTACTGAAATCAGTATCTAGCACTTGAGAGAGATGATTTCTATAACTTGGAAAGAGAGCCAGTTATAGGAAGAACCCAGCTCTTAGGCTTTCCCCTTATGTCTAATAAAGGGAATTGATCTCTCCCTTCCCCATAAACAAAATCCTTCCTTCCTTCCTTCTTTCCTTCCTTCCTTCCTTCCCTCTCTTCTTCCTTCATTCCCTCTCTTCTTCCTTCCTTCCTTCCTTTCTTCCTTCCTTCTTTCTTTCCTTCCTTCCTTCCATAGGGATTTGGGCATGGACCTCACCCAACTAGGTAAACTAGAGTACTAATACAACATAATCTAGGTGAATTCTTGCTTTTAGGGAATAGACCCAAGTCCTTGCACACCAGGAATGTTTAGACTTACCAGCTCATGAAGGAGAAAACCAACCAGAGAAGTCTGGTAGAGATAGATCCTCTATCCATATTGCTGGAGATGGCTGAATATCATGGTCAAACCATGTTTTCATCAGAAGGACTTGAAGATTTTTAACCCATCTCCTTATTTAAATGTCCACCAATAATTGCTAATTTATCTTAATAGGAATATTCCCTTTCAAAGAAAAATATTTGAGGCATTTAGTATCTTCATTAGAGGTCTTTGTTTACTGGGAGAAATCATCAATTTATTGATTAGTTAGTCTAATTAATAAGATTTTTAAAAAATTCATCTAGAAAATCTCTCTCAGGTTTTTCATTCGTCACAGGTAGGAAACAGCTAGCCTTGACTCTTTGACTAACTTGCTGTGTGACCTTGATCAGCATAGTTACACAGAAATTTATCTTTATTTTACAAGTATTACATCCTATGGGTATAAAGATGAATTAGAGAAAGGCTTTGTCCTCAGTCATTTTATAACTTAATAAGCTGAATAAAACAATATGAACTGTGATATACTAGGGGATAGGATAAATGCAAGGAAAAGTAAAAGAACATTATTATGATAATTTTTTTCTTCTCAATAGTATTTTATTTTTCCAATTACATGTAAAATAGTTTTCAGCATTCATTTTTGTAAGATTTTGAGTTCCAAAGTTTTCCTTCTTTCTTTCCTTACCTCCCCCCTCCTCAGTACAGCAAGTAATCTGATATAAGTTTTTACTTGTACAATCATCTTAAATATATTTCCATATTTGTCATATTGTAAAAGAAAAATCAGAACAAAAGGAGAAACACACACAAGAAAGAAATAGCAAATAAACAAACAAAAATAAATAAAACTGGTATGCTATAATCCAGATGCATTTGCTATTCCAAGTCTATAGGAATTGTCTTGGATCACCATATTGCTGAGAAAAGCTAAGTCTATCATAGTTGATCATCACATAATCTTGTTACAATATTCTCCTTGTGCTCACTTCACTCAGCATCAGTTCATGTGAGTTTTTTCAGGCTTTTCTTAAATCAACCTGCTTATTATTTCTTATAGAATAATAACTGAATGAGAGAAGGCATGCCAAGAATAAACAATCAACAAGTGAACAATCAGTTTGGTTGGGATATAGAAGACAAGAGGGAGGGAAGTATGGGCTAAGAGTAGATAGGTTATTGTTGTGACTGTGTTAGTATTCTGGATATCTTAGAATAGCCAGAGTCAGGATAAGCAAAAGTCTTTATCCTTGGTCTTTTGGGGTTGCCATCAGGGGATTAGATATAGGAAGCTCCACACTTCCTTTCTCTCTCTCCACTGCCAAAGAAATGATCCTGCCTGTCCTACTCCGCCCTCTGATCTCTCTTCCCCTTCTTTGTCCGCACCCACAGATGGAGCCAGTACAGAGTTGAGTAGGATCATCCTCCAAGCATGTTAATAGAGAATTGTCCTAGAGAATTGTCCAATTGGTAATTAGCCTTAAGTGCTAGGTTACCTTATGTTAAGTGTTTCTGCTCAGTTCTAGCCCTTTACTGGTTGTGAAAAGTCTTGAGTATCAGAATTTTAAGCTATTACTTTATTCAGTAGTCAATGGGAAACTATCGAAGATTCAGTAGAGAAAAATAGTGTGAATCAAGAAAATTATGCAGGGAGCAGGATAGGAAGAGGAGGAAAAATGGAGTGAGACAAGTGGCAGAAAGTTAGGAGGAAGTGAAGACCTGAATTAGGATGCTTGCCAAGGGAATGGATGTGACAGACTTTGTGGAAGTAGCAGCCACACGATTTGACAACTGTTTGCAGGTGAGAGAAAGAGAAAGGGCAAGATCTTTTCTATTTGAGGTCTGAAGGCCTGGGAAGATCTGGATTATCAATAGGCATGGAGGAGGTAGAGCTGGCAGAAGCTTTTTGGGAAAAGTATTCAGTTTAGATATGTTAAATATGAGGTGTCAGATGCAAAAATTTAGAGTCAGTATGTCAACAAACATTTAGGCACCTACTATATGCAGGGACTTGGAAGGACATAAAGTCATGAGGAGAGGGCATTAGATGTATATAGTTAGAAGTAATCTTCAGAGTTGATTATTGGGAGTGGATAAGAACATCTGGGAGAGTGTTTAAAAAGACATGAGAAGGGGGAAAGCAGAATCTTAACTTTATTTCATTTTCATGTCAGCAATTAAGAGTTTTAAGGTATGTCTGATAAAATACTTTATTGTGCATTTGGAAATGATCTTAGAGGTCACCTAGTCTAGTTATCTAATTTCATAAATGGGGAAACTGAGACCTAGAGATATGAATTGCTTTGACCTTTAAGGATGATCATCATTCACAAACTCAATTATAACTGTGTTATAACGTAGCTCATTACATGTTAACATCATATTTAGATAAATCCATCAGAGATACCAAGATTGTGTGAAATACATGTCAAGTAATTTTGTTGTCAGTCTTAAGGCAATGTTAATTAGGACTTTTAAATAGCTAGGGCTGTTATGTGATGCCAGGAGATAACTTGGTTAGTTGCAACCTTGATGTCTTTAGATAGTCTGTATTATTTGTTGAATAAAGGCCAGATCTCCCTAAGCCCTAGAATGGTTGTGTCTTGCATTGCCTGGATTTCCCAGGAATTGCGTTGGAACAGGGAGGGCTTCTTAAACTTTTTCCACTCATTACTCTTTTTTGCCTAAGAAGATTTTATGGGACCCTGGGTATATGGATATATAAAATATATATCCCAGTCAAGCATTTACTGATAATCATAATTTCATGACCCCCACATTCAGTTATGTGACCCCATAGGGTCCTAGAATATGAAGATGTCCCTATGAGTTTTCTTCAAGATACTGCTCCAGCAGAAAGACCAGTTAGCAATGCAATTTTCTCCTTGGATATATGTATGTGTGTGTGTGTGTGTGTGTGTGTGTGTGTGTGTGTGTGTGTGTGTGTGTATGTTGGTGGTGATTGTGATCCTCCATTGTTAAAGGGTTAATTTTTTTGGTTAAGAGTTAAGTCTATGAGTGTAATGTTCTGGATGGTTTTCTAGAGGTCTTGGAGCAACCTTCCTTTCAATAGAGTAATCACCAAAAGAATAGCCAGGTGTTACAGTCCAAATCCTTTATTATGTCCTTCACAATCTAGTTTCCTTAGATGGGGCCTTGGCCAGCTTTCTGGAGAGCCTTTCAGATCAGCCTTGGTCTCAGTGGGGGAAGTGCAGGAGGCCGGCCACCCGGTAGTGTGAGATGAAGTGAATGAGTCTGGCTCTCCATTCCCTCTGAGTCTGTGTCTGGCCCTTCTGAGTCTGTCTCTGGCTCTCAGTTCCAGCTTATATGCTCTACAGTCCAGGGGTTCTCAAACTACAGCCTGTGGGTCAGATGTGGCCCGCTGAGGACGTTTATGTGGCAAATGGTCTGAGGGGCGGAGACAAGAGTGTGAGTTTTTGTTTTTACTATAGTCTGGCCCTCCAACAGTCTGAGGGACAGTGAACTGGCCCCCTATTTAAAAAGTTTGAGGACACTGCATACTGAGTATAAACCAATCATTATATCACTGGGAAACCATTATTTATTGTAAGATTAAGTCAATCATACTGAACTTAAGAGAGCTATTAATCACCAAGCTAAACTAGATAACCATTGTCTCATCAACTCCACTGAATTAGCACCTTGTAAGAATCCTTGTTTCAAGTTCAGAGTTGTGGCCCATATCATTTGATGTTAAGACTAAGAGGCTCACAGAAGATTCCCAGGTGCTTGGAAGCTGCAATGCTCTGATTCCCTCCCTCCTCCCCCCCATCTTCAACTCCTTGGCCCAGTCTCTCTATGCTTCGGTCTGGGCTCAGTCTGTAGACTGTCCCCCTACCCATTTGAAACAAACCTGTTCTAGAGTAGTTCCAAGCTTACTGAAGCATTCAGATACAGTCTAAGTTCATATTTGATATGGTGATTGTTCTGAATTCCCATCCTAATAATTTCAGACCATGTTTAAGAGCCTCAGAAATATTACAATGCAATTCCTAAATGGTCTTTGTCCACATATCCTTCTTTCTCATTAGTATCTTCCCATCCACTGACTCCTGCATCATGTATAAACACATTTGGTTGGGCATTTACCCTGTCCTCAAAAACAAACAAAATTTACTCCAAAAAAACACTTTGCCATCCTCCCAAATTAATTTTCTATTATTTCTTTTTCCATTAATTGCTATTCTCCCTTGAAAGACTATTATTGGTTGTTATTTCCATTTTCACATTGTTCATGCAAGGTTTAACCTATTCCAGTCTGGCTTCAGATTACACAATTCTACCAAAACTGCCTTTTCAAAAAATCTCCAAAAAGTCTGAGTTGATAAATTTGATAGTTTCTTTTCACTTCTTAGTCCCTATAGGACCAGTGGTCCTCAAACTTTTAAAATAGGGGGCCAGTTCACTGTCCCTCAGACTGTTGGAGGGCTGGACTATAGTAAAAGCAAAACCTCACACTCTGTCTCCACCCCTCAGTCCATTTGCCATAACCTGGAAGGCTGCATAAATGTCCTTAGCAGGCCGCATCTGACCCACAGGCTGTAGTTTAAGAACCCCTGCTATAGGACTTTTTTTGTAGCCTTTACAATTATTAATATAACTCCTTTTTCCTGCCTGGTTTACATTATACTGTTCTTCCATAATATTGTAGGGAAATGAATTTAAAATTACAAAAGACCTCTGAGGCCATCTAATCACAAGCAAATTTATGTTGCATAGCCTCAACAGCTCCCTCCTTGCCTGTGGGCAATCCTACTATACCTCCCTTATCAACTCACTATCCTACTTGACACAATAGCTTTTCCAAACTTTGTCATCCCTCAAACTTCTCATGGCCAAAATTAGCACAAGTAGCAGAGTATTGATCCATACATTGTTACATCTCTGCTTTGGAAGCTGCATTGAGTGCACAATTGCCTGCAAACAAAAAATCACGCACCGATACCTCCTTCACTTTACTTTTGGCTTGTAACCTTTACAAGTTGAAGAATTTACCATCAGTGCGGTAGCTGATTTTGATTCCATGTTTGTCTTCATTGAAGGCATTTGACAACATGGCTGACAACATTGTTAAAAAGATGAGAGCAATTACACAGCCTTGTTTCACAACATTGGTGACTGGGGAGAGCCAACCAGGTAGTAGACTGACCACCAAGCCGAAGGTCCACAGAGCCGTTGTGCTGACCTCATTGTTGTCTGCCTGTGAAATCTGGACAGAATCCCAGAGCCATGAAGGAACCTGAATTGCTTCCATCTGAACTGACTTAAGAAGATTTTGAAGATCACCTGGTGGGATAAGGTACCAGACACTATGGTCCTTTCTCAAACTAAACTGCCAAGCATTCCAACTCTACTGCAGAGAGCACAACTTTGTGGGCTAGCCACATTGTTCGAATGCTGAATGTACACTTGCCAAAACAATTATTTAATGGAGAACTTACACAGGGCGAGCACTCACAAGGTGGTCAGAAAAAAGCAATACAAGGACATCCTCAAAGTATCTCTTAAGTACTTAGAATCAATTGTATGACATGGGAGATACAGGCACAGAACCACCCAGCTGTGCCCTCATCAGAGAAGGTGCCGTGCTCCATGAACAAAGCAGAACTGAATTAGCCCCAAGGAAATGTGAAATATGCAAAATTAGAGAATCCACCCCAATTGTTCATAGGGACTATTTGTGTCCAACCTGTGACAGATCACTCCAAGCTCATATTGGCCTGATCGGCCACAGTCAGACACATTTTAACTCAGTTATAACATAGAGATGTCATTTTGGTCCTCTTTGAGAATGAGGACAACAACAATTGGGAATTTCTGTTTCTCCCCTTTAAATATTATCCTGAAGGTAAGAGGTGACCACCAGAGCTCATTGAAAGCATATGGTCAGACCTATGCTTTAGAAAAAAATCACCCCGACAAGATGAGAAGAGGGTTGATGGGAGCAAGA
This sequence comes from Sminthopsis crassicaudata, assembly GCF_048593235.1. Taxonomy (NCBI): domain Eukaryota; kingdom Metazoa; phylum Chordata; class Mammalia; order Dasyuromorphia; family Dasyuridae; genus Sminthopsis; species Sminthopsis crassicaudata. Next base: position 97,766,815 of record NC_133617.1, read on the forward strand.
AGAAACTTGAGGCCAGAGACTGTTAGAAGACTATTGCAGTAATCCATGCAAGGAGGTGTTAAAGGCATGAACCAGAGTTGTGGCTGTTTGAGGGGAGGGGAGGGAAAATACTGTGAAGGCTACAGATGGGCAGAATGACAGGCAGAATGACACCAGGAGAGTGACTCTGGGTAAATGAGGGGATGGTAAAGCAAGAGAATAGGTGAGAGCAGGAAAGAAGTGAGGTTGGACATTGAGTTTGAAATGCCTTTCCCCACCCTGTTATCTTCCTAGCCACCAAAAGAGTGTTAACTTAGTGTTACCAGGCTAGAATTCTGAACTTGAAACGAGGATTCTTACAAGGTGTTGTCAGTGGAATTGATAAAGACAATGGTAATCTACTTTAGCATGGTGCTTAATAGTTCTCTAGTTCAGTACATGTACTTAGTACTTACTATAGTTCTACAAGACTCACACATATGATAAGGTAATTATAAGAGAGCATATAAGCTAGGAGCCTCAGCCAGAGTCAGAGCCAGAGAAGACAAGCAGACTGGAGGCAGGGGCTTAAGCTCTGGGAGCCAAGGAGAGAGATTCATTTCCATCTTCATCAGCCTCATGGTGGCCGGCCTGGTCTCTTGAATTTTCTCCACTGAAACCAGGTCCTCTCTGAAGGCCTCTCTGAAAGCTAGCTGAGCACCAGGAGAAGGAGACACTTAAGACTTTTGGACTTTAACACCTGGCTATTCTTGTAGTGATTACTGAAATGAAGGCTGCTTCCAGAGACCTCAGAAAACCAACCAAGGACATTACAACTTAGATCACTGAGCTGATCATGTCACCCTTTGCTCGTTGACATTTAAATCTCCTCACAGTCTCATCCCTTGTGACCCTTCCAGTCCTGTAACTCACTGCTGCCTTCCCAGCTCTGCTCAGTCTAGCTATACTGGCTTTCTTAAGGTCTTTTCTCCCTCTCATTTGGTATGTGCTCTGGTCATGCTTATTATCACCTCTTTTGGTAATGGGTGAGTCCTTTGGAAAGAGTTTTTGAAAAAGGTCTTGTTAGGTTCTTACTAGGTGCTAAGTCTGCACTTAACAATTCTCTAGCTCAGGGTTCACACCTTTAGTTCACACCTTTAAAAGGAGTTTACACTTTTAAATTCAGAAAAAGTTTACACCTTTAAAAGGAGCAAGTTCATTGGTTGTAAGTACTTCCCACAAGCCCTTGGAGTACCCACAAGCCCATTCTCTGGGAGGATAAAAGGAGGCAACATTGAGTCTAGAGAGCAGTCTGGATTGGGATAAGAACAAGACTTCCCCAGAGAACTTCAGGGAAGCTCGAGAAGATTCAGAGCCAGGATTCAGGAAGGAGAGGATTTGAGATTCTACCTTCTCTCTGGCTGGAGACTCCAGAAGCCTCCCAAGAAACCTGCTCATAGAGAAAAGGATTAACAGAAAAGAAACCTCCTTCCAGAGAAGGATTACAATTGAGGGACACTAAGAACATAACAGGGTCTCTGATGATAAGACCATTCAAACAGAATTTAAGTTCATATCTGGTCGGATGATTTTTCTGGGTTTCCATCCTGACACTTTCAGGACACATTTGAGAGCTTCAGATATAATGTTCCAAATCAGATTTAGAAAATATTTTCTCTCCACATTTCCTTCACACAGGACACTCATTTCCTCATTCTTGCCTTTGCACTGCTTGTCATGCATGCCTGTGATGCATTTTCTTTTCACTTTTGCCTCTTGGAGTCCCTGGTTTCTTTTGGACACAGCACTAGAAATACTTTTACAGGAAACCTTTCTTTTTTTTCCCCCAAATTAATTTGTATTCATTTTATACATTTTACATATATATGTAAATATATCCATGTCCATGGATAAATGTCCATGTTGTCTTTCCTATTTGGGTGTAAGCTCCTTGAAGGCAGGAGCTGCCTTAACTTTTGTTTCATTGTCTCCAATACTAAATATAGTCCCCCTGACATATAATAAACATTTAACATTTGTTGAATAAATGACTTGTTCTCTGATGTGGATGCCACATTTAAATGCTTCTTGGAAGGTTGATTATTAGACATATTTATCTAATTTAATCTATATTCCATCCTGCCTTTAAGGTCTAGTTAAATTTCTTCTTTACCCATGAAACCTGATAGCATTATATGGCAGCAGGAAACCAGGATGTGGAAACAAAAGACAGAGGATCAAGTCCCTCGGGCTTTGATGCAAATCTTAGTTCCCTAAATCTCAGTTCTCTTCTTTCTGCCATTAAATAGATATTAATAGTAATCACCTCATATTGTATTGGGCTCTGTGGATGCAAACAAAGAAAGTAATAGTATCTACCCTCAATTAGCTTATATTCTTTATATAATGGGAATATCAAAATTTGTACTACCTGCTTCACATGTTTGTCATAAGTATCACAGTAACTTCTATACTCATGATTTCTAAATTTGAGTTTGTATCCCTATTCTCTTTTCATGAATTTTAATCAGTCAACAATATTTGTTAAGCATGTGCTATGTTCCAGGGAATATGCTAAATCCAAAATACATTATTACTAGAGGCCACAATGGAGTCCTGTTTCATTATGTATGGACCTTCCTGAAAAGGAAATAGAACATAAAAATAAATGAAATGAAATAGAATTTGAATATATCTTAAAATTTAACAAATGCTTTGTCTAGCTCTCCTCCCTTCCTTTTTTTTTTTTTTCCAGTGCTAATGAACTATTTTGGGATGAATTGAGCTTTAATGTAGTGTTGCAGTTTGATATTAAGCCTAGTGAGATTATGCTAACACACTTGAAGTGCTAGTTCTTATTTGGTAAATTTTAAGCTCTCACTGAACCCTGAGGCTTAGGATAAGTGACCTCCTTTTTATATCTTCTCATGTGCCTTCTAATTGCCCTTAAATATATATGATTATACTTTTTTTTTTCCTAATCATTGAAGTCAAGCATTTCCAATTATATTGTAAACCTGTTGAGGATGTTAATTATGTCTTATATTTCTCTAAACCATTTATTGGATCTAGCACAATGCTTCCAATCATCAGTTTATAATGGGTTATTAAGACAAAAAAAAAGTTGGTACATTATACCTGCATACCTTAATATTCAAATTCATTTTCACCCAGCATTGGAATTGTTGAGGCTGTTTCCAACAAAGATGAAACTTTAAATTATTTAACAGAAAATCTGAATTTACTTGCTCAATTTCATCAATTTATTAAATTAAACTCTAATTTAGATACTCTAGTAGGACATTAGAGACACATTCCATGAGATATTTCAAGGTTTTTCCTTTTGGGTGTTCTTTAAGAATAATTAATTGAGATTAAAAAAGTTGCTATTTATTTATCCATTCTGATCCAGAATAACTTGTGGATATACTTGTAGCTCCATATGAATTCAGCAAAATTTTAGTGAGTGAAGAGATGCAAAGTTTACATTATTTTTCATGAATAAGAAATGAATGCTTTTCACACACATACATACACATATACACATACACATACCCCTCACTATATTTTATCCCTTTCTGCTAAGTAGGTACATGGTTCTGAGCCCTTTCCTTTCTCTTAGCATGCAATTATTGAAAAAAATCAAAACAAAAACGTTGATAGTTACTTCACATTATATTTCATAAAATCTAATAAATTTCAAGTTAGTTATGTATGATTTCAGACAGTTCTCTTTTACGGTTCAGGTATAGTGCATAAGTTGTTGTGATGCTCAGAAGTAAACTTATCTGGAGGAATAGATAGTTCACTGTACCAGCTCTTAAAATACAATTTGGAAAAACAGCAACTAACAATAGGAATCAATAGCAGTATGTAACTGAATCGTACTCATAGCTGATTGACTTGCTTAAGCTTTATTTTAAGGAAACAGAGACAAAAGTTAGATGTCTCAAGGTGAGCATCTTTCCTCCAGCCTTGGAATGTTAGCAGAGCCAGGGATGCAGTTATTTAACACTAGTGTTTTATTTGTTGTTAGTTAAGATTCCTATTAGAGTTGAGGAAGTTATTTCTTTGGTGGATTTTGTACCTTAAATGGGAACTCATTAGCTAGTGATCATGTCTAAAAGGTACTTGCCTTTTATCTCAACCTGTTCCAGGTTGTATTTATCCTCTCTTTTTACCCTGGGTTCAAGTTATACATGACTCCAGGTTCATACTGAAAGAGATTGTGCCTGATTTATTGATTATCTGAGTATAAAAAAGACATTTTTATCCTAATTTACAAATTTAATTTTTCTTTTAATGCAACACATTTTGCAAACAAAAGATGCTTTGCTTCAACTGGTTACTAGGGGAAAAAATCCTCTTAGCTCAGACATGACTTCAATTTTAATATAAAATGTTTTGCTAAATGTATTATTGAAACCCTACCCTTTTCTCCTCTACATTTTTATTATTATTTCCCTTTCATGGAGAATCCTACAACTTTTTCTTTAATTTATCCCTATTTATCTATGAGAAAGGAGCCAGCAAAGGAGAGGGGAAAAGAAGAAAAGGGAAAGATTATTTCTTTTGAATTTTCCACTCCTTTTTTAGGTCCATAACACTAAATTGAAGGTTCTTTAGGTTATTCTGCCACTGAAGTAGTTAACCTATTTTTTTCTATGCTGCTACTCAAGAGACAGATAGTTGTGATTTTTTTTTCCTTTGAAGCTTTACAGGAGTTCCTAATTCTTCAGGAGAGCAGAAACATTCTTAGTCTCATAATTCAATGTGAGATTTTGGGGAAAATGACAGGATGTTTGCTTATAGGAGTTGGATACCTAGATCTCACAGGGAGCCTGACCTTTGCAGAACAAATTGCAAGCACAGGTCATTGCACCCTCAGGGTTCAGGACAGGCCAAGCAAATCAAACCAGCTGCTATGACCTAGGGCTAATAATTGGGCTAACATAATTGCTTTATATAAAAATCAGCAATTCCATCTTTTACCAGTATTTTTTCTCCAATCATCTACAGTTACTTCTATCCCTGTATATCTATAAGTAAAACTTATGCAGAAAAAAGCAATCTTTGGGTACAATCCCATATCAGGCCTCAGTAATCCTCTGAATGTGGTAATTCATATTAAAACAGATGAAAGATGATTGTAGAAAGAGTTAGGTTCTAAAAGGACAAAATAAACATGAGTGATATATTACCTTGCCTTTTTAAACATCACTGACAAATTACTGTGATAATATTAGTGATATATTACTGACTTTCTAAAAAGAGAGATGATATGGAACTAAATTTGTGGGAAAAAAGAGAAGCTTTAGAGATCTTACAGACTACTTATCTAACTGTACAAATGAGAAAACCAAAGCCTAGAATGTTTATGTGACTTGGCCGTAGCCATTTAGTAGCAGAACACAACTCTCATGACTTTAATACTCCTGTTTTTTCTACCATGCCAAAGTTCAGAGAAGAGACAGGAATGGGGAGATATCTGGTGTTGGTGAACCATTCTACATCATCATGTTGTTGTTGTTTTTAATAAACAGGCATTGAGAACCTAATGAAAATAAGTAACAAGGATAATTTAGTCAGTTTAGTTAGGAAAGACTATTTTCTTCTTTGAGAATAACTTTGGCAAGAAACATTTTTGGGAATGAGGAGGAAATATTTTTTATGATTTTTTCCACCTTTATGCTATAATATTTTGATAATCTTTTGTGTCATACCATCAAAAAGACAAACTTCAAAATAGTTGATTCAGAGAGTTTTGTTTAATTAAAAAAAACATTTATGGATATGTATATACACATAATTGCTTTATATAAAAATCAGCAATTCTATCTTTTACCAGTATTTTTTCTCCAATCATCTAACTGGATATCTGTTAAAACAAAGCTAAAGTGTTTGAATCTCTTTCTCTAAGTATGAGTGTCCCCTAAGACCTGTGTCCTCTTGTCTCTCTCCTTACTATCCCCTGCTTTAGTGAGATCAAGTTTACATGGTTTCGGTTACCATTTTTATACATGTGATTCCTATATCTCTATATCCAGCCTTAGCCATCTTTCTAAGGGTTAATTCTGTAACTACCTCATTTTGAAATGGATATCCCAAATTCATTTCAAACATGAACATGTGCAAAATAGAACTTACCATCTTTCTCTTCAATTCTACCCTCTTCCAAGCTTCATAATTCCTGCTGAAACCACTATTATTCTTCCAGTCCCATAGAATCATAGAATTTGAAGGTTGGAAGAGACCTCAGTGACCAGTAGGAAATGTTTTGGACAGGATTGAGTTTGGAAATAAGTGAAAGAAAGAGGATGACAGAGGGGGCACTCTTTTGGATGAGACAGGATGGAATAGGATAAATTGAACAAACAAGGAGAGGAGCTAGTCTTGGTAAAGAATAAGAGCACTTCAACATATGACAAAAGAGTTAAGGAGGAGAAATGACAGAAAGTACTTGAGTGACTGGAGATGAGGAAGAGGGGAGAAGAGGAAACTGATTTTGAAAGAAGTAAACTAGTTTATTCTTCCTAGAGAAATCCCTTAAGAGGATTTTTTTTGGGAAAGTTGTTCTATTTGTAGTAAAAAGTGGCCTTGGTTTTACTTTTTAAACCAAGGCAGCAAATTTCAACTATAAATTTTCATAATTGCAGCATCTCACAATTAAAAATGACCTGTGGTCCAAAGTAATTCAACACCTGAATTCGGTTCCTTTCTATAATATCTTAAACCGGTCATGATGAAGGAAGGAACCTATTATCCTAATTCAGGAAATTTCATTTTTTTATAGTTTTATTTTTTAGGACATTTTTCCTTGTAGTGAGGAAAAATATGCTCTCCTGGAACTTTGATTAACTTCAATATGAAACAAGGGAGAGGCAAGTACAATCTTTTCATTAACTTTGAAGTTATCTGTGACATATATATTCTATCCTAAAAACCCAAGTGTTTAAAATATTCAACATCATTCTACAGATACTTGGTGATAAGTATCAACAGGAAGAAATTTTAAGGAAATTAACAATTAACAAATGAATTAGATTGATACTGATATAAGGATTATTAGAAAAATAATTTATTTTAATATCCAGGCCTAATTGTTGTGAGCTTTCTACTAAATGACTAATTTTTGAATTGCAAAGCAATAGCTCACAATTTCTTGGTATCAGAACAATTTAGACAGATTGAAAATACTGGGAATAGAAATTTCTTGTAGGAATTTACTTATGCAGTACAAATAAAGGGGTTAATGGCATATTAGAATACTCTGCCTACTGGCATTAATTAGTTTTCTAAACATTTGGCATTAGGTAAAAACAAGTTTGGAAGCAATTTTCTAAGAAACCCCTTAGACATATAGCATAAACAATATTGCAGCATTAAAAAGATTGATTCTTGGGGCATTTATTTTTGCAGGAATTTCAGTGTTAGCTCAAGTCATTGCCAGGTAACATACTGAGTAACAGTTGAGTAGAATTTTGAGAGGATATGAAAGAATTTGGTTATAATATTGCAAAATTATGTTGGTTTAAATCACATTGCATGAACTATGTATGTACAGTAGTGAATGAAAAAAATCAAGCAGAATCTGCAAATAAAATATTTGAACATGTAATTCTTAAAGGAGTAATTGTTTCACATGCTCAGGTTGATATATAACATAAAAGTATGATGTCAAGTTCTTTCAGTAATGAGTAAAGTCTAGTCTTTTACTCAGCTTTTAAGGACCTCCACATGTGGCTTTGCATTTTATGGCCATCACTTTTATTTTGCACCTCTTTATTATCCAGAGCAAATTATGCAAGTTATTCTACTTTTGATTCTATATTTAGTTATAGTTTATATGATATGGAATTTAAAAATTAATACATTCATATTCTATTAATCAGTCAAGTAGGTACCTCTTATAGGGAGTGGGTTCCTTATTATTAGGATAATTCAAGTAAATATGAGATGGTCACATACCAGGGATGTTTCCATAATATAAAAGGCTAGATGACCCCTGAGGTACTTTATGAATGATCACAATTCAAGGATATTTAATGATATGATTAATGATACAATTGAACTATTTGTCTAAACATTTTTTAAAGTAATTGTTGATAGCTTCTCCATGATTTAATCTCCGTTTGTCTCAATTTCCTCTACTGTAAAATAAATAAAATAATAGTATCTACCTCGCAGGATTTTTGTGAGGCTCAAAGGAGACAAAATAAGCTACTACATAGTAGCATTTATTTACTTTCCATTCTCTTCCATTAAGTTCAAGTAATCATTATTCTTTATATTGAATAAATTTTTAAAGTATTTGAGTCTTAAAGTATTTTTGAAAGAAAGAAGGAAAGAAGGCCAGTCAATGTGGGCAATTATGTGGTGGAGTGAGGATGCATAAAGTGTTTATAATCTTTGTGTTGCAATATTCAGCTATCTTGGATATCTTACATCTTATATTAGTAGTTGATACTCAAATTGCTGCTTTAAAGATATTAAATCTCCCAATTCCCCAGATTTCATTTAACTTAGTTATATATATGTATATATGTAATACAAAATAATAAGTGCCAAATATTTTAAAGAGTTATAATACCATATTTTATGAATGTCAGAAGAAAACTGACTGAGAGATCTTTGAAAAGCTTTTTGGAAGAAATAGTACTTGAGATATTTTAAAGGATTAGTACAAATCAGTGAGAGGATAAAGAAGGCATTCAGATATCTCAGGCACAATAAATACATGTATGAAAACTAGGAAGCAGAAGACTAATTTGAAGAATAGGGGTATGTCTTATTTGTCAGGAGCAGTAGGGTTCATGTAGGAGAGCAATAGATAAGATTGGGAAAAGATTATAAAAAGCCTCGAATGTCAGAAAAATAGTATAAACTTTACTCATATTCATTGATGAGCCACTGAAAATTTTTGAGATAGGGAGTAACTTGACTGAAGTTTTACATATGAAGCATGGTTTGGAGGAGGAGGAAAGTGGAGGCAGAAGAACTGTTAAGAAATTCCTGCAATTGTCCATATGGATGCTAATGAGAGGTTCTAATAAGGTCATATGAATAGGGAGAATGAGAAGAAAGAATCAAATGATATGGAAATAAAATCAACAGGACTTGGTAACAGATTTTTACAAGAGAAATAAGAGTGAGGGGAGAGTCAAATATAGTGCTAATATATTATCTTGCTATTACTATGAATAGTGGAAATCCTGGCATCTGGGTGTTAATTCTTTGTTTTTCTGGTTTTAATTCAGAGAGCTAATCCTGAATTTTTTTTTTTTTTTTTTTTTTTTTTTTTTTTTTTGGCCTGCAAAGAGGCTTTGTGACTAGATCAATCAGAGAGATCTTTAAAAAAAAAAGTAAATCCCAAACCAAAAACCTTAAATTCTGGAGCGCAGCAAAATTTTCTGTGAAGAAAAGTTCTAAATTTGTTAAGCTATTTGCATTTCTTTAAACACAGAGAATCTTTGTCCTTGCTTATTACACAGAAAAATAATAGTGTTGAAGAGGGTTTTTTTTTTTAAAGATAGTAATTAGGCACATGTTCCATTTTCTTGTTAATACATCTGCAATGTTTTAAGTTGTCCCAGAAAAAAGTTGGGACCTCAAAGAGTCAAAGATTCACAGAATTAGAATGGATCTAGAGATTACCCATTCCAATCCATGCCAAAATAATCTTTTCTGCAATATCTCCAACAAATGATAAGTCCTGTTCTTAACAATCTCCAGCAATAGAAATTTTGCTATTTCCTGAGGCAGCCTGTCCTATTTTTGAAGAGTTCAATTCTTGGGATTTTCCTTATAGTAAGGCAGAAATCTGTTTCTCTGCAATTTCCATTTACTCTCCCCAGTTTTGCCCTCTGGGACCAAACAAAACAAGCCTAATCCATGTAAATATGACTTGTAATCATCACAGAATACAATAATTATGTGAAAATGTAAATATTAGGGTTTTTTAATAATATGCTAATGGAGAAGGTGCAGAAATCATTATAAATAGGAGATTGTATATAAAAGCATATGGTTTTCAAGTAAAAAAACACCGGTGTTTTTAGTGTAATTTCTCTATTTTTAGAATTAGAAAAATGTCAGAGCCTTTCTTGGGCAGTTAAGTGATAACAGTAAATAAAGCTTCAGCCCTGGATTCAGGAAGACTTGAGTTTAAATCCAGCCTGAGACACTTACTGGCTGTGTGATGTTGGCCAACTCACTTAACCTGTTTGCCTCAGTTTCTCCATCTGTAAAATGAGCTGGAGAAGAGAATGATAAATCACTCCATTATCTTTGACAAGAAAACCTCAAATGGGGTCATGATTGCAACAACTCAACAGCAACAATGCTTTTCTTAATTTCAATTTCATGTGTAGAATTAATATGTGAATTTGGCCTTTCAGTTGGTCCTGGAGGGAAAGAACTTGGAAGAATGTTTGATAATTAATATCTGGGATGTCTATGTGGAAGGATATATCTTAGGAAGGGCAGAAACAGTGAAGTAATAGTCTGGTATAGTAAACTGATTGGCTCATAATTTGGGGAAGCTTGGTTCAAAACTTTTTAATACAAGTCTGTAGAAAGGCAAACACAAATAATATTGTGGTGGAAGAAAATGTGCTACATCATCATCATCAGGTAAGAAAGAATGAGCCACAGAGACATCATGTAGTAGCGTTTTTAGATTTTAACTATATGGACATCGATAGGCAACTGCAAATTAAATTCTTAATTTGCTTCACTAACAATGTGAGTTCAGGAGATGGAGGAAGTGATAAAGGGAACTGTTATTCTGGACTTAATTCTGACTTTGCATAAGGAGGAACAAATTGCTCCTGGAAGGATATGACCACTACACCTTGCAGTTTACTATGGAGATAGGGAAAAGTTGGACAAGATCCAACCCATGCTAGACTTGTGAAGAGCAGATTTCCAAGAGGCCAGAGAAATACCTAGAAAAGTAAGTCTGCCTAAAAGAATGTTTTCGATTTGGATATAAAGATTCAAATAATTCTCGCATAGAAGAAATAAAGTGGCTGCCTAAAGAAATCAGTAGGGACACAGGAAAATCATATACAAACTTAGATTTTAAAATCATATTTATAGAAAATGACATTCCTGAAAACTGAAGTTGAATACAAAAGTGGCACAATGCTGAAACCAAGTAGTAGGAGTGATTAAAAACTTCTCATAAGCTAAGATTAGTGAATGACAAGGACAAGAAAAATGGCATTTCAAGCTACTTTAGGGGACAAAAAAGCAAAAAAGGGGATAGGATGTCTTTGGTTAAATAGGACTGTGACAAATAATGATTGAGAGGAAGCAAAACTACTCAGTTTTTTATTTTGTTTCTATTCTCTGCCAAGGAAAATAATCTTTAGACTGGAAGAAGAATAAAAAAATCTAATAAGTAGAAGAAACTAAAATTAAATTATAATAAGCAAGCAAGAGTTTGAGTAATAATGCCCTGATGGATTATATCCCATGCAGCTGAAAGAACTGCTAGAGTTTTTTAAAAAGAGTCTTGGTAAATGGGAGGGAGAGTTCAAAAGGACTATAAGCAATCACGTTATCCTAGTTTACACCCTCCAAAAAGAAAGTCTTTACAAAAAAACTTTCAAAAAGACTATCCTTTTTTTAAAAGTTAATCTTTAAAATACTGATGAATGAACAAATTCTATTCAACTCTTGGCAAATTTTAAAATATATTGTTAAAAGAATAGTTTGAGAATATTTAGTTATTTTCAGTCAAAGATTATCGTAAAGAAGAGTGATTAGACTTCTTATGATTGATCCCTTAGGACTGAATTCCCAGAAATGGATGCAAGTTTTAGTGAAGCAGATAAGAGCTTGATTTAAAGAAAACATTCTGAAATTAGAGCTTTATGCAAATAGAATGCATTCTCTCAAAAGGTAGTCCCTGTCTCTGTCAGTAAAGGTCTTCAAAAAGATTGATTTTTGGCTTTTTTCAGTTTTATCTTTTCCATTCTAGGTGGGAATGAGGTATCTGGCACATCCCAGCATGTTTTTTCTAGCTGGTGGTTGATAGAATTTGTTTCAATTAGGGGTTATAGTATAAGACTTCTGAAGCTCCTTCTTACCTTTGACCTCAACAATTCAGTGGCCTGTCCTGAAAGAAATATACAAAAATCTTTATAACATTAATATTCTACAAGTTATGTGGCTGCAAATCATATAACCCCACAATCCCCCAAAAATCAATATTGAAAGCTACCTTAAGGTCAGTGGAAAGACAATAATGGAATTAAGTTGCCTGTGACCTACTACAAAGAGACAAACTTGGGCTTGCAAAGGGGCTTGTATTTGGACATGAAGAAAAATCAAAACAAAACCAAAAAGCCCTTTCTAACAATTAGAGTTGGCCCCAAGTAAAATGGGCTATTCTTTTGGAGTGCTTCAAGAAGAAAAGATAGATGACTTTGTCATATATTCATAATAAGGATTTCTTTTGCAGATTGATTGGGGAGATGGTTGCAGAGGTCCTTTTCATCTCAAAGCATGCAATTCTGTGATTTCTGTGGAAATTATGAATGTAACCATTGTCTAGCAACCTAAGAGCTGCACTTATTTGAACCAGATTCAACCTTGTGATGGTCCCCTTCCATTCCACTCCCTAGATCCCCTGCTTTCTCATTTTGGCCCCACTCATAGTTTGAGCTAGAAAATACCAGACTATAGCTTGATATGGTTCATGTGCAGCTTCCAAATATATAAGTGTAGTGTCAGGTTAACCTTTTAATATGTGTCTATTTCTATTGTTATTAATTTGAATCCTACTGACTTTGTACCACCATTTATTAGGGGTCAGTAATTCTTACTCTAGTTCCATTTAATTACTTAATATTGATAAGCTTTTTTAACGCTGTATTTATTTAAAAAATATAACAAGAACAAACTTAGAAGCATTCCCCCTCAGTATTTTGGGACCATTCCCCAACTATGTCACTTCAATCTGGGGTGGGACAGTAGGCTCAACTTCAGTTTGTACCTAAAGCTTATCTCATAAAGTGCGTATATTAGTACTGCCACACCAGTCATTTCAACCTTCACTAGCATGGGTCCATGTTGCTTGAGATAACAGTTTTGGTCTGGAATGCTGGGGTGCTCCAAATATCTCACTGTCACCTACAGTGGAAAAGATAAAATGAAAAAGCCAAAAATCAAGGCCCGTTTGGGGGGGGACTGTGTGACCTCAGAAGGGAGAAGTCCTGAATATCTCTTATGACATGGATTCTTTCCTGACTTGTTGATTGAAAGGCTAAGGAGCTCCCTCAGGAGAGACTGAAGCAAAAGTGATGGGGCTGACTAAAGGTAAGCCAATTAACATATCTAACAACAAATGCCTCCACAACCCATTCAAGAGCCTCCTATTCAATACAAAGCTAACTGACTTGAACAAGTGATAGATCATCTGTGCCTGTTCTACAGTTTCTCCAAGGTACCTCCCTGAGACATCACCAGGATTTTGGCAATGTCTCAGAAGCAAGCTCCCCAGCCTTTTTCGTTAGAAAGATACTGGACTATTCAGGTCCCTTACAAACACTCAAAGTAGTGATACATACATTGGGTATAGCAGTTTTTATTCCATCTCACATAATGTACAAAAATACTTCAGTAATTTTCAATAGTATGGCAATAAATGCTAACATTTTCTTTTTCCAGTAAGTTATGCCTTTCATAGTCCTAAAATCCTCTATGTCCATAGCATCATACTGTAGTTTGCATTCTTCTTAGTAATTAAAACTAACTTTGAATCCCGCAGAAATTTTGTAGAGCTCCTCTTTACTCCCTGAGACCTACACAGATATCCAGCTAAATGGTTTTACCTTGTGGTTGGATTCCCCTATAGGGAAACGTTCTCAGTTTCCTAATAAGGTATTCTTTAACACTTCTGTTTAATATATTCCCTGCTCCATTGCCCTCAGGAACTATTCTAAACCTCCTGTACTTCCCCCTCTCTGCAAGCCAAAGATATTGCCTCTTACTTTACCGAGAAAGTTGAGGGCATTTGATATAAACTTCCTATTCTTTACTCATCTTCATCTTAAAACCTCTAATCTTCATCTCCAGTCTTTCCTCTTGTCCTTCAGCTTCTGAAAGTAGAAGTACCCTCTCCTTGCCAAAACTACCCCCTCTATTCCCTTCAACTTTCTCTCTAGCAGATGGCAGTTTCTTAAATTCTAGGTATGAGATGTGCCCAGATAACAGATGTAGAAGAGTGTGGAACAGAATCAAAAAACTGATAGTACACTGAAGTTATAATAGAGCGAACAAGAGAATACTGTGGATCAGGATGGTGAAAAGCTTTCAATGCCAGGCTAAGAAGTTTCTATTCCATCCTGCAAATACTAATAGTTTTTCAGCATGGAAGTATCCTGGTGATTATTGTGCTTTAGATGACTATTATACTATCTTGACATCTTTGTGAAGGATGAATGTAGTAAGTCAGGAGTGGAAGTCAGGGAGCCTATCAGGCTCTTATTGTAGGGCATTACAATAGTTTAAGCAGGAAATAAGGGTAACTTGAACTAGAGTCATGGCAGTCTGAATGGAAAAGAATGTATAAACTTGAGAGAGTCTTAAAATAGAATAGGCAGGATTTAGCAAGTGTTTAGATAAATCAAAGATTACTCATACCAGCTTTTTGACCAGGAGGATTTTGATGGCATCAATAGGGATCTGATGAATTGGAGTATGTTGGATTTGAGGTGTCATTTGAACATCCAAGTGGAAATGACAAGCAGGTATTTACAAATGTGAAAATGATGCTTAGGGAAGACATTTGAGTTGGATATGTAGATTTTGAATTTATCTCCACTTTGAAAGGTGATAATTGATGGTCTGGAGGTATTGTCCAACCATATGTGTCTTCCCTTATTGAACCACCTGTGTCATTGACTTTTCTTTTTACATGACCAACCACATTCTCTTTCTATCATATTTTGTCAGGATGATGTTTTTATGTAAGTCTTTGTGCAGAGACAGGTTATCTGTCTCATAATTAAAGGTTCTAAGCTCAGATCTCACAGAAATCATTGTTTTTCTTATTTTATTGAAAAGTACTTACTTGTTTAGTTTAAGCATACCAAAGTTTATTCTTTCAGACCCTATTAGCTGAAAATTTGTTAATGTTTAATAATCTTTAACAATGTATATATACAAACACATTTTGTGTAGTTTTGGAAGATATATCAAGAAATAACATTATTCATTCTTTGTTTTAGGTAGGAGAAGTAATCTCTGCTAACAGAAAAGCACGTACACCTGAGAAAAATAATGAAAAAAACAAATTGCAACAAAAGAAAAGGTAAAAATTTTTATTTAAAACCTTAGTTTTCCATTCTTGCAGTTTTAATTCAAAGCAAGGAGATTACTGTTCAATCCTGTAATTATACAAAGTAAAAGAACAAATGGTTATTATTAAATAATTAAATTTGTCTGAGAAATATGAGACTTGAAAATTGTGATTTGTAAAGGTGCTAGTTGCAATGGCCTCAGAAAAGTACATATAACTACTAAGTTATTTACAGATTATTATTACAGTTACAGATTTCCTATCATCAGCACATACCTTGAAAATATGTATGCCGATATTGTAACCACAGAAAAGAGTAAGCTATATTTATGAATAAGCTATATTTATGCCTCTAATCTAACATATTCAAGGTGTTGGGCACATCTCTGATTAAAGGCGACAGCTGAGTTTGTGCAAAGGCTTCCAAAGAGGAGGTTTGTTTGAACTACAGGTGTGGTCTTTGTTCTTAGATGAAATGTAATCTCCCTACCTCCCAATCAGTTAAATAGGATTTTTTCTTTTTTCCACATAGCAATTTAAGTTCCAACTATATGTGTAAATTATAAGAAATCCAGGTCAGTGTAGCTGAATAGCACTGCAAAAGATTAGCCACAGGAAGAAGAAGAACTATGCAGGCGTGTCAACCTTGAGTCTGACAAGTAACATCGAATTTATTAGGAGCCTGGCTTTCAGATGACAGGACCTCTATTTACTGCAGTGATTGCTCTTCTCACAGAATTCTCAGTAAGATTCTTCAAGCTATGCATGCCCTCCTTAACTATACTATTGCCTTTTGAAATCTATCAGCTTGATTACTCAGTAGTGCTGCAATCACTTATCGCCACATTCAAGATGTCTTTGCCCAGGCTGTCTATGGTGCTTATAATTTGGGAGGAGATATTTTATTGACATTATCATTGCCTTTTCCTGGTCAACATAGTTTGCTTATCGCATGGATGGATATCCTCTGGGTAAGGCTAGGTAATTTAAGTTGGGTAAGCCAAGACAAAAAAGGATAACAGATATAGGTAGTGGATAATGAAGTTTATGGACAGGGATCTTGTGGGGACTAAGTTAAGCAGGAGTGACAACCATTCCCTCACTCAAAATAATCTTTTTTACTTCCAAACTAAAATGATGTTTTAAATGTTGGTGCCTTAGAAACCAGCTTCTCAGGTCAGATAACCTGGCTCCCTGCCTATTGGATGTCTGCTAATGATCAAGTTTTCTCACTTTTTTGAGCCTCAGTTTCCACATTGACAACATGAAGCTAATAATAGTGTCTACTTTATCAGTATTTTTGTGAGAATCAAATAAGAGAATGAACATGAAACACTTTTCTGAAAAGTGCTCAGTGTCAATTATTACCTCAAAGTGAAGAGCACCTGATTTCTAGCCCTTTGTCCCCAGATAAGTTATCTCACCTCATTATATATGTTATAATTATAATCATATATTCATATAATCATAATCATAATAATCACCTCTGAATTTAACTCTCCAAGTTGCAAAGAAAATGTTAGCCCACATTTTTAGAGGGAGATTTCTTACCCAGTTTCCTTATTCCAATGAAATCACTGCCCAGTCCTTGTATCTGCATTAGAATGCTTGAGCCAAGATTCAGATGAAATTCCTCTGATTTTAAAACTATCATTCTTTCCACTATGCCATGCCAAGAAAAAAAAGAAATATTGACAAGGCTTAGTAACTGATTAGTTGGGGTGATGGAGAGGAGGAGGAAATATACATAGATAAGAGGGGATTTGGTAGAAGGATAGTGGGTTTATCAGTCATAATAGGGAATTTGGGAAGAAAATAGAGGGAAGTGAGAGGAAAATAACAAATGAATTCTGTTTTGGACATTTTGAGTTTAAGGTGCCTACAACTGGAAAATGGAAAATAGTTCATAATTCAAGAGACAGATAAATAGATAGACAGAGCTGGGAGTTATTTGCCTTGAGATAACAATTGAATCCATGGTGACTTATTAAAGCACCAAAAGAGGGAGTTTAAAGAGAAAAGAAGCCCAGCATAGAGGTCTAGGGGGGAGCACACAAAGAAGATGGAAATGGGGTATGATCCATCAGAGGACACTAAAAAGGAATGGCCAATCATATAGGACAAGACTTAGAAGAGAAGTATCATGAAAACTCAAAAAAGAAAAAGTGTCTAGGAAGAACAACATGATTAAAATTCTAGTTACATACAAGTTCACTTTAAGGCCACTACATTTGGCAAGACAGAGATCACTGGTAGTCTTGGAGAGAGTTGTTTCTATGGAGGAATGAAGTTGGAAGTCAATTGAAAAGGGATTGAAAAATGAGAAGAGAAGAAATGGATGTGAGGAACATAAGTGACTTTTTCTAGAAATCTTATTGTGAAAGATGGGAGAGGTGTAGGATGATAACTTGAAGTGATAAGATAAATTGAGTAGTTTTTTTTTAAGTATGGGAGCTATCTTAGCTAAGTATAGAAATGAGGAAAAGAATCTTAAGATATTGAAAGTTTGAAAGTTAGAGGGGAAGATAATTGGCAAGGAAGATTGCCAAAGGAGAAAAAAGGAGATGGGATATTCCTGTTGAAGAGCAGTAGGGAGTGGGACAGTACCCCCTCCATCCAAGAGCCCACCTTTAACATAAAGTTAATACTTGAGAAATAGGCTACCAAAATGAGTAAAGGACAAAATAAGAACCTTACTATAGAAAGTTACTAGAGTGACATAGAACATCAACACACTAACTCAGAGGAAGATAACAAAGTCAAAACAGCTACCAAAAACCCTCAAAAATTGATTTCATGATCTCAAAAGAATTCCTCAAAAAATAAATTTAAAAAAAGAGAGTAAAGAGAAGATTGAGGAAAAATAAGAGTGAGGCAAGATAATCATGAAACAAGAATCAACAGCTTGGCAAAGGAAGCACAAAAATACTGAAGAAAATAACATCTTAAAAAAACAGAAAATGACAAAAGAGACACAAAAACGTATGAGAGAAGAAAATGTCTTAAAAAGCAACTTTATTCAAAATTATCCATTTTGCATTTCATAATGTTCTCTAGTTCTTCTTTGGTCATAAGTTCCTCCCTTCTTCACAGACCTGAAAGTTAACTATCCCTTGTTCTCCTAATTTGCTTATAGTACGACCCTTTATTTTTAAATCATAAACCCATTTCAACCTTATTTTGCTTAAGATTGATAAGTGTTGCTCATTGCCTAGTTTCTGCCACACTATTTTCTAAGAAAAAATGGATATTGAATAAAACTGAGGATTATCAAGCATTTCTAATAAAAAGCCCAGAACTGAATAGAAAATCTGACATACTTCAAAGACTCAAGAGAACTATAAAAAGGTAAACAGGAAAGAGAAATCATAAGGAATCCAGTAAGGTTAAACTGTTTACATCTTTACATGGAAAGATAATACTTGTAACTCCTTGTAACTTTATCATTATTAGGGCAGTTAAGTTATATAAACAGAGGGCATTGATGTGAATTGATTATCATGGGATGATATCTAAAAATATAAAATTAAAAGGTCAGAAATAAGGAAGCATTAAGGGAAGGGTTAAAAAGGGGGCAAAATTATCTCACATAAAAGAGGCTCAAAAACCTTTCCTAGTGGAGGAGAAGATGAAAGAGGAGTGATAGGTAATGCTTGAACTTTATTTTCATTATAATTGGCTCAAAGTGGGAATAACGAAATCTATCTTACTCTAAGAGAAAGATTTAAGAAATGGGGCTTAAGAGAAAGGAAGGTATTTTGAGAAAAATTAGTAGTGAGAAGCCAAACAATTTTAATAAGGGACAGTGGTGAAAGAAGAGAGAGAGAGAGAGAGAGAGAGAGAGAGAGAGAGAGAGAGAGAGAGAGAGAGAGAGAGAGAGAAGGAGGAGGAGAAGGAGGAGGAGGAGGAGGAAGGAAGAGGGGGAGAGAGAGAAAGATGGGGGAATTATAGGATGGAGGGAAATAGTAAGTATAACTGGAAAAAAATTTAAAGCAAATATCTGTGATAAAGACCTCAATTTTCAAATATATAGAAAACTGAATCAACTAAGAATACAAATCATCCCCCAAATAATAAATGGTCAAAAGATATGGATAGGTAGTTTTCAGGTGATGAAATCAAGGTTTTCTATAGTAATTTCTATAGAAATATGAAAAAAATGTTCTAAATCACTATTGATTAGAGATATGCAAATGTAAATAACCATGAGACAACATCTCACATAGATTAAATTGGCTAATATGACAGAAAAGTAAAGTGAAGATGAAGAAATTAATGGCATTTCTATTCATATGAAAAAAGCTCTAAATCACTATTGATTATTTAAAAATAAGACAAGTCTGAGGTACCAATTCATACTTCTCAGATCAACTAAGATGACAGGAAAAGAAAGATAATAATAAATGTTAGAGGGAATGTGGGAAAAGTGGGACACTAATAAATTGGTGGAATTGTGAACTGATCCAACCATTCTGGTGAGCAATGTGGAACTTTGCCCAAAGGGCTATCAAACTGTGCATAACCTTTGATCCAGCAATGTCTCTCCTGGGCCTATATCCCAAAGAGATCACCAAAAAGGAAAAGGACCCACAAAAATGTTTGTAGCAGCTCTTTTTGTAGTGATAAGGAATTAGAAACTGAGTAGATGCCCATCAGTTGGAGAATGGCTGAATGAATTATGCTATACGAATGTCATGGAATATTATCATTCTGTAAGAAACAAGCAGGAGGATGATTTCAGAAAGACCTGGAGAGACATGAACAGATGTAAGTGAATAGAACCAAGAGACATTACACATAACAACAACAAAATTATGTGATAATCACTTGTGATGGACATGGCCCTTTTCAACAGTGAGGTGATCCTGGCTAATTCCAGTGGTCTTGTATTGGACTCATCTGCATCCAGAAAGAAGACTATGGGGACTCAATGTGGATCACAACATATTATTTTCAACTTTGATATTATTTTTGCTTTCTTGTTTCTCTATCTCTCTTTTTTCATCTGATTTTTCTTGTGCAGCATGACAAATGTGGAAATATATTTAAAAAATACTTAAAAGGCCTCTGGCATTTTGGGTGCATTCTCTTTAGAGAGTCCATGGTAGAAAACATTCCAGACTTACAGATTGGGATGTTTGGTTGAATTACTGGAGGGTCCATCCATGAGTCGTAGATTCATTCTCAAGTAAAAGCATATAATTATATTACATTCACAGCTATAAATATATTTGCATATACTGTATCACTTAGAATAATCCTCACAATAATACTTGAGGATAGACATGATAGTATTATTTCATAGAAACTGGCTCAAGGAGATTCCATGTCTTGCTCAGAGTCATATGCTAGAAAGTGACAGAGTTGATATTCTTTCCACTGTCATCCATTAACAGACTATATATGTGTTTGTAGTGTCTGTGCTAATATTCTTGAAATGATTCATAAGCTAGTTTGTTGAGCTATCTCACCCTAATAGATTGTAAGCTAATGAGGCAATGGGTTCTAGTGGTAAGAATACTGGTCTTTGAGTTGAAAACTAAGTTCTGAAGTTTTGGTAAAAATTTTAGCTGTGTAATATTGGACAAATAAGTTTCCTCACCTGTAAAATGAAGATATGTGCATTGTTTATTTCCTAGGATTGTTTATACACATTTTAAAGGATTGTTTATATAACTCTTAAAGCACTATATAAATGAGTTATTATTCTGATAGAAAGACATCATGTTTTATTTAAAATTGATATATTTCCCAGAATGCAGAACATAATTCAATCTTTAATACATGATTATTAAATTAAATTGAGTTTATTTGAAACTTTAATTTAAATTATTAAATTAAATCACCTTATAGCTTTGAAAGTACCTGATTTCATAATCATATTTTCTTTATTTTTGTTGTTGTTATTCTAGAAGCAAACAAATTGAGAAACTAGAAGTAGATCCTAGCAAGTATTCATTTCCTGATGTGACAAATATAGTCCAAGAGAAAAAACCTGCTTCCAGAAAAATCCAAGCTAAATCTCCAGTTGTACCCTGTGCTGAAAATTCCGACTTTGAAGATAACCCTGAAGTTCCACCTTTGATTTAAAACCTTCAAAAATTACTTTACTTAATTCTGATCTGCATGATCTTTAAGTCTAGAAAATGTCATCATATTAAGTTAAAATTGCATTGCAATTTGTAGCAAAATAATTTCTCTTATATTTTTACCTACTTTGAATAATCTTCTTTTAAGAATAACATATATCTTTGTTTCTGTACTATTGATTCTGTCGTAACACATCAGAAATTATTTGTTTTATGAACATTTAATAATATTTTTCTACTGAGTTTTTCATATCAATCACATGAATATTGTAAGAACATATGAAAGCAAATGGTCAGTAGATTAAGATAAAGTTATTTGAATGGGAAAGTAGTCATTAATTTATCTTTATATGGAGCCATTATTCTACAATTAAATGTTAGCTAGGAATCTATTTTCTGTATGTTTATTTTTTTTCTAATTGTGAACTTGTATTCTAATCTCTTAGGGTTAGAGATGTAAGAAGTAGGAACATAGCAATATGATCCCAAAGTAGAATAGGCTTGTGTCTTTGAAAAGATTTGAGCTTTTCATTGGCCTTTACTGATGGTCAGAGAGCCAGGAGAGATCAACCAGAGGCTGCAGACTAGAATAGGGAAAGAGGAAGTAGTATGTCGGTGTCTATGCTTGAGAATTGGGTTCAGTTGTTGTTGACAGAAATCACAACAGTTTAACTTTATTTGAGAGCTCTAAGGCTTCCAAAGGGAAGGGGACGGAGGTGCCTACCTAAGAAAACAGTAAAGGAGGAAGATTGCTGGCAAAAGTCAGAAGCAATCATTATATTCAGCAACTAATAAAGCTGCTTTAATAAACAGTCAAGACAGGAAGAATTCATTAAGTGCAAAAGTTTCTAAAGCTGGAGCCACTGGTCTTTCTGGGAGGTGACTCAAATCATTGTAGGCATGTTAACTCCCAGAAAGGAAGTCTTAAGCTGGTGAGTTTCTCTTGATTAGGGAAGATGGGGACAAGAACAATGTTTCCAATGGTCTTTGTTGGTCAAGATTAGCCTTTTAGTCTTAAAGCTACTTGATACATCTATACTCAGAACTGAAGTTAGAGAATTCACATCTTTAAGGGTTAACAGACTTACCAGAGAGGCAAAAAAAAGGGGAACTAAGAAAAAGAAAAGATCTAATTTCTTGTACATATTTTCTGAAAACTTAGAATAAACTCATTAGATCTCTGTGCTGTGTGTGTAATTATTGTAGCTATACCAAAAGCTTTTCTAGCTCTTAGTAAAACCATCCCCAATTCGTCTTACCTTATACAGCCAGTGTTATACCTTATAAGCCAGTGTTGACATACCAAATCAGGTCTTTCTCAAACATAAAAATGATATACATCGACTCAATAAAAGTTTGATATAACAAAATAGGCTTATGTCTTGTGCTATTCTGCTTTTCTTGCATGGAAGTATTATATAGAAACTCTTCTCAATAGGATTTCCCTTCTTATCTAAAGACTGCATGATAGTGGGAATAGTATTGCAATGCAACAGAATCAAAGCTGAGTAGAAACATCTCTAATATCTCCATTTCCTCATCTGTGAAATGGAGTTAATAATTATCCTCCAAAGTTATGAACATGAAACAAGATAATGCATTCAAAATCACTTCATGCTGTGAAAACATCACATAAATGGCCAAAATGATAGCATCAATTCTTGCAACTTCCATATGTAAATGTAAAGACACTGGTAGGCAAGAAGAATTTTTTTTTTTGCATTTCTCATTTAGAAAAAGTGCCCTTCTGATTGTAGTTGCATGTGTCATCTTCCTTTTTTCCCTTTTAATCTGCTTGGAACATCTGACAGAAAAAAAAGCCTTCCTTTTTATTGGCTGCATGCAAATCCAATATGTCTATCCTATTTGTTTTCCCAGAAGACCACAGCTAAAATTGGCTATTTTCTTATATTAGTCTTTCTAGATTAATCCCAATTTCCTTTAATTCTTAATTTTTTGTTATTAGTATTCACTTAAAAATGACAAAACTATAACTCTGTAAAGGAAACCTCCCTTTCTCTTTAATTGATGTACTTGCAGAAAGCCCTGAATATCATTACAAGTGCTAAGGAGTTTATATACAATCCCACAAAAACATGTTTCTTGAGAAGATTATAGAATCTTGGCTCTCAGTTAAAGCAACTGGGTAACTGATACCGATGGGATTTTAATTGTTGACCCCTAGCCCATAGGTCTTCTCTGCATCCCAAAACCCACAGAAATCTTCAATCACTAATTGATAGGTACAGGTACAGATCTACATGGTCTATAATTTCATCATCAAATCTAAACATAACATAGAAATCGACCAATAAAACAGCACCAATAGGATGTAGAACAGAACATTAAACTACAAACTTTAGTTAATCTTTCACCTGACATATTGCCTGTGTGAACTTTTTTTTTTCGGTCCTCTGGGTATATTTATGCCCAATCAGGGTAATTATATCATTACCCACCCACCCCCTATAAAAGGTTGAAAATCAGAGTTGCACTGAGTCCAACCAAGCACTAGAGGCTAATTACAAATTGGACAATACTCTATTACCATATGCTTGGAGGATGACCCTGCCCAATTATTCTGGCTCGATCTGTGGGTGTAGACAAGAGAAATATGAGAAAGTTGAGAGGGTGGAGTAGGACAGGCAGGATCATTCTTTAGCTGGGGAGAGAGAGAAAGGTGTGGAGATTCATATATCTAATCCCCTGATTTTGACCCCAAAAGACCAAGAATAAAGACTTTTGCTTATCCTGACTCCAGCTGATTTTAAGATATCCAGGTGTACTAACATGGTCATTACATCCCCCCAACCTTCCAGTGGGCTTTTCTGTATGCATTCCGGGTAACCACATGCACAATTCCATCAAGGTTTTAGGACCTTCCCATGGTAACAAACCCATCCTGTGTCCTTTAAATCTGTGCATATTGTGATCAATCAGATTCCATACATATCTTTGTTGGGTTTCTGACTCCTAACTCCTGGTAAATTCCTGAAAGGAACAAACTCTGCCCTGAGTGCATGATTCTCAGTCTTAGTAAGTTATTGATTTGGAAATGGCCAATGATGACAATATAGGTTAACTTCTTGAACCCCAGCAATGCCACACAAAAACCACCCAGTGATTGGCTGAGAGAATCACTCATGTTCCTTAGTCCTATTGAAAAAAAAAATAGGGGGAAAAAGTAGTCAACAAGTGTAGAGAGTGAAAGACAATCACATGGAAGTCCCATGTACCTATAGCAGAGAACAATGATGGGAGAAGAAATTTTCTCATCTTCCTTATTCCTTGGCCATGTCATTTCATAAATGAAAACTGCCTACATCTCTTAGAACTAGAGTTAAATAAAGATGAAAAGAATCCCCTGATTACTTCTAGAAGGAAAAATCCCAGGGATGCCATGGGCAAAATCTAGAGTTCCATGTCAAAAACAAAAACATTGCAGGCATCCAAAAAGGCATTCAAGTATCAAGAAATCAGAATCAGGTCTTTGAATGACCTGAAAGCTGCTTCTATAATTCAGAGAAGAGTTTTTAAAGCTTACAACCATGAATCACCTTTCACAGTTGAATATCATCTATGGAGAGAGTGGGGTTTAAAGCAAAGCATGTAGGGGAAAGATATCATTAATGGAATAGAAGCAGAAGTAGTTCTGCTGAAAAGACTCATACTAAGAACTTGAAAATATAAATGCAAGGGTATGCATAATTCTAGAAATGTACATTTATTTGAATAATTTTAAGGAAACTAATAGTGATACAGTAACAACATTTTAATGGAGGAGAAACAAGGGTCTCTTCAGAAGTGTAATGTCTTTAAAGGAAATTAAATAAGAAAAACAGAGGGTTTACTGATTTTATTCTGAAGATTTTTAAGCAAATAAAATGAAAGATTGGAAGGAATACATTGGTACAGAAAGGAGGAAAAAGGGAATGGAATTAACTATTTTTCCCTAATTGAAGTTAATGAGAAGAAGAGTATCCACCTATGACAAAAGGAGTGGCAGACATCAGATGTATCTCACTAATCTCAGACAAATGACTATTGAATACAAATTTACATATATACAGGAACTCAATGGAGAAACTGGTGGGAATCTGGTGTATGAAGAAGTTAAAAATAAATATATTGGAAAAGAAATAAGAGGTGATCAAAATAAATTTTTTAATTCTGAAGGAGGAATTAAAATAAAAGAATTCATATAGAAATTAGGAGATGGTGTCTATTAATTGGGGTATGGTTGGGAACATTGTGATGTATTAATGTGCTGAAATAGTATTAGGCAACAAAAATCAAATCGATAAAACTTAAGGACTCAGATCAATTCAATGATCAATAGTGTCTATAAAAGACATAAATTGAATCATGTTTCCTGCCTCCTGACAGAGATTTCAAACATGCTGTGTATTTGTTTTGTTTGACTATGTTTATTTCATACAAGAGGCTTCCCCATCCCCATCTTTGTTCTTCATTCAGAGTGAGGGTGATTATGGGAGAAAAAAGGATAATTTGCTAAAATTAGGAAAAATTATGTTCCTAAAGGGCTACTAAAATCTATTTTCTACAGAAATGAACAATAGATATTTAGAAGGAAGCACATACAAGCAGGGCAGTATTGAAAGTAATATATGGAGTTAATTTTTAAAAAGCAAGTAGTGTGAAATGGAGCCTCACAATTGTATAATTCTCTTTTATGTGTTTTATCATTTACATAGAAATATTCTTTATATGGCGTTTAATTTTAGAATAAAAATTTAAAACTGAGTCAACTGACTGTTAATTAATAGAAAACACACAGATAGAGACTCCACATTGCAGAATGGTGAGCAGCAGTAACAAAGGAGGTAGGTTCAGGGGATACAATTGGTGAAACTAGAGTCATATGAAGCAAAGAATATGTGGAGAATATTATATCCTATTGTATAATTCTGTTAGATTTCTTCTATTCAGTTTATTCTAGTCTAGTGTTTCACTGTACAATCTTTGTATCTCTCTTGCTAATCAGAGAGAAAGAAGGGGAAAAAGAAAATAGAAAATAGAGAATTAAAGGAAAATATAGGCATTTGTCCCCTATCTCCCCTCATTCTCTTTACCACTACTATAATAAAATACTAAATATGTGATATCCATAAGAAAAAAAAGACAGCTAGAAGGTATAGTGGATAGAGTGCCAAAGCTGGAATCATTACTTAAAATCTGGACTCAGATACTTATTAGATGTTTGGCTCTGGATAAGTCGCTTTGCCCTGTTTTCCTTAATTTCTTCATCTGTAAAATGAGCTGGAGGAGGACATAGTCAAGTATCTTTGCCAAGAAAACTCTTAATGGGTCAAGAAAAGTCAGATACAATTGAAAAATGACTGAACTGAATAAGAAAAAAAACAACTTGGCTTTTAAAAAATAAAGTAGGTTGAGATTTGATATGTGACAACCGCTTCTGTACTTAATCAAAATATTAAAATTCAATTGGTATAGCAAATACAGATTGATTTGTCATTCTAGTCAAATGAACAGACATTTGGAGAATGAACAAATAATATGTCTTAAAGAACCAATTAAGTTATCCTGATGGTTTTTCCAAAAGAAATTTCTCTAACAGTTACATCTGTAAGTGTTTTAAAGACCACTTCTATAAGCAGGAAATAACCACCAAAGAACTCTCTAAGTATGAATTTGTCATTAATTATATTTTTTTGTTAAATCCAGAATTCTGTTGCCCTAAGAAGTTCTAATTACTCCCACTTCTGTATAGGCACATGCTCACATGTTTTATTGTGAAAAGACATACAAATGCTTCCTTTGAAAAATGGTACAGGACTGAGTACATATCTTTGAGGCTTTTTCAAAAGAGAAGAAAATAAAAAGCAGTATGTTATGTTGGATGTTGACTTTGCTATTGTGCTTTATTTAAAGAGGGTTGCTAAGAGAAATAGCTTTATCCATAAGAAACTTTTTTCAATGGCTTAGACACGAGAAGCTTTGGGAACTGAAAGACTCTTTTCCTATGGATGAGAATCTGAGTCAGATTTTGAAGGATATTCTATTTAATTATTTTTCAGTTATATCTGATTCTTCATGGCTTTATTTGAGGTTTTCTTGGCAGAGATAATAATGTGCTTTGCCATTTCCTTCTCTAGGCCATTTTACAGATGAGGAAACTGAAGCAAACAGTATGAAATAACTTGTCCAGGATCATACAGCTAAAACATGCCTAAGAATAGATTTGAATTCAAGAAAATTAGTCTTCCTAACTTTAGGTCTGGAAGTCTATGCACTGTATCACCTTGCTTCCCCTTTGAAGGACAGATAAGGTTTACTTAGAAATGTGGGGAAAGGACTATCTGGTAGGTGGTAAATAATGATTGAAAAAGAGGTGATAGATTCAGATGCATATTAAGATATGGTTCCCATCCTCCCTCTCTGCCTTGGATATGGCCAACATATATAGGAATTTGTTATCTTGAATATACATGTTTGTAACCAGAAGTTTTTTTTCTCATTTAAACAGGAGAAGTAGATGGGAAAGTAAGAAGATAGATTTTCACTGACTGTAAATAAATAAAATTTAATTTTAAAAATAAATAAATTTATTTTACTTTACTTAATGTTTCCCCAGTTCAAATATTCTCCTTTGTTCAAAACAAAGAAAATTTATGTTTGTTTTTAATTTTTTTGAGTTCTAGGTTCTCTCACTTATCCCCATTGACAATTAAGAAACCCACTTATTATGCAAAACATTTCCATAAAAAGTCAAGTTATGAATAAAAACACAGATCACCCAACTTAATGAAAATAACAACCCTCAAGAAAAATTAAGTTTTTTTTTAAAAAGAGAGATACAGATAAAGAGAGAATTGAGGAACAATCATTTCCTTCTCTGGGTATGGATAGGAGTTTTCATCATAAGTCCTTTAGACTAGTTGTGGATGATTGTACTACTGAGAATAGCAAAGTCCTTCAC
Organism: Sminthopsis crassicaudata; assembly: GCF_048593235.1. NCBI lineage: Eukaryota > Metazoa > Chordata > Mammalia > Dasyuromorphia > Dasyuridae > Sminthopsis > Sminthopsis crassicaudata. The sequence continues at coordinate 97,795,133 of NC_133617.1, forward strand.
AGCTTATGAATGCTAAAAAAATTAATAAAATTTAAGGTAAAAAAGAAAATGTATGTAAGGGGGAATAATTAATGAACAAAATCCTTTAAGATGAAGGATAGGATAGATAAAATTTGCTGAGAGAGGTTATCCTTGGTAAGAAGGAGAAACACTGATTCTTTCAGGCATGATGGAAGGAGGAAAATAATTATTGTAATTTTTCTGGGTCTCAACAATTTTACCTATAAATTTATGATATTAGGTTACATGATTTCCAAATATCTTCTTACTCTAATATTCTGTGATGCTATAATGAATAAAATACTGTCTCTCATTGGGAACTCTTCAAGGGAAATCTGTTAATGCCCTATAACTTCTTTATTGTTTAATAGATTGTAAAAGTTCCACCTAGGTCACATAATGGAAACACCTTCTAAAGGCCAGCTGTTAACTGTCAAATCTATCCAGCATATGAAATGACAGCTTCATTCCTATATTAAAGTCAAAAATTGTATTATTGTTATTTTTAGAATACTGAATTATGGCTCCAGTCACTGAGGGATTGAGGTGTGTTTACAAAGAGTTGAGGAAGAGCTCTATTTAACTGATGTTTAATTGTATTTCAATCTACTTGGTTTAGGTAAAACTAGTATTGTGGTAGGATTTTAAGGAATTTGATGATTAATTCTTTTTCTTTATCAATCAGGTCTCAGGATCCAACTTGGATCTGTGTAAGACCAAAGTTCTTGGTAGAGGAATGGACCAGAGGTGACACTCTCCTGAGTGTCACAATGCAAATCACAATATAAGAGTCAAAATTTCTGTTTCTCATATATGACATATCATTTCCCAGTTTTGTGCTTTTGCAGAAACTGCCAATCATACCTAAAATAATAATAATAATAGTACTAACTCATATTTATATAGTAATTTCAGATCTGCTAAGTATTTTAGTATAACATCTTTTGATCTTCGCAATGACCTTGTGAGATAGATGACCTATTTTATAGATTAGGAAACTGAAGTTTTTGCAGAGTCACACAGATAAAGTATGTGTCCGTGGAGAGATTTGAACTCGGGATATCCTTCAAGATTCAAATCAGGTGTTATTTCCTACTACAGAACAAAGGCTTTAGGATTGCTGGTTTCTAAGCATTTACCATTTGCAAAAAGGTTATGGATAGCTAAGATATTTCTATATTGAGATATGATTGGAAATTATTATCTGATGGGAAACTGCTGCCTTTAGGATGTGACACAACGTGTTTTGTGTAACTTGTTTATATAGAAAAGGAAAGAAGGGAGGAAACTGCACTAAGTGTTTTATAAATCTCCCATTTGATCCATTAAATTGTAATCTCCTTGAGAGCAAGAACTATCTTTTTTCCTTTTTTTTTTTTTTGAATTCCCAGCACTCAACTCAGTGTTTATTTGCAGAATAGTAGTTGTTTAATAGATATTTTTTGACTGATTGATCATTATAACAACCCTCTGAGATAGATGCTATTATTATTCCTGTTTTACAGTTGAGGAAACTAAGACAGAGAGAAGTGAAAAGATTTGCCTGGGGTTACACAGCAAGTGTAAGAAATTGGATTTCAACTTAGGTATTTTTTTTCCGACTCCAGGCCCAGTATTCTATTTAGTGAAACCTAGCTGTTTCAAAAGGCCAAGTGTTAGCTAGAGACCCATTTGGATGAATAGTCAACCAATAGTTCTAATGCTAGCAATTTTCCAAACTGGGGTTCCAAGCTATTGTGGTTGTGCTAAAAACTTTTCATCTCATACAAATCTCATAAGGCAGCAAAGAAAGGGAACACATGAAACTAAGGTTTGTTACATTTCTCCTACATTAAAAAGTGAGCTACTTATTGTAACAAGGTATATCTAATTAATACTCTTTCTTTGCATATAAGGAAGAAATGGGGACAGAGTGGAATGTTTGAGTAAGACAATCAAGCAAGATTTAGCTCCTGCCCTTTCCAGAAGGGAAAAGGAAGAAGAAAGGATGGAGTCCTTTCCATAGTGCTATCTAATAGTGTTAGATTAAATAAATAAGTAAACAATGCTTAGTCCAAGGAATGTATAGTAAATACATTTATCACTACATGATCCCTGATTCCTCTAGCTGTCTGTCAAGTTCCTTTACCCAAAATTATCTTACATTTACTTTGGATAAATATATGAATGTATATAAGCATAAAATTACTAAATATAAATGTATATATGTGTCTCTATATGTATATCTGTATGTATGTGAATTATGTATATGTTTTATAGGTATGTGTATATATACACCTATATATATATTTACATATACATCTGTGCACATAAATGTGTTTTGTGTGTGTGTGTGTGTGTGTGTGTGTGTGTGTGTGTGTATTGCTTCCCCCACACAGAATGTCAGTTCCTTGAGGGCAGGGTCTATGCCATTTTTGGCTTTTTATCTCTAAGCATGTTGTTTGGCACATGATGATAGACACTCACTAAATATAGCAAATTGTTTATTGATGGATTATTTTTTCCTCTAACTTCCTTTTGACACTTCATCTCGATTGTTCTGCTTGGAAGGCTGAAGACACTGTGGGTAAAGTTTGTAATCAGAGCCAAATGCTATGAAAGTAGATAATGACCTACTTTATTGTTCTGGCACTCCTTAATGATGTACTTTCTAACACTGTGGTCAGCAGTAATTTACTTTGATAATTTTAGTCACTTGTATTTTTAGACTAGCCTCTTAATGCCTCTTCTACTTTCCCTTTATAATCTAATTTAGAGACCCAGCAGGTAATGTTTTCACAGCTCTCATCACGTCCCTCTTCTGCTCAAAATCCTTCATTGGCTCCCCATTACCTATAGAATATTAACTCATTAACTTGGAATTCAAGGACCATTGCACCTTCTAGTTTATCCTTATTTCTAATTATTCCTTTTTCAATACTTTAGGTTTTTGCCATCAAGAGTATTTACGATTGTCTTCCTTTTCTGCCTGCATATCAATTCTGGGGATATATCTTCCTTTCTATCCATATTTCTACTGGTTGAAATTTTTCCTATATTTCAAGGTCAAGTTTAAATATCACATATTCCATGAAGTATCCATTTATTTCTTCAAGAAGAAGTGTTCCTTTCCCCTTCAAAATTTTTCACATCGTTTTGTTCATACCTCTCATCAGCATTTGTTATATTCTATTTTATATTGTAGTTATTTGCAAATTTTATCTTCCATGATTTACAGTAATATGAATAAGGAAAGGGATTTTTTTTCTTTATTGCTCCAGATCCCAGTAGAGTGCTTTACATATAGTAAGTGCTTACTAATGTCTGTGAATTGGATTATTGAATTCAAACATAGAAAATTATAGAATAAATTTTAATTCAACAAACATTTATGAAGGCAAATTAGGTCATCTATTGTTTCAATTCTTACCTAGCCTTTAATTATTGGGATAGTGCCTCAGACAAACTGAAATGTGGGAAAGATATTAGCTTAAAAAGGCAGTGTTTCCCACTGCATCCAGGGATAGTGCCAGTTTTCCTGACCTATGTCCTGCCACTGCACTGTGGAGGAGAGAGATGGTTATACAACCTTGCCTCATTTGAATCCAATTCACTTTCATGTTAAGACATCCTCCTCCTGATGTTATTGATCCTCTTCAAAAAGGAAGAATGAATGACAACAATAACTGTAGATAGAATATTGTGCTAGACTGAGAGGAGATACATGGTTTAGAAAAGACCCTTATGTGCTTGACCTTGTGGAAATTTTCTGAGGTGCCAGTATAATAGGAATTTGATAAGTGATTGGCATTTTGGGATCTGTCATTCAGAGGGACAAGCAATCCTAGCAAACTCTGAAATTGATCTGGCATACAATAATCTCTGAACCAGAAAGAAAACTTAAGACAAGCCTGGAATTGTTAAAAGTGACATCCATTAAAAAAAATGACATCTATAGCCTGTGAGAGGTCAGACTGAAAGGAAAGGATGGAGAAATAATGAGCTGATCTATAAAAGCCATGTTGACACAAGGGCAATAGCTAGCAGAAGAAACCAAAAGGAGAAACAAGATGAAACTATATGGCAGAGAGGGATGAGCCCAGGTGAACCACTTCGTTCTGAAAGCATCTTGGAACAAAGGGCTTGAGCTGAAGCTCTGAGTTGTATTCCCTTCTTCTGGAACTCAAGGAAATTCCCATAAAAGGTCTGATCTTTCCTCAATTTCCCTCCATCTTGTGCTTATCTAGAGAAAGACACACTGTAATAAGCTCTTCTCTCTTCTTTTACATTGAAATTCCTCAGATCATAATCTTGTCTCAAGTATAGAGAAAGTAGATTTTAGTTTGAGATACACAAAAAATTTAAATTAGGACAGAGAGCCAAAACTCTTTCTGAATGTTAGGAATTTTTCATAACTGGGGACTCCAGGATATTGTGATTGTGCCAATAGCATCATGTCTAATATAATTTTTTTTTGAGAGTAAAGGAAGGACCATATGACCCCTAGGGCCATCCTGTTCCCCTTGACTGAAAAGTGAGTTTATTATTATAACAGGATGTGTCTGATTAAACCTCCAGAGAAAAGGGGAAATAGAGAGGAGTAGGAAATAATTAAAGAAAAGTTCACATTTTAAACCATCCTTCCCCAGAGAGGTAATAGACAAGTCCTGGGAACAATTCAGACTCTCCCTCATCCATCAAGGAGAAGGATTTTATACCACAGTCCAATTATATATGCTTATATCAGAACTCAATAGCATTATACACAATATTGTTATTTGGAGATTTTCATTTTTGTGAAATACTTTTAAGGTCTAAAAAGGACATAGAGTCATTTCTGGTCATTCTGAGTTTCCTCTGAGAAAGGCCTGCTTCCATAATGGGGATAGGCTAACCTCAAAAACTTGATATCAATTGTCATTACTGAACTCAATCCAACGTGGTAGTGCAAAGAAACTTCAGGTACAGAGAATTTTTCTTCAATAGTAGGGCTTTACATTTGACAAAATCCAACATCCATTCCTACTAAAAACTCTTGAGAGTATAGGAATAAATGGATTATTCCTTAGAATAATCAGGAGCATATATTTAAGACCGTCAGTAAGCATAATATGTAATGGAGATAAACTGCAACCTTTCCCAGTAAGATCAGGAGTGAAGCAAGGTTGCCCACTATCACCATTACTATTCAATATAGTACTAGAAACGCTAGCCTCGGCAATAAGAGCCGAGAAAGAGATTCAAGGAATTAGAGTAGGAAATGAGGAAATCAAACTATCACTCTTTGCAGATGACATGATGGTATACTTAAGAGAACCCCAAAGACTCTGCTAAAAAGCTATTAGAAATAATTCAAAATTTCAGCAAAGTGGCAGGATACAAAATAAATCCACATAAATCCTCAGCATTTTTATATATCACCAACAAAATATAACAGCAAGAGATACAAAGAGAAATACCATTCCAAACAAATGTTGAGAGTATAAAGTATTTGGGAATCCATCTACCAAAGAAAAGTCAAGAATTATATGAAAAAATTACAAAACACTTGCCACAAAAATAGTCAGATTTAAATAATTAGAAAGACATTCAGTGCTCTTGGATAGGCCGAGCGAATATAATAAAGATGACAATATTCCCCAAACTAATCTATTTATTTAGTGCTATACCAATCAGACTCCCAAGAAACTATTTCAATGACCTAGAAAAAATAACAACAAAATTCATATGGAAGAATAAAAGGTCGAGAATTGCAAGGGAACTAATGAAAAAAAAGTCAGAGGAAGGTGGTCTAAGTGTACCTGATCTAAAGCTATATTATATAGCAGCAGTCACCAAAACCATTTGGTACTGGCTAAGAAATAGACCGGTAGATCAGTGGAACAGATTAGATACAAAGGACAAAAAAGGGTACATATATAGCAATCTAATCTTTGACAAACCCAAAGATACCAACATTAGGGATAAAAATTCATTATTTGGAAAAAACTGTTGGGAAAACTGGAAATTAGTATGGCAGAAATTAGATATGGATCCACACTTAACACCATATACCAAGATCAGATCAAAATGGGTCCATGATTTAGGCGTAAAGAATGAGATCATAAATAGATTAGAGGAACAGAGAATAATCTACCTCTCAGACCTGAGGAGGAGGAAGGAATTTATGACCAGAGGAGAACTAGAGATCATTATTGATCACAAAATAGAAGATTTTGATTACATCAAACTAAAAAGTTTCTGTACAAACAATACTAATGCAAACAAGATTAGAAGGGAAGTAACAAATTGGGAAAATATTTTTAAAAGCAAAGGTTCTGACAAAGGTCTCATTTCCAAAATATATAGAGAACTGACCCTAATTTATAAGAAACCAAACCATTCTCCAATTGATAAATGGTCAAAAGATATGAACAGACAATTCTCAAAGGAAGAAATTGAAACTATATCCACTCACATGAAAGAGCGTTCCAAATCACTACTGATCAGAGAAATGCAAATTAAGACAACTCTGAGATACCACTACACACCTGTCAGATTGGCTAAGATGACAGGAACAAATAATGATGAATGTTGGAGGGGATGTGGGGAAAACTGGGACACTGATACATTGTTGGTGGAGTTGTGAAAGAATCCAGCCATTCTGGAGAGCAATCTGGAATTATGCCCAAAAAGTTATCAAACTGTGCATACCCTTTGACCCAGCATTGCTGTTATTGGGATTATATCCCAAAGAAATACCGAGAAGGGGAAAGGGACTTGTATGTGCCAAAATGTTTGTGGCAGCTCTTTTTGTTGTAGCTAGAAACTGGAAGATGAATGGATGTCCATCAGCTGGAGAATGGTTGGGTAAATTGTGGTATATGAAGGTTATGGAATATTATTGCTCTGTAAGAAATGACCAGCAGGAGGAATACAGAGAGGCCTGGAGAGACTTAAATCAACTGTTGCTGAGTAAAATGAGCAGAACCAGAAGATCACTGTACACTTCAACAACAATACTGTATGAGGATGTATTCTGATGGAAGTGGAAATCTTCAACATAAAGAAGATCCAACTCACTTCCAGTTGATCAATGATGGACAGAAATAACTACACCCAGAGAAGGAACACTGGGAAGTGAATGTAAATTGTTAGCACTACTGTCTGTCTGCCCAGGTTACATGTACCTTCGGAATCTAATGCTTATTGTGCAACAAGAAAATGGTATTTACACACATGTATTGTATCTAGACTATATTGTAACACATGTAAAATGTATGGGATTGCCTGTCATCGGGGGGAGGGAGTAGAGGGAGTGGGGGGATAATTTGGAAAAATGAATACAAGGGATAATATTATTAAAAAATAGTAGGGCTTTAAATATGAAATTTTAGACTAGAAGGGATATGAAGATGATCTAGCCTAACTCTCAATTTTATTGATGAAGAAACTCCATCATAGAAAGGGAAATTGACTTGTCCAATGCCATAGAACTAAAACTAAAACTTGAAACCATGTTTTTCTAACTTCATTTCTGAAGTTCCTTTCATTATATATGCGTCCATATTTCTTTCACTGAGGACTGTTCAATTATTCAACCAAACTCAATTCTACCTTGACCCTGAAGGATTTAAGAGTCAGAGAACTTATAGGGCTGAATAGAAATCAGCTTTTGTTGAGGGACAAAGGCAATATTCATGTTTTTGAGGAAATTTTCACCTTGTGGTGTTCATCAGTATTGAAAGTTAGAAAGCATAAGTGTTTGTAAGGAAAATAGATACATACCATAACTGGCTCAGTATAGGGTGATTAAATAAAGATTATATAAGATTCATGGTGAAAAAAGATGTGCATGCAATGGGGTAAGAGAGGGGCCAATCATTAGAGTTAATAGTGTTGAAGGAAATGGACATTATCAGAAGCTGAAGAGGATCTATGCTAGGAAGAGATCAAGAGATTCATCAGAGAATCACCCCCCCTTTTTTTTAATGGGAAAGAGTGTAATTGTGAGGAGTAAAGGCAAAGCCATTCATCTGAGGGGGGATAGGGATTAGAGGAGGGTATGGTTACCGGTAATGATTCAGCCATAGAAAGCTGTCAAAAATGGAAATCCCACCACCTCCTGAGAAAGGCTGTTTCACTTTTGAAGCTCAGATTGTTAAGGGATTTATTTCCTTACATTAAGCTGAAATCAACTTCTGTGCAGCTTTCACATATTAATCCTAACCTTGTCCTCTGGGCCAAGAATAAGCCTAATCTCCTTTCCACATGGTGGCCTTTTCAATACTCCAAAATAGCCATCATTTTGTCCTTTCTCCTCCCAATGTTTTCTTCAAGTTAAACATCTCATATTATTTCACATGATCCCTACTTGACATATTGTCCAGTTCATTCATCATCATGGCTATTATATTCCTTTAAAATTGCCCCAGTTTGTCAATGTCTTTCCCCAAATCCATAGCTAGGACTGGATGTAGAGCTCCAGATGTGGCCCTCCTAGGACAGAGACAATGGGAGGATTATCTTCTTCATTCGGTATAACGTGTTTCTCTCAAATTCAGTGAGAGGCTCATCTCCAGAGCTATCTCATGATCCTCTTCATCTATTCTCACCAACACTTCCTCATTGGTGGCTTTTCATGGCTATCTAAGCTCCCAGCTTCTCCCTTTGTCCAGTTGATAATGGACCTTCAGGGGAATTATAACTTTGCCATGAGAAATATTTTTAGTAAAATTCTTTTTTAGCCAAGGGCCCACTCTGCCCCTCTGCAAGGATCTGGGGGCTAGATTCTATATTCAAGGACAATGACCAGTAATTTTTGCCCCATTCTGTTCTTTCCCCTTCTTTTTCAGTTGGACAGAGTAAATTGTACACTAAGATCAACCATGAATTGGTTATACAACCATGCATCTTATTCTTCATTACCATATATTTCCCCCACAGGCTAATGGTACACTATTTCAAAGTCCGATTCTTTTTGTACAGCAAAACAACTGGACATGTATACATATATTGTCTTTAACTTATATTTTAACATATATAACATGTATTGGTCAACCTGCCATCTGGGGGAGGGGGTGGGGTGGTGAAGGAGGTGAAAAATTAGAACAAAAGGCTTGGCAATTGTCAATGCTGTAAAATTACCCATGCATATATTTTGTAAATAAAAAGCTGTAATTATAAAAAGAAAAAATATTTCCTACAAAACTCATCCTTCCTCCAAGCTTCCCTATTTCTGCTAAAGAAATTGTCATATTCAAAACTCTGCTGTCATTCTTGACTCCTCACATTCATTCATATCCCATATCCAATCAATTGTCACATTCTATCACGTCTTCTACCACATTTCTCTACTCTGTCCCCTTCACTCTACTTGCATTGCCCACCATTCTATCTTTAGGACTCATAACCTCTAGCCTGAACCATAGAGATAACCTTCTAATTCATCTTCCTGCCTTAATTGTCTCCCCTGCTCACACGACAGTGATTTTTTCTTAAAAAATAAATCTGACCATGACATTCCTGAACCTCAAAATTCAAGTAGCTCCCTTATTGATTTTATGATCAAATATTTCATCTTTTTAAAATATCTATTTTATGTGTGTTTTAATAATGTGTGTAATTTAATATTATAGAATGTCATTTATAAGTAAACATACATACACATGCATGTACATATATGTGCGTTCATGTTCATAAATGTTTAATAGGAATGTGTGACTCAGGTTCTTACTAAGTGCTAAGTCAGTACTTAACAATTCTTCTACTTTCACATCTTTAGTTCAGACCCTTTAAAAGGAGTTTACACAGCCTTTAAAAGGAGCAAGTTCATTGGTTGGAGGAGTTCCCACAAGCCCATTTTCTGGGAGGATAAAAGAGGAGGGCAGTCTGGAAGGAGAGCAATCTGGATTGAGTCAGAGAAGATGGCCGGTGGATTCGCAAATCCAGCAATCCCACACTTTTGGAGGGGAAGGCTCCAGAAGCTTCTCAAGAAACCTGCTCACATAGGAAAAGAATATATAGAAAAGAAACCTCCTCCCAGAGAAGGATTACAGTTGAGAGACGACAGGACATTACATGTAACCAAAAGAATTTAATGACCACTGTCTTTGTTTTTTTGCCTAATTCTGCATTAATAATAATGATAATAATACTAATAACTAAGTATTTGCTAGGCACTCTGCTAAATGTTTTACAATTATTATCTCATTTGATCCCCACCACAACCTTGGGAGGTAAGTGCTGCTATTAGTTTTTTTTTTTTTTGTTTGTTTGTTTGTTTTTTAACATATATGGAAACAGAGGTTGAGTGACTTGCCCAGGATCATACAACTAATAAGTATCTGAGGTAAGATTTGAATTGAGATCCTCCCAGTACTCTATCTACTGTAATATCTAGCTGCCCCTAGAAGGTCATTATTATGTGGGAATAGGGCTGTATGTAGTAAGCTGTCTAAGAGAGTTATTCTTTGGGCTGCATACTAATAATACTATTGGAAAGCTACAGTAATATGAACCCAAAAGGGAAAAAAGTGAGAAAAAAAACAAACAAAAAGATGCAAATATTATGCTTTGATCCATATTCAGTCTCCATAGTTCTTTCACTGGATATAGATGGCATTTTCCATCCCAAGTCTATTGGAGTTGCCTTGTATCACCGCATAACTCAACAAATATTTATAAGGTATTGATGATGTGTAAGACCTGCCTGAAGGTTCTCCCTGTTAGATACTGTGCTAGATATCTTATATACAAAGGTCAAAAAACAAAACAATATCTTCCTTCAAGGAGCTTTCGTTCTAGAAAGGGAATGCAATATTTAAATAAATAAATACAATATTATTATTATTATTATTATTATTTTTAATTTGGAGACATAGAGGGTTGTACTAGGACTTTAAGAAAGACTTCCTGTTGGAAGTGGCCCATAGGTGAGCCTTGAAGAGCTGGCACAACAAAACCAAATGATGAAATGTACTCGCACTCTGTATACCAGACTCTTCCTGCCTCTCTCATTTTTTATTCCATATATATATATATATATATATATTCCCCCCTCCCCCCCAGGCTGGGGTTAAGTGACTTGCCCAGGGTCACACAGCTAGGAAGTGTTAAGTGTCTGAGATCACATTTGAACTCGGGTCCTCCTGAATTCAAGGCTGGTGTTCTATCCACCTAGCTGCCCCTCCCAAAATATATTTTCTGATACACTTGCCAAGATCCTTCACTATGTCTACTTTTGTATTGTTATCAATAAGTATTGAAGCATATGTTGACTTAATTTTAAGGGTCTAATCAGATTCCTTATAGAATTTATCTTCCTCACTTCTTACCCTGTGTAACTAATGTTGGTTCATAAAATGATAATTAGGCTCATGGAAACCTGGGAATAAAATATGAAAATAATAGTTTATCATTCGGTGATTGTACAACTTTCTGGGATATATGACATGTACATAAATGGAATGAAGACTATGACAGTATCAAAAGAAAGATCCAGACAAATTGCCATTGAAAAATGAGAAAAGTAAAAGGTTGTTAGCAATAAAGGAGGCTCAAAGAAAGCTTCATGGAGATAATATCTTCACTGGACTAGAAAGAGAGAGAATAATTTCAATAAGCAGAAGTGAAGAAGGAATATATTCCAAGAGGGAGAATGAGTTGTATAAATGTACCGAGGTGGGGAGGTATCTGGGCACAGAGTAGGCACTTAAATGTTCTCGATTTGTTTGATTAAACTAACAGTTTGAATAGCTTGATAGTTTGGTCTAGCTAAGCTGAAGTGTAGAATATGTAAAGAGAAGTAATGTGAAATAAGGTGGAAAGGTAGGTCAGACCAGAATAAAGAGGTTTTATTTCATCTTATAGAAAATGGGGAAATCACTTTTTTAAAAGCAGGAGTGGTGAAAGGAGATAACAAACTTTGCCTACACTGAACCTCTGCTTTTGCTGAGGGCAATCACAGAGGTGCAGAGTTCTTGGCTTAAGCCCATTAAATATGAACTTAGCACCTGATGGGGGTGTTAACAGCCTTCAGGTGACACTTAAAAAGAAAATTTCTCATCTTCTATCAGCCTTGATGAGGTGCTATTAAATTGGGGGCACTTTAGCAACACTTGTCTATTGCCTATGCCAGTTTAAGAACTTGACTAATCAAAAAAAAAAAGCCCAGAATTAATTAGAAACTAAAATGTTTATATGAATTAACAGAAGACAGACTTTCCCTAACTAATCTGGAGACAGTGTCCATGTTGATGAAGGCATTTGGCACTTTGATGTAAGTGCTGTTTTAACTGATAGTAAAAGAAGAAAATATTTCAAATTTGAGATCCATTTTCCAAATGGTAAATTAATTAAAATAGACCAGAGTTGGCAGAATTTAATTGGATAATGGAAAGCCTGCTTATTCTCTGCAGCTTCCACCCCCCAAACACACACACACACACACACACACACACACACACACACACACACGCACACACACACGCACACACACACACACACGCACACACACACACACACACACACACAGAGTACATGTAGGAATGTTCACACTGCAGCCCAGCTGTTACAATTTTAGACAACAGAGAATGGTGATTAATAATCCAATAAAAAAAAATCTCTTCCATTCCTCAGCACAACTCTGTTAGGGTCCCTTAACATTTGCTAATAGGATATCCCTCCTTTGATTTTATCCTTGAGCTATTCATTTGGAAGCTATGTTCACATTGTGGCTTGTGAGTATGATGGGATAGGCAGTATACTTTAAAATCCACATAGACCTTCATATAAAGAGCAGCTAGTGGTGCTGTTGATGGAGTATTTGATCTAAACTTAGTCACAGCCAATGTGACCCTGGGCATTTCCCTTAACTTCAGTTTCCTCCACTGTAAAATGAAGATAAAAATAGCACCTCTCATGGTGTTTGGCACATAGTGGATGCAATATAAATGCTAGCTTTAGCAATTCTTTTCTCTAAGGAGATATTATTTGGACCTGGTCCAGTTTTTGTTTTATTTAAACATCACTTACTTCAGATGCGTTTCCTTTGATTATTGTAACATTGCATACAGAAATAAATAAACATATATACATACAGATATGCATATGCAAATACACAGACATAAAGTTCTATGTGCCTCTAAAAGATTGTGGGAAAATTTTACAAAATCTTTAATTTACATTTGAAATGTTCCAAAATAATTATAATAATATCAATGATAACTAGCATTTAAATAATGTCTACTACATGCCAGGTATTTTGCTTTACAAATACTAGCTTAGTTGATCCATTAGCTTAGTTGAGAGTAATGTCCCATTATTAGTCCCATCTAATAGTTGAGGAAACTGGAACAGAGTTTAAGTTAGTAAGTATCTGAGATGGGATTTAAACTTAGGTGTTCTGACTATAGGCCCAACAGTCAATGTACTATATCACCTGGCTACCACCCTAGTTAGGTGCCCTTGGGAAGACATTCAATTGTAGAACATACCTTCATGATCCTTGGTTCTTTCATGAACCTACCTGCATAGCCAAAGCTTTGAGATTTAATGTGTCTGAAACTGAGGTCGATATGAGTGTGTGTTTACATTATGTGCATGTGAGTACTACAAAGAATCTTGAATCATCATCTCTTTCCTCAATTTTTAAAGTAAACTTATTTTTAATCAGAATAATCTATTCTTGTTCTTTCTCTTCCCTCCCTCCCTCTTTTTCTTTGTCTTTCAAAATGAAACACCTCTGTAATAAATCTGTACTTGTGCAACCATGCAAAATAAATTTTCATATTTACCATGTCTGAAAAATATCTCATCTTTCACTTTGAATCCTTCATTCAAGATTGAATACATGAATAGCATATATCAATGTTGGGGGTCAAATGAGACCCCCCCAAAAAAAAGTTGGGGTTCCAGACTAATGCTGCAAGGTGTCTCAAAAGAATTTGCAGACTTGGACCCATTTTCAAATCAAGGGACAAAGTTTATTATAATTGTAACACCAATTAAAGCAAGCTAAGTTCCAAAAGAATTTATCAAAGAATCAGGAGCAAGAAGATAAATTTATAGGAAAAAGAGAGACCAGGCACTTCATGTCACTGATATGGTAATTTTATGGCTTAGAGGTGGAGTTGAGGAGTGATCTGGTCTCAGAAACTTTATCATTGACCTACAGATTTTTGTCTGACTTGTCAGTAATGTTTGTGGAACTGTAGCACTCCCAAAGCCAGGGAACCTTAGGGTTATCGCTGCATCTCCCTTAGAAGCTAAAGGAAGAACTATAATTTTTAACTACATTACTCCCAAGGCCCGGTGGTTTTAGGATTATTGCTACATTTTCCCTAGAAGCTGTACCCCATTACCATCATTAGTTCTCTGGAATCGTGAGTGATCATCACATGGATCAAAGTTCCTAATTCTTTCAAAGTTATTTGTTTTTATTGTAATGTTATCCATGTAAAAATTATTCTCTTGCTTCTGTTCACTATTCATATAAGTCTTCCCACATTGCTTTGAAAGTCATCCTTTCTTATAGTATAATAGTGTTCTATCACATTTGTATTGTATAAATTCTTTCTTAATTGATGTGCAATCCTTTAGATTTCTATTTTTTGCCACTTCAAAAGGAGCTATAAATATTTTTGTATATTCTTAGAGGGTTTGTTTGTTTTTTGTTTTGCTTTGTTTTGTTTTTTTGTTTTTGGAACAATCTCGCCTTTATTCTACCCTTCCTCTAATTCTTCATTCTCTCTTTTTCCTTCTATTTTCCTCCTGAGTGAAATGTATTTCTGTTCTCTCTCTCTCTCTCTCTCTCTCTCTCTCTCTCTCTCTCTCTCTCTCTCTCTCTCTCTCTCTCTCTCTCTCTCTCTCTCTCTCTCTCTCTCTCTCTCTCTCACATATACAACTTTCTCCCTCTCTCTCTTTCCCCTCTCATTGCCTCCTCTCTTTCCCTTCCCCTCTCTTTCCCCCTTCCCTTCCTCCTCATTCTCTCTCTCCTTTCCCTTTTTTTGTTCCTCCCTCCTCTCTCCTTCTTTCTCTCTCTCTCCTTCCACCCCTTCCCCCTATCTCTCTTCAGATTTTAAGTTAGTTCTGGATTCTAGACACTTCTGGAGGAAAGGTCTGGTTTGGGCTTGTTTCTGCTTTCTTGGGGTATTGAATGTTGGATTGCTCCAGGATTTCAGGGTAACCTCAGAGCAAAGTCTGACTGTGGCCTGACTTGCCTGAGCTTTATAAATCCCTGTCCTTGGTTTGGGTCTGAGCAGCAGTAAAGTGCTGCTGCTGGACCAGGCACCTGTCAGTTGGGAAAATCTGCTAGTTTAGAAAGATAGAAGTGCAGGTTCCACTTTGGTCTTGGATTTCTTCCCTAATTATTCTTTTGTAGGTTTCAGATTGTATTAGAAACTTGAACTAAATCAAGACTAAATCCCATTTTGGGCAGTTATTTGTCATATGCATTTGACTTATTTTACTTTTGAAATCTGTGTTTTACTACTACTACTACTACTACTACTACTACTACTACTACTACTACTACTACTACTGCTACTATTGCTTCTACCACTACTATTACTACTAACACTACTACCAGTACTACTATTACTTCTACTTTGACTACCACTACTATTATACTACTACTATACTAATATTACTGCTGCTGCTGCCACTACAATTATTCTTACTTACTTACTATTCTTACTATTCTTTCTTACTAGTCCTACTCTTCCTACTATTGCTAGTGCTAGTGCTATTGCTACTACTAGTACTACTACTACTACTATTATTACTATTACTGCTACTGCTATTACTATTGCTGTTACTACTACTGCTACTACTAGTAATATTACTACTGCTACTACTAGTTACTATTACTACTACTGCTACTACTAGTAATATTGTTATTGCTACTACTACTATTACTACTAGTCCTACTACTTCTACTACTACTACTACTACTACTGCTACTACTACTATTATTACTATTACTGCTACTGCTATTACTATTGCTACTACTATTACTACTACTGCTACTGCTAGTACAACTGCTACTACTACTATTACTACTACTACTAAATCCTATTCCTACCACCACCACCATCTCCATTGTTGTTGTTCTTGTTTGTTGTAGCTGTTTTTTAATCATATACAATAGGAACTTGGTTCCTGGAAGAGAAATTTTCTTGGAATGTATTAGAGCCTTAAAGGAAGAGAGCATCCTTTTGACAAGAAACCCAGGGATTACTGGCAGATGTGGATTTTTGAACTCTCGCTCTTTGGGATCTGAAAGAATTGTCTTAGATTTGCTTCTTTAACTGTTTATCCTTTAGGATTCTCAGGCAGAAGCAAGTTTTGTGCAGTTCAGTGAAACACTTGCCTGGTCCTTTTTCAGGGGCAGTAATAGCTGATTTTCAGAGAATCACAGACGCCCAAAGTTAGAACAGACTCCAAAGAACCCTTTACCCAATCCATAACTGGACAAAACTTATAGTTGCAAAACTCATAGCCAATTAGTTTCAAAATCTCAAAGCTGAAAAAATATTCAAGGCCCTTTTGTTCCCTGAAGAGGCATTCTCCTTACAACAGCCCCTTAAACACAGGATAACATATACAATAGTATACAATTGTGAGTCTTATTTTTACAGTGCATTCCAGTCTTCCAGACTCAAAGCACTATCTTATGTTTCAGGCTCCCCTTTACAGGGAAACAAACTTAGGGTTACTAGGGGGACCTAGTGGTGACATAGGGGTCTGGTGTAAATGTTAAACTGTGTGAATGACTGGTAATAACAATAAAAGGCACATTTTTAGACACATTTTTTTAAATCTTTATAACATCCCTGTGAATTCTCATGCAGGAGGGTATTACTAATATCATTCCCTTTTTGGAGATGAGGAAACAGATCTGTAGAAACAAAATTCACAGAAATAGTAAATGTTGTTGCTTGCATTTGAACCTACCTCACTTAATTTCGTGTCCAATTCTCTTTAAGTTACATAAAAACTATATTCTTGATTGTTCTCTCTCAGATTTTCAAAGGAAGTCAATAAAATAAAAGATAATCTTTCCTTCCCATCTTCTTATCCTTCTCTGCTCATCATGGACAAATAATCCCTTTCATAGGAAAAAAGGAAATAAAATGAAATAGGATTTAAGTTGTTCTTGCCTCTTTCTACTTCTGGGGTCAGATTTTTATTCACAGTCACTGAAACACAGGTATTTTAGGCTTGTATGAAAGTCAGATTTATAAGGAATAGGATGTGCTGTGGAAGCCTGGGACCACAAGAGGGCAGCCGTGGTCTCCATCTTTGTGAAATGGAAAGGCAGGAGCCAGATTTGCTAGAGGTGTGGCAGGTGATTTCTGCCCATGTCCTTGTGGCAGAAATTCCTACATATCAACCAGAACTGGGGTTTTTGCAGAAAAGATGAAAATATAGTCTCAGCTCAGTATCTTCCCTGTGAAAACCAATAAAGCATCTGGGCAGTCCTTCTTTAGAGACTGCATGGGTCTCTGACAATGTTTTCTTCATGTCCAGATTCCGGGGGAGAGTGAAGGAGGACTATGGGATTTATATTTGAAAGGAATCTTAGAAAAAAAGCTTGTGCAGTCCTGTCATTTTACAGCTGAGGAAACTGAGGTGTATAGAAGGGAAGGGATTTAAGAATCAGTCAATGAATAGCAACATTTACCTCTGGTGTTCCTGGCCCTGTACTAGGTTCTGAGAATACCCAGGTAAAAAAAGAAACATTCCTGTCTCCAGAAAGCTTATACTCTGTTGGGGGAGACAATAGAGACACATTTGAGTATATGAAAAATAGATCCAAGGTGAGAGAAGGAATCAGAAAAGACCTCAGGTAGGAGAAGGTGCTTGAGTGCATTGAAGGAAACTGGGGAATTCAAAGAGATGGAAATACATCCCAGGCATGCAAGACAGCCAGTGCAAAGGAGTGATCTTGGAGGATAGAGTGCTATCTATGGGGAACAGTAAGAAAGTTAATTTGACTCAGTGATAAGAGAACATGAGAGACAATAAGGCATACTAAGATTGGAAAAGTAGGTTTAGGACAGGTTTGCAATGAAATTCAATTGGCAAATATAATTTAATTCTTATTCTAAAAGTATTAGGAGATGTTGGATTTTATTGAGACAAGGTGGCTGGTGACAAAGTGGTCATGGTCTCTGACCTGATACTTACTAACTAGGCAAACCACGTAACCATTGTCTGCCTCAGGTTTTTTTCTTTATAAAATAGAGATATTATAGATGTTATAAACAGAGGCAAACTTTCAAACAGAGAAGAGGACTATAGTCAAAATAATCATTTTAGTCTCTCATCAGTCTCGTGGCTCAGCCCTTTGATGTACTGGCCCATTTAATTACTTTGACTAAAAAAGTTTTACTAGGTCTCTTCTCCCTTTCCTTCCCCATGGGTTACCGAAGGAACTCTGGGACAAGAGTGCTAACTTGGAGGGTAAGTTGAGCCAATACACACAATTGGCAACAGTGGAGCAGAAAAGGAGTGGGCAGCTTCCAGAGAACTGGTATACAGCACTGCATTTGCTCATCTGGGATTAGAACACTCACAAACATCAAGACTGGTTTGATGAGAATGATGGGGAAATTCAGAAGCTATCAAATAAAAAAATGAGAACTCCACAGTGTGTACCAGCAGGACAGTTCATCTATCTCTAAATTCAGTTTCATCAGAAGTAAAGTATAATCAAAACTTAGAGAGATGCAGGATTCTTGGGTCAGTAAAATGGCAGAAGAAATTCAGTTTTATGCTGATAGCAACACTCCAATGCATTTTTATGATGCACTGAAGGCTGTTTATGGCTAAAGACCTAGAGTGAATCTTAACTACTCAGTGATGATGCTGCACGCTGATTAGTGATAAGGACATGACTAGAGAGATGGACTGAACATTCCATAGTGTTCTCAAGAGACCATCATCAATCAGTGCTAAAGCTATTGACCATTTACCTCAAGTTAAAATCAATCACTAGTTAGCTGAAGTTCCAACTGAAGAAAAGATTTTGGATGCCATTAGGCTATTTTTGTGTGTTAAAGCACCAGGTACTGATTCTATTCCAGCTCAGATTTACAAGGTGAGGGAGTCCATTGAGCATACAAAAGCTGACTGAAATTTTACAGATTAATGGCAAGAGAAAGTTATGCCCTAGAAGTTTAATTTCCCTCTGTTGTCCATCTTTATAAAGATAAAGGGAATAGATTATATTGTGACAATCATGGGGGATCTCTCTCTTAGTTACTGCAGCGTCTTCTTTAATAGGTTGACCCTACACCTAGGGTCATCTGCATGAGAGCCAGTGTGACTTCAGAAGGGGCTGAGGAACAGTTGATATGGTGTTTACTTCCCAACAACTTCAGGAAAAAATTCCAGGAGCAGACCAGAAATCTGTATACAACATTTGTAGATCTGACAAAGATCTGTGATACTGTAAGTTCTGAGGGCTTATGGAAAATTATGTCAAAATCCAGTTGCCCAGAGAAGTTCTTCAGTACAGGACCTCGATTTCACGATTACATGTTTGCGCAGGTTCTAAACAATGGGCAATGCTCTCCAGCTTTCCCAGTCACCAATGGAGTGAAACAAGGCTGCGTGCTTGCTCCCATGCTTTATAATATGATGTTTTCAGCCATGTTGTTAAATGCCTTCAATGAAGACAAACATGGAATCAAAAGCAACTAACACACTGATGGTAAATTTTTCAACTTGAAAAGGCTACGGTCAAAACTAAAGAAGAAGGAGTTAAGATGCAAGATTTTTTGTTTGCAGATGATCATTCACTCAATGCAGCCTCCAAAATTGAGATGCAGCCAAGAATGGATCAATTTTCTGCTGCTTGTGTTAATTTTGACCTAATAATTAACACACAAAAAAATACAGGTTCTCCATCATCCAGTACCACACTATCCATATGTGGGACCAACATTATAGTAAATGGTGAAGTTTTGGATGTTGTGGATAAGTTCTCTTACTTTGGCAGTATACTTTCCAGGGATGTCCATATTGATAATGAAATTGATACACTCATTGGCAGGAGCTAGCTCAGTGTTTGGGAGGCTCTGAAGGAAAGTCTGGGGGAGGAAAGGACTAGACTGACTATCATACTGAAGGTGTATAGAGCCTTTGTGCTGACATTGTTGTATGCCTGTGAAACCTGGACAGTACGCCTGTCTGAATCGCTTCCATTTGAATTATCTTAGGAAAATTGTGAAGATCACCTGGCAGTATAAAATACCAGTAGCTGAAGTCCTAAACTGCTAAGCATTCCTACTCCACTGCAAAGAGCACAACTCTGTTGGGCTGGCCTGATTGTTTGAATGCCAGAGATACACTTGCCAAAACAATTATTTTGTGGAGAGTGTATAAGGTGGTCCAAAACATGATACAAGGGCACACTTTTAATATCTCTTAAGAACTTTAAAATCAATTGTATTCCATGGGAGACAATGGCACAAGATCTCCTAGCATGGCGTGCCCTCATCAGAGAAGGTGGGCTTGATGAGCAAAGTAGAATTGAATTCGCCCAAGAGAAACGCCAGATGTGCAAAGTTAGTCCAGCCATATATGTCCATATGGACTATGGGTGTCCGACCTGTGCCTTTGAGCTTGTATTGTCTGATCAGGCACAGTGGGACACACTGTAATTCGACTCTAACATAGTGATGTCATTTTGGTCCTCTTTGAGAACAAAGCACAAAAATCAATCCACCACTCATTCATTCATTCATTTATTCATTCATTCATTTATTCTCACTCATTCATTCCTTGCTTATTGACTGTGATTTTAAGCAATTCACTTAATTTCTATTAAGAATTAGTAGTATAAGTAGAATGAAGATGTTGGAACATATAAACTCTATGATATTTTCCATATGAACAAATAACTATAATGCATAACATCAATGACAAACCAATTAGTGATCTGTGTAAAAGATGCAATGTGATTTCCAACAGTGGAAAGTCTGATTCTAGCTAAGGGTGAAATTAAGTAAACTTCATAGAAGTGAAATTTAATTTAGGAGAGGCATTAATTTATAATAATAATAACTAATACTTATATAATATCTACTCAGTGTCAGGCACTATGCCAAGAGCTTTACAAACATTATCTTCCTCACAACAACCCTGGGGAAGCAAGGACTATTATCCCCATTTTATAGATGAATAAACTAAGAGAAAGAGAGATTAGGTGAATTACTCAGGAGAAGATGGCTAAACTCTATTCTTTCTGATTCTAGACCCTGGCATTCTATCAGCAACAATAACAAGAATGGCTTAATTTTATAGAATACCTGACAATTAACAAAATAAATTTCCTTATAATGGCCTCATAAGACAGAGATCAAGTATTATTATTCCCATTTTAAAGATTAGGAAATAGAATCTCAAAGATGTGAAATGATTGATTAGCCTATAGGGACCATAGGGTTTTGAGCTATAAAAGATTTTAGGAATCATTTGTACAATCTCTTCATTTTCATATATATGAATGTCATGGAATAATATTGTTTTTTTTAAAAAAAATGATATCTGAGAATCCTGAGTAGTATAAAGTGATGCAGAATGAATGGAACAGAGCTAGGAAAACAATTTATATGATGATAATGATATTATAAAGAAAAAACCTATCAGACTTAAAAATTATGATAAAAATAAGCACCATTTAATGAAGTTTGTCATTCATTTTCTAACAAAGAAAGGATAGACTCAAAGTGTGGAAAGAATCATACACTGAACATTGCTTCTTTCTTTCTTTCTTGAAACTGAAGTTAAGTGACTTGCCCAGGGTCACACAGCTAGGAAGTGTTAAGTGTCTAAGGTCATATTTGAACCCAGATCCTTTTGACTTCAGGGCTGGTGCTCCAATCCCCCTCCCCAACCAAATTTAGAAAGAAATAAAAAGGTAAAGGGATAGGGAGGGGAGAGGAAAGAAAGATTTTTAAAGGGCACCCTACTCATATCACATCAGAGTTAAAGAAACCAACATACACATCTAGAAGAGAACAAAAGTCTTTTAAATTTATAAAGAAATAAGAGGGTAAGCGAATAGGAAAAGGGCAGGGCAGTATGGAACTAGATATTTTATATAATTTATTTTGCTCCTGCCCTTTATTTTAACTGTGTATTTATTTTTATTCTTCAAATCTGTTTCCTGTAAACAATATATTGTTGGATTCTGCTTTCTAACCTATTTTACTTTCTTCTTTTTGTGTCATGAGTGATTCAGTTCCATTCATATTCATAGTTATAATATTTAATTATATGTGTATTGTTATTTCATCATTTTCAATTGTGTCTGACTTTTCATCACCTCTTTTGAGATTTTCATGGCAAAGATTTCAGAGTTGGTTGCCATTTTTTTTTTCAGTTCATTTTACAGGTGAGGAAACTGAGGTGAACTCAGTGATGGGACTTGCCCAGGGTCACACAGCCAGTAAGTGTCTGAGGCCATATCTACCTGACTTCAGCCTTAGCATATCTCTCTGCCACTTAACTGCTATTTATGTATTTGCCTCCTTTCTGTTCTATACTTTTCCTTCTTTTTGCTTCCCAACCACTTCTTTTTTTTTAGACAATTGGGGTTAAGTGACTTGCCCAGGGTCATACAGTTGGGAAGTGTTAAGTGTCTGAGACCAGATTTGAACTCAGGTCCTCCTGACTTCAGGGCTAGTGCTCCAATCCCCCTCCCCAACCACTTGTGTATGAAGAAGAGGATGGTGATAAACAAATGTGCATCATGATCTATGCTTGATATAATCTGCTTCCACCTTCTTCCCCCAACGCTTCTTTCTTTCCCCTTATACAGATCCCAGTTGAAGGTTTTTGCCCTTTCCTTTTTTTTTTCTCTGAAAACCTTTTTCCATGATCTACAATCTAAGGTTAGTTTTACATATGACTAATGCTTTTTTCTCCCTTCTTGTTCTCTTTCTTTTTGTAATGGACTGAATATATTTCTATACCCATTTCTTTGAGTTTGTGTGTGTGTTTTAATGTTCTACCCTCCACTTTGAATAATTCAGATAAAAGTGACATACAAATGATGACTATTCTATCATTTTATTTCTTATTTTGTAGTCTTATGCTTGGATACCTTAATAATGTGAGAGAGTAAGTTTCTTCACCCTTTTACCCCTCTACCTTTTCTTCCATAATGCACATTTTAAAAAAAATTGAGATGGGGGCTCTCAGAGCATAATTGTCTGTATGCAGTCTGAGACAAAATAAACCAGAATCTTTATCTCCCCCATAAGATTGTGAATTCTTTGAAATCAGAGACTGTTGCCTTTCTTTGTAGCCCCAGCCTTCAACATTACACCTGGCATGTAGCACGCAGTTAATAAATACTTATTGACTGAGTCTTTCTGAAAATTGATGGGTACTCTCTCCAACAATGTATATTATAGCCTATACATATCTTTTCCTTGTTTGTAAGTCTGTTTTTGGTTCTCCCCTATATCCTCCAAAGGACATGTACTGATTGTGCTGGGCTCCTTTCTGAGGTCTTTTAATGCATTTTGGGATTACATCAGCTTTTCCAGCAGTTATGTCATACTGTTGACTCATATTGAGCTTGCAATGCACTACAATTGTAGTATAGTCAAACCTTTTCCAACTTTTATTTATGCTGCTGACTTTCTTAACCCACTTACAGGACTTTATGCCTAATAAATTTTACCTTATCAGTCTTGGCTATTGTTCTAGCCTGTCAAGATATATTTCCATCTGTTAAAATTCAGTATATCAGCTATCCTTCCAAGCTGTGTTGGCAAGTACATTATCAATACTTTCATCCAAATCACCGATCAAAATGTTGAATTCTCAAATTTCATTCATTCAGTCATTCATTCACCAAGTACTTATTGAGTAATTATTAAGTACAAGGCTCTATACTAGGTACCACTGAGAATGCAAAGATTTAGAGCTAGGATTAGGGACTAACAGAAAGATTTCTAGCCCCTGAAGCACACAGTCTGGGAAGACAATGAAAGATGGCTTTCAATGTGACTATTCTTTTTTTTTTTTAACCAATGGGCATATTCATTATACCAAAACTTATCTTCCCACAGTTATTTATTTTGCATTGTCAATTTTATATACTCTCTTTTTTTCTCTGTCTCTCTGTCTGTCTCTCTTTGTCTCTGCCTGTCTATCTCTCTTTCTCTTTCTCCTTTTCTATGTTTCTCTTCCCATCTCCCCATTTACTTTAAAATTGAGAAAGTTCATAAACGGGTGACAGGGCATGGCCAATGTGACCTAGTACATATATTGATTCCAATCACCTTTCTGTTGCTGGAGATATCTCCAGTTTGTAGTGATTGTTAATAGCAATATCCTCAATTTATAGGGATGTATACAGCAACAGAAATAGAGACAGGAAAACAGAGAGAAACAGAGTCAGAGAGAGACAGACAAACAGGCAGAAACAAAGAAAGACAGAGACAGAGACAGAGAGACAAACACAGAGAGAGCGACAGGAACAGAAACACAGATGGAGAGACAAGACACAAACTCAAACACAGAAAGAGACACAGAGAGAAACAGAAACAGAGAGTTGGAAGATGGAAGATATCTTAGAAAACACCTTGCCTAACTCTCTTGTTTTAGAGATGAGAAAACAATCCCAGAAAAGTTGTGACTTGCTTAGAAAACACAAGAAGTATCTTAGATGGAATTCTTGACTTTAAATCTAGCACTCTGTCCTATTATCTTTGTATTAAAGTAGGTCTTTTGTCCCATTCCTTATGCTTGCAACTTCTCATTATTTAGCTTTATCACTTTCAAGAAAAAAGTATTCATATAGGCAAATGCAAAGTAATGAAGGGGGAGAGGGCACTAAAGGTAAATGGTGCTTTCACTTTATCACTCTTCTTATTAATCACTTGTTAAAGATTATAGAGTTGCTATATGGGAAAAGGAGTTGACTATGCCTCAAATTCCTTAACCTGAGCAGAGTTCCAAACAAGTTGTACTCTTTCACATTAACCTGCAAAGTTAAGGATGTATTCCAAATATTAAAACATAACAGAAAAAGTTTGAAAGTACTTGAATTATTCTATTCCATTACTATCCAAAAGCAGAATGCCCTTTTACAACATCTCTGGCAAGTGATTCTTCAACCTTCATTTGATAATAAACTCACTACTTTCTGTGACTGTACATTTGATTTTTAGAACTCTCTAATTATTAGAAAGTTCTTAAATTGAGTTGAATTCTATCTTCCTGTCAATTAAGAAAATCCTACATTAAACTTCTGTAACATCCATTTAATGGGGAAATCAAGGAAAGGATTTGTGCTTCAGGATAGGAAATAAAATGCTGCCTTGGAGTTTCAAAGGTGTGTCTAATCATCTAGATACCCATATTTGCAAGAATGTAAAATAAATCCTTCCTGCACTAAAAAAAAAAAAGAAAAAAAGAAAATGCTACATTAACTTTTAGAGTTACTACTATATGACTCCTTCAAATATTTAAAGATAATATTAAATCTTATTTTTTTTCAGGGTACCCATAGTACTTTTTCTGGAGCTTGAGACCTGACATAGTATTTGGTTCACATCTATTTAGTGTGCTTACCCATATCTCTATCTTCAAGGAAAGAGATATGGCTCCTTTTTTTGAAGGACTGTGGATAGGTGGAACAATGGATAAAATGCTAGATCTGGAGTCAAGAAGACCTCGGGTAAATCCTGCTTTAGATACTTACTAGCTGTGTGACTAATGGGAAAGTACTTAATCTCAATCTCTTCACAAAATAAAGATAAAAAGAGCATCAAGAGTATCCATCCAATAGGACTGGGATGAGAGTCAAATGAGATAATGCATATAAAGCATTTTGCAGACTTTAAGTTCTTTATAAATGCTAGCTATGATGATAAAGAATCATTTCTTAGTTAAATATTATAGCTAACTAGCAGTTGACATAATATAGTTTTTATTACATATTTTATCTGTAATAAGCATGTAATAAATGTTTATTGAATTAAATAGCCCTGGTTCCTTCAACCATTTTCTTTCATGTTCCCACACTGTTCTGATTGCCTTCCAGTGGATGTCCTTCTCAATGAACAATAATCACTTCTTGGATAAATGTCGTTGGCTATGATACTGTAATTGCCCAAAGCTGTACATATTTCTCCTTGTCAATACCCCTTCTCAAATTCAGTACTCAGAACTGAACACACAGAAAGTATTTGAATAGAGACAAATTTATAAAGAATGTCCTATCTCTCATTATGAATGCTCTATGTAAGATTACATTCGATTGATTGGCTAGTTGGTTGATTGTACCTCTCAGATCCTTTGAACCCTAAGATTTGGTGATTCTAAGTAACTGTGGAAGCCAAAGGTTAAATATTAGAAATAGTGCCTTCCAAGTACTTTTCCCATGGGAGTGAACTAGAATCTAAGTTGGCTATTACAATTCTAATATAAATCTATACTAGCTCTGACAAAGTTTTCATTATTTCTTGCTTCTTTAATTCTCATAAATGTCTTATGGCAGTATTGAAGAAGTGCAAGCCAAAAACAAAAACCAAATCAGCTACCCATGAACAACTTCCCTATCCTATAATGATAATAAAACAGGAAGACCCAAGACCAGAGATTTTAGGGTTCACTAACCTAAACCTCAATGGACCTCCACTTATTAAGAATAATTGATCTGCTTACACCAAGCAAGACATTTCCATTGTATCTATTCTACCAGATCGATAATAAACTCACAATCCATCTATTTGTAAGATTGGCCCATCTACTATATATTGTCAACTCACCATGCATCAGTGGACGTTGTAAATAGTTGAACCCTTCAATAAATTTTCTTACAGTGTGGTGAATGATAGAGGAAGTACTTCTCCATCACTTGGCTGTGCTTGTATCCAATCTTCACTCCTTATGATGCAAATGTCTCTATCTTTTGACAGCAACTGTAAGAAAATCACCAAAATAGGATGGATGAAGAGCAATGCTATGATTCATATGAGTTTATTTTAGTTGAGAAGATGTTGAAAATCAAAACAATAGTCTTTACAATAGAGATAAAACTTACAGTGGTTCCCAAGAGATGTTGACCAGAGCCATAACTACTCTAATATTGAACCAAGGGAAAAATATTTGTTACAAAAGAGAGAAGCGCACCCATTGTGATTTTCTTACCTCTTTCTTTGATAACCCTAGTGACAGAAATATTTCCTTAATGTGGCTTATAGCACCTTCCCTGGATCTCTTTTACCTCTATTTATTTTTTCCATTTTCCATAATAATTTGTGCAGACCACATAACAACAATTACAACCACTATTGTACTTCAAAGTTTGCAGAGTGCTTTACACACTCATATCATTTGATTCTTATTGCTACCTTGTGAAGTAGATGCCATGTTTTCCCTTATTTTTCTGATGAAATAATGACTGAGGTTCAGAAAAACTACACAATTTTTCCAGGGTTACATAACTAGTATCTGATTTAAGGCATGAATGCAAGTCTTTGTGACATAAAGTATAACTTTCTTTCCACTGGACCCTGCTCATTCCATAGCAGACTGTAAAAACTGTGAAGGCGTGTTTTATGTCATGTTGGTGTCCCCAGTGAAATTACAAAATCTAATAAACTCAAATAAATGAGGCAGCTGAGTGCAGTGCAGTGGATAGAGAGCTAGGTCTGGAATGAGGGTGATTTAAGTTCAAATCTGACCTCACATACTTACTAGCTGTGTGACCCTGGGCAAGTCACTTAACTTTGTTTGCCACTGTTTCCTCATCTGTAAAATGAACCGAAGAAGAAAATGCCAAAGCAATCCAGTATTTTGCCAAGAAAATCCCAAATGGGGTCATAAAAAGTCAGACACAACTGAAAGACTGAACAAAATTCAGATAAAGAATGCAGAAAAGTTGTGGTCTCTGCCACAAGAGCGGGAATAAGGCTGAACTTTTGGCAAAGACACCAGAGCTTATGCATCCAAATGCGTATTGTCCTTTGGACACTTATTTCAGCAGTGCAGCCAGTGCTCAAAATATGCTTCCTTTTTGGAAACTACCTTCAGAGCCAAGAAATGAAGCAAACAATAAAATCAATCTTGTTCCTTTAGGGTCACATCTCATGCATGTTAATCCACTCCCTGTCTTTGGCAAAAGGAATAATGCTGGCAAAATAATTTTAGAATTTAATGGGCAATCATACACAAAACTAGATTTTAAAACTGAGTAAAATTTGGATGATGCTTAATAATTATAAAATTGTTAGGCTTATTACTGCATAGCCTTCTCAGGGTAACCTCAAGGAATAGGAAGCACATAAATTACAGGTCAGGACACAGGTTCAAAGATTTAACCTAATTAACTCAAGCTTAAACAATCAATAACTGGCAGAATTAGTACTCAAACCCACACCTCCTGTCTTCAGGGAGAGTGTGCTTTCCCTCCACACCATGCTATTTCTACTCAATAACAAGCTGACCTCCAAAAAATATTAAAACTATTACTGTGATGTGCTAGCCTTCCAAATGCCACTGCTAAAAAAACAACAAACAATTATCCAGGTTGGCATATAGGGCATCTTCTAGAATCAATCCAGTAAAAACAGAGAATCTGAGATGAGATCATTATATATTTTTTCAGTCACCATTTAGACAGCAGAAATTCTTGGCTTCTTGCTGCTGGGAAAGCTGTCGCCAGGGAACAGAGAAGAAAGGCCCCCAAATTAGTACTGAACATTTTCCAAGACCTGTCAATATTTTTGGAAGCCCCCAAAGGAACAAAACTCCCCTGATTTTGGCATAATTTGAAATATGGAAATCCAATTTTCTTAGAATTGAGTGATGAGGTCACTGAATTCAATTTGAAACTTATACTAGAGAGGACACTGAGCTTGGACTTATGGAATCTGGGATAAACTTTGCTCTTTTGTATTTATGTGACCTTTACTTGTTATTGTTCAGTCATGTCTGATTCTTTGTGACCATTTTGGGGGTTTTCTTGGCAGAGATACCAGTGTTATTTGCCATTTATTTCTCCAGCTCATTTTACAGATGAGGAAACTTAGGCAAACAGGGTAACATGATCAAACAAGTAGTAAATATCTAAGGTTAGAGCTGAATTCAGGAGACAAGTCTTCATTACTCTAGACCTAAAGCTGTATGTGTCAAGCCACCTAGCTACCCACTATGACCTGGAGTAAATTATATTTATCTCACAGCCATGGTTCCCCAATAGATAAAATTAAGTTAGATTAGATAGTTTTTATAGGCCTTTCAACTCCAAATCTTATAATGTTATGATCCTAGGGACCTGTACAATGGTTCTTAGGCTTGCCCAATTGGTGCGTTTAAAATCTGTGAGGTAATATTTTTAGAATGCAACAATTTTAGAATGCAACAAAAGCTGAAATACAAGTAATGCATAATTTTAACTACATATCTACATATATAAATATCTCTGTGTATGCGTATTTAAGATGCCAAATGGCAAAGTGGATAGAAAACTATACTCAAAGTCAAGAAAAAAATCTTATATATATATATAAATATATATTAAGTATGAAAGAGAGAGAGAGACAAAGAGAGAGAGAGACAAAGAGAGAGACAAAGGAGAGAGAGAGAGAGAGAGAGAGAGAGAGAGAGAGAGAGAGAGAGAGAGAGAGAGAGAGAGAGATTGCTCAGTTTTCCCAAGAACTATATCACAACCTGGCACATACTATGCACTTAATAAATGTTTGTTGTCTGACTATAAATTGAGACCAAGTCTAGCTTGCTCAATTTATAGGTAAGAAAACCAAGACTGAGAAACCACAAAGGATTTGCCCATGACTACATAGAGCCAGAAAGTTATTAATGTAAGGTTTGAACTGAAATCTTCCTAACTCCAAGCCCATCACTTTCTTTGCTATCGCATTGCAAGTTGGAAAGATGTGAACTATAATAGAATCCGATTAAGTGTTTTTTGGAGAAAATTGACCCACCGTGTTCTATCCTGGTTAAACCACATCTGGAGTTGAGTATCCATTTATTGTCACTATTGTTTAGAAGGAATATTGGCAAGCTGCATCTTGACCAAAGGAAAATAATCAAAGGAATTTGAAATCACATCATACAAGAAGTTGAAAGGACTAAAGATGAGAGCCTTTAGCCTGAGAAAAACTATACTTAGGATAGAGGCATCTTCATAGGATTCAAATAGGGAGGGAATTGTCCTAGGGAAGAGAGAATAGAATTGCACTATTTGGCTCTGTATTTGGAACTATTACCAATGGGTGGAAGTTACAGGGAAACAGATTTTGGCCCAGCATGATAAAAAACACAGGGGGCTGCTTCAGAGCACAATGAGTTTTTCATTATCAAAGGGATTCAGGCAGAGATTTTTGAACATCACTTCCTTAAAAAAATAAGCCAAGCTCCTATTATGTTTGAGAGACTATGCTTAGTACTGAAAACATAAAAACAAAATGAAAAATTAATCACTGTTTCTGAAAAAATATATGCTAATGGAGGAGGCTACATGTGTATATATAGGTAAAAACACAGAATAGATAAAAACAGTTCTAAGGTGATGAGCACAGAAGGCACTAGTAGGAAAGCCCTCTTTTAGAAAGCAGAATAAACTGAATCTTGAAAAAGATCAGGGATTTTGAGAGGTGGAGGAGAGGTGTGAATATATTCCAGGCATTCTTGTAGAAAGGACTTGAGAAGTAAATGAGTATCACATATGAGGCATACAAAGAAAACTAGTTTGATAGGCTATAAGGTGCATAAAAGTGAGTGATGTGTAACAGGGTTGAAGAGGTATTTTGGAGTTATAAAGTTGTAAGCTTTCAAGTTTATAAAATTGCAAATTTTAAGTTTTTTGTAAAATTGTAAGATTTCAAATTGTAAAAAGTTTTTAATGTCAAATGTAAGAGTTTATATATGAATTTACAGGTAATCCATAGAACCAATGGAGTTTATTAAGCAGGAGATAATAACATGGTCAAACATATTTTTAAAAAATCTTTTTAATGACTATGGGAACACCCTGTGGGAATATGATGCCAAAAAGTCAATTATGAAGTTATTGTAATTGTCCAAGTAATGGTGATAAAACTCAATAATGGTGATGGTTGTATGGATGGGAGAGGAAGGTATGCATGTAGGAGATATCATTCAGCAATCCAATTCTCTTTTTCCACAAGTCTTCCCTTTCATACACCAATTGTGAATTTGTTCTCTCTCTGCAGTTTGGCTTTTGACTTTAGTGTTCAACTGATGCTTATCTCTTCAAAGTTATTGATTATTTATAAATTGCCAAATCAAATTGTTTTTCTCAGTTTTCCTTTTTTTTAAACATCTGTACATGTTTTTTTAAACATCTGTACAGATAACCCATCAAAGTTGCTTACTATTGGCAAATGTCTTCCAAGACTCTGTTCGGGATCCTTTCATCATCTCCTTCTAGGAATCTTAGCTTCTGCTTCCAACGATAATCTCTATACTGATTCTCAGATTTACACATCTAGTTTTAATCCTTCTGCTAACTTCTAGTCACATTTCCAGTTGCCTATTGGACATCTCAAATTGTATGTCCTATACGACATCTTAAATTCAACATGGACAAAACTGAGCTCATCATCTTTCTCCCAGATCACTCATCTCTTTCTAGCTTTCCTATTACTATTACAATAAATTCCAATGGATCTTTAAAAAATGATAATCAAGAAAGAGATGAGATTCACATCTGCATATTTAAATTATATGGTAAAACTTTTGTAAAAGTTGATAAACCCTTGAAATCTTGTTTTATTTCATATATCCATATCCATATATACAAGTAAATCATTTGTTTCTTATTGTTTAAAATGGCACTTTGAGAGCAATTTGGAATTATGTCCAAAGGACTATAAAACTGTACATACCCTTTGACCCAGCAGTGCCATTTCTAGGTCTGTATCCCAAGAAAATCATAAAGGAGGGAAAAGGAGATATTTGTAGCAACTCTTTCTGTGGTGGTAAAGAATTGGAAAATGAGTAGATATCCATCATTTGGGCAATGGCTGAATAATAAAATAAAAGTAATGGAATATCATTGTTCTATAAAAAATGATGAACAAGCTTATTTTAGAAAGGTCTGGAAAGGTTTACACGAATTGATGATGAGTGAAACAAGCAATAAGAAGAATACATTGCAAATAGTAACAGCAAGATTATGTGATAATTAACTATGAAAGACTTGGTTCTTCTAAGCAGTTCAGTGATCCAAGACAATCCCAATAAACTTTGGATAGAAAATGCCATCTGCATCCACAAAGATAACTGTGGAGATTGAATGTAAATCAACACATACTATGTTCACTTTTTTCTGTTTTTATTTTTTTCTTATGGTTTTTCCATTTGATTCTGATTTTTCTCTCCCAACATAATTCATAAGGAAATGTGTATTCCAGTGAAAGAACTCTGGGAAATGACTATGAACCACTACATAGAATTCCCAATCCCTCTATTTTTGTCCACCTGCATTTTGGATTTCCTTCACAGGCTAATTGTACACTATTTCAAAGTCCGATTCTTTTTGTACAGCAAAACAACTGTTTGGACATGTACACATATATTGTATTTAATTTATACTTTAACATATTTAACATATATTAGTCAACCTGCCATGGGGGGGAGGGAAGGAAGGGAAAAATTAGAACAAAAGGTTTGGCAATTGTCAATGTTGTAAACTTACCCATGAATATATCTGGTAAATAAAAAAAAACTATTAAAAATAAACTAATCATTTAGATATTTTCAAACAATCTGTATATTTCCTGGGTTTAAGTTCCCTTAGCATTCTGGCTGCCCTCCTCTGAATATATTCCAGATTATCAACACCATTTTAAAATGTGATATCTAGATCTGGGTATTGGACTGATGAGAACAGAGTACAAAGGGACTATGGCCTCTTGCTTTGTTTACTAGATTTCCTATTAATTCATCCTCAGATTGTATTCCTCCATTAAAATCTCATAGGGGAATGGCTGAACACGTTGTGGTATATGATTGTGCTAATGATAGTACTAATGTGCTATAAATCTTATGAGCTCAATTATCTTAGAAAAAGATGTATAGACTTGCATAAAATAATGAAGATCAAAATGAGCAGAAGCAAGAGAATATTGTGTACAGGTAACAACAATATCATTTTAACAGTAACTTTGTGTGACAAAATCATTATGATCATTAGAAATACCCAAATCAACTACAAAAGATACATGAAGGAAGACTCTATCTTCATTCAGAGAAAGAATTGATAAATAGAAATATATATTTAGAATGCTTTTACATATTTGAGTCTAATGGTTGCCATCTCTAGCATGGGGAGAGAGAAGAGGGAAGAAAAAAAAGGAAGTCACATAAAACCTTTATTATATATTTAATACATATGATATATAATTATATATTTTAAAAGAATAGCAAGTTGTATATAATACAATAAAATATGTATATAGTACAGTACAATTTGCATTTCACATGCATTCATCTTTTTTTATTCTACTATGTTATGGAAATGCCTGTTTTATTTTTTAAGTTCAGAATAAAATAAAAAATAATTTCATTTGGATGCCTCAGCATGGCATGGAAATGAACCTGGAATTCTGAAGGCTACACCAGGTTAGCACAAGCTAACAGTTCCTTCAACGCTGCCAAGACTGATTGTGATGGGCACAATGTTGGATTACATATCTGAGGGTGATCTGCTTAAGCTCCTGATACTCATATCATGACGAATTTTGCATCCTCAGCAATTGTCAAAAACAACTTACTAAGTTACCAATGGACTATAATATTCATCAGTGAAAGGATTTTCAGCAACAACAATGAAATAATAATAGATCAGATTGGGTTGTAGGATGTTTTGGCTGCCGCAACATGATATTGAGTCATGTTTAATGATCAGTTCACTCCACTAACAATTCTAAATCTTTTTCACATGATTGTTTTCCAGTGAATGCTCTTAGTACTGAATGTATGAAGTTTTTATTTTCTTTTTTTAACTTAAGTATAATTCCATTTATCACTGTTAAATTTCATTTTGTGAATGTCATCTGATCAATTCCAACTTTTAAAAATCTTTTTGGATCCCAATTCTTCCATTTGTTGCATTAGTTATTCCTCCCAACTATCCCCAAATCATATTTTCATACCTTTCTTTGTTGTTCCTTTAATGTGACTTCAGTTTTTCCAACCACAGTAAGAGTTCTTTACTTTTTTTTTTTTTTTTTTGCATCTTGGACTTCTCTGGTAGCCTGGTGAAATTTGAAACCCTTCTTAGCATAAAGCTTTTAAATTAATAAAATAAATGTCATAGGATTAAAAAGAAAACCAATCATATTGTAATATGGTTATCAGAACTAAAAACAAAACAAAACAAAACTAATTCATAGACTCCAGCTTAAGAGCCCTTGGACTAGCTGATAAGTTTCTTCAGGACAAGAATATCATCTTTGCTATCCCTCTCTTTATCTTCACTTCTCTCCTGAATTTGGAATTACGTTTGCAATGCCTTAGAAATTCTTCACTCTGGAAATTTATCATATGTATGAACTTCATATATTGAACATGCCCTCCATAATGAACCTTCAGCTTATCTCTCTGGTTGTTAGGTTACTGGCAGAACCTTCATTTGAAGGAAAGACTCTACTCCTTACTCTCCTGGACTTTCTCTACAATGCTCTTGGCCAGATACTTTTATTCTTCTTCCCTCCTCACCCTTTTATGTTCTGTCTTCCTCCAGGAGAGGAAAGTTCCTTAATGGTAGGATCTGTCCTTCTATATATTTATATTTCTATTTCCAGCACTATTTCTGGCCCTTAGTAAGCACTTAATAAATGCTTGTTTACTTGATTTAACTGTGTCCTTTCTTGATCCCATAGGATCTAACACACATTGGGACTTGTAGAAAGTAAATATAGGTGGAATGAATGAGTCAATGAAGGGAAGTGTGATCACATAGATTGAAATGTTCTAAAACTGTAGTATGTACATTTCCTTAAAATATTTTCTTATGTATAAGTAAAAAGGGTAGCTAGGTAATGCAGCAGATAGAATTTTAGGAGAGGAGTTGGAAAACTGTAGTTCAAATTAGGTCTCAGATACTTCCTAGCTGTGTAATTCTGGGCAAATTCTTTAACCCTGCTTGCCTCAATTTCCTAGAAGAAATGATCTGGAAAAGGAAATGGCAAACTATTTCAATGCCCTTGCCACGAAAACCATAAATGGGGGCATGGAGAATTGGATATGACTGAAAAAAACAGCTGAACAATAACAAAAATGCAAAAGGGCTGGTGTGCTTAATGGGATAAAGAGGGAGTTATAAGATTAGTTTGTTGTTGAGGAAATTACCATGTTGAAGTCTTTACCAAAATGTTTTGAGAACAATATCCTGGAAATTTTAAAATTACACCCCTCCTCCTTTTTCATATACCCATCAGTTAGCCAGAATTGCTATTTCAATTCATACAATATGTTCAGCAGTTTTAATTGCGCTATTAAAATTATCCTTTTGTTGGCAAAATAAAGTAGCATCTCATAATTCACCTTGAAAAAGGAAAGTAGGCTGGCATCTTTCATGTTTAATAGTTAATCTGGATGCTTTGAAGTCTGAGCAAATACCGAGACCCATAAATGGATGGGAATTAAGCAGGCCCATGGGTCCCCAAACCTCTGCTATCTCATTTCCCACTTAGGAACTGCAGCTAAATCATTTCTGGAGCTATTTTCAAAAGACACTTGCTTCACTTAACCAACCTCAGGATAGCCAGCATAGTTTTGGATCTAATTTTATCAAAGGATTGTTAGATTATTATTTCTGGAAGAAACAATATCATTGTTTTGTTCTAATCTAGTTGATTTATTTGACAGATGACAAAATGAAACCTACAAAAGAGATCTTGAAGACATTAAGCCTATTATTTGCCATGCTTTGTACTAAATGCTTTATAGATATTTTCTTATTTGATTGTCACAACAACCCTGAGAGATGGATCACATTATTACCCCATTTTGTAGTTAAGGAAACTGAGGCAGACAGAAATTAAGCAATTTGCACAGCTGATTTTCTTGACTCCATGCCCAGAATTCTATCCACTGCACTACCCAGCTGTGTATTCATTTGGAATCAGAAGATGCAGGTTTGAATCTCTGATTCTTGCAGTTTCTTATGATCTTGAGTAAGTAATTAACATCATAGGTTTCAGTTTCCTCAGTAAAATGTGTATATGTGGTAGAGGGAATTGGATTAGAAGACCTTTGAAGTAATTTCTAGCTCAAAAATCTGTGCTCTTATGATTCTGTGACCCGAATGTTATCTTCCACCTTTGTGATCTTTGATAGCTCAAACATTTCAGGGTCTACTTTTCCTATCAGGGCATTGTTGAATTAGGTAATCTCTAATCTTTCTGTTTATCCTATAATTGTAGGTGACTAACCAAGTTTAGTGGAATGGGAATAGCTCTAGAAATGACCATTCTTAAGTGAGATAGCAGAATTTTGGGGGCCTATGAGCCTGCTTAATTCCCATCCAGTCTATCAGGCTGGACTTTTTTTGTTGTTGTTGTTGTTCAATCAGGTTGCTTAATCCAATGTTATTATTTTCCAAACCATTAAGTACTTTGTGATAAATACTATATCTGCTCCATATATTGTTGTTCAGTTGTTCATTTATATGCAACTCTTTGTGATCCTGTAGACCATAATACTGTCCACTGGCTTTTCTTGGCAAAGACATTGGAATGGTTTGCCACTTCCTTCTCCATCGGATCATCTTTTGTCAAAATTCTTCACCATAACCTGTCCATCTTGGGTAACTCTGCTGGGCACAGTATTGTCTCATTGACTCCACCATGATGAGCTAGTGATCCTGGGAGGGGTCTCTTGCAAACCTATGTGCATATATAGTGAGGGAAAGGAAAAGGGGAACCCCATTTCTTGGCACATAGATAATCCCATGAGGCACAGTGTCCCCTGTAAAATGAATTTACAGGCCCGAAAACCTAGATTGATAAATAAAAGATTTATTGTAGAAATTTGGAAGTAAAGTTCAATTATAAAGATGCCATGGCTGGAAGGATACCATGTGTTGGCTGGGAAGGCTCCTGTAATGAGGGAGTTCTGGCTCACCTCTTTTATACCCAAAAGATTGTGGGCAGTTCCAAGTTCTGGCGGGCTTTTCAGTTAGCTCAGATCAGGTGAGGGCCGGGGGAAGCTGAGCTGATAGGGGGCTGGGCCCGGATATTCAAAGGGTGCCTTTGACCAGGACTTGTGAATCAAGATCAGCCATTGGTTGGGCAATTAGAAAGGAATCTTAAAGGGACCTCAACCCCCATCAGTTCCCCCCTTAAACAGTCGAGACTTAAATTCATTTAAGAAAATAGAAAATTTGGGGCAGTGTCCTTCATTTAAGGCAAGATTGAAGATTTTCTCCAAAGATCTTCAGAGTAGCGGGGTCCCCTTGTCTTGTTCCCCCCTCAAACCATCGCCTCCAGATGCATGTGGGAAAAGGGGCATCGATCTCCTCTTTAACTGCTTTGAGCTGACAAGGGTCGTAGAGATTTGGGGTTTCATGCCAGGAGGTAAGGTGTGAGGTGTGGGGGATGGCAGCAGGGCATCAAGGAGGTGTCCCGGTCAGTTGTCTCCAGTCAATGTTCTCTAGCCTGAAAGGCCAGCTGAGAATCCAAAGTGTGAAGCCTAGAGAAAACAGATCTCGGGAACAGATTAAAAGTGGGGTGTCATCCAGGGTGGAGATGGTGACATTCAGGAGAATGGGGAATTCAGCAAGAAATGCATCAGGTCCCTTCTGTGGGCTGCTTGTCTGATGGCCCATCTAATTATCAAAGAGAAATAGGAGAAAATGCTGAGAGAAAAAGATCATTTGTAGCCTAGCTCTTTCACCCTTAATTTCCAGGAAAACTAATTTCTTCTGGGATTGGGATTAACGGGTGTGGACTCTTCTGAGTCTTCAGGGGAGGCAAGAGGCCTTGATACCTAGTAGATTTAATGAACCACTGCTCTTTTGTGAGGCAGGGTCTAGGGATGGGTATATCCCCAAGTTGTCAGGGCTGCAGATCAAGATAAGAATGCAATTTAAGCTCTAGATAATGTTGGAAAAATTGCTGTTTTTCTTGAAGAGAGTTGGTTATTCAATAAGCAAAGATCCTGAATCTTTTCCTTCCTAGTTTCCCCACTCTTTATGGAAGAGGGGTGAAAAGCATCAGCATAGCCTACCCAGTTTACCGGCCCCTGGGGTGTTTGGGCTGTCTTGAGATAAAAGGGAAACAGGGCCAGACCTCAAATTCCTACCAGGAAGCAGGACACTAGGGGGCTGGTTCAACCCTTGTGTTGTTCTGTGGTGGTAGAAGGCAGTTCCTCCTGCTCGAATTCAGGGCAGAGACTGGGGTCTTTTAAGGCTTATGTCTAGAAGAGATTTGCATTAAAAGAGCACCTCTGCTTCTTTCTGAGTGTCTGGAGGTAGGAGTTGCCCTGAGGAGAGAACTGAGTCTCAAGTTAACAAGATAAAGGGAAACCAACAAGTGTTAGAAGTCAGTTTTGTTCTTACAGATCTCAATTAGTTGTCTGTTGTCCAGTAGCAGACAGATGACTAGGCTAAATACTTATTTGGCCAAGCATTTAGGATACAATGATTATATGCAGCAAGGTATGACATAATTGAATTGCATTAACAATTTCTATTGACTATTGCTTTGATCTTAAAACCAGTTATATGAGGAAAAAATGCAAGAACATAAATATTTATCATAACCTTATGTTGATAACAATAAGGAATTTGTCCCAATGAGTTCATATCCAAGTAGATATAAATCAGTTTGCTTTAAAATACCCAATGCAAGCGCTACTACTGGGATTATATCCCAAAGAAATACTAAAGAGCGGAAAGAGACATATATGTGCCAAAATGTTTGTGGCAGCTCTTTTTGTTGTAGCTAGAAACTGGAAGATGAATGGATGTCCATCAGTTGGAGAATGGTTGGGTAAATTATGGTATATGAAGGTTATGGAATATTATTGCTCGGTAAGAAATGACCAGCAGGAGGAATATAGAGAGGCCTGAGAGACTTAAATCAACTGATGCTGAGTGAAAATGAGCAGAACCAGAAGATCAACTGTACACTTCAACAGCAATACTGTATGAGGATGTATTCTGATGGAAGTGGAAATCTTCAACATAAAGAAGAGCCAACTCACTTCCAGTTGATCAATGATGGACAGAGATAGCTACACCCAGAGAAGAAACACTGGGAAGTGAATGTAAATTGTTAGCACTAATATCTGTCTGCCCAGGTTGCATGTACCTTCGGAATCTAATGTTTATTGTGCAACAAGAAAATGATATTCACACACATGTATTGTACCTAGACTATATTGTAACACATGTAAAATGTATGGGATTGCCTGTCATCGGGGGGAGGGAATAGAGGGAGGGGGGGATAATTTGGAAAAATGAATACAAGGGATAATATTATAAAAAATATATATATAATAAAAAATTATTAAGTAAAAAAAAAATACCCAATGCAAATACGATCATATACAGAATGTCTACTTCCACATAAGAGAATTCAAGAAGTTAGCAGTTAAACTTTTAGAAATAAATCCTACCAGAGTATGGATGGCATTCACAGAAACCAGGCTAAGTTTGAATATTGCTCTTTTCCCAACTTTTCGATTCAAAGTGGCTAGCTTCCTAACAGCAGGGAAGCCCTGTTAAGGTGGGTAGAGAGAGATTAGTTCAGTGGAGTTTATTGAGAGGCAGTAATAGGACTCCAACTCTATAGCTTTCATTCCCTTTAGGCATCCCTAAGAGAGAGAGATACTACAAAAAGTTTTAATTTTGCCAGAGCTATGCCATGACAACTCAATGAGCAATGCTTAGCTTGAGCATAGAGCTCCAGAGAGCATCAATTAAGTCCTGGGAAATTGAGCTGTCCCACCCTGCTGATAGAGTGTGGGGGATGTGTTACCTCACGAACTGAAAGACTGAAATAGAGGCAAGAGCAATATTGGAGTAGGTCTCTAGAGAGATGACATAATCAGTGGAGACAGCATCTTGATAAGTGATTCCCATAGCTTGGGATGGGAGAGGCATTCTGCTATTCTGAAATATAAGATCTTATCAAGTATTCTGATAAAAAGGCAGGGGGAGGTTTGTAGAATTAAGAGGCAGGGAAACTGAGGCAGGACTGAGTCAGGATAACCAGGGAAACTGAGTCAGGACAATAAAACAAACCAGACTAAAACTAGAAAATGCAAGGGCTTGTGGCAAGGACCAGTTTCTCCCCAATAACCCCAGAATTATTAGCATAGAACAGCACTCCTTATTCAGAGAGACACACACCTCTCTGTTTGGATCTCTATAGCTGGGGGGCATCTCAGCCAGAGACAGACAGTCTTTAGGTCTGTGGTCATTTGTGCATTTAACTCAGCCTCTGCTGTGTAGCAGTGCTTAAGGTGGTCCCTCTGCCCTGAGAAAACACCCCAAGTCAGGGACTCTGAGAGAGAGAGAGAGACAAAAAAATGGAGTTTGAGAGCTTCATTCTCTCTCTCTCTCTCTCTCTCTCTCTCTCTCTCTCTCTCTCTCTCTCTCTCTCTCTCTCTGTCTCTCTCTCTCCCTCTCTCTCTCTCTAGGGAGGAGAGATTTCTGAGTAAATTATGCAATTAGACCAATACAGGCCACCTCAACCCATTAGAGTTCTGATGTCGAAATGCTAAAATAATAAGGAATTGGGGTAATAGGGGTGGAGAAACAGATCAGAGAGGCTGCCAGTCCTAGGACAGGTGTCTGATTTTGGTTGTTTCTAAAGGATAATCCCAAAGACTGAATAAGGGATTTCAGAGTTAAAACATAAGCCATATATATATTATTATATTATAGTCTAGTAAAATTTAAGCAAAGAGTAAAATAGTTTCCAATTCGGTCTGAACTGAAATAAGACATCAGTTTTTCCCAATTTCCTGACCAGCTGAAATCTCAGTTTCCTTTCTCCCCTGTTTACAGAAATTTTTAGATTATACATAACAGACTAGTAAATTTCCTGAAACAACAATAGTTAAACAGTTTTATGCAGCAGTAGTCAAACAGGTTTATACAGCAGTAGTTAAACAGGTTTATACAGCAATAGTTAAAAGTTTTTCTCATACAGAACAATAGTCAAACAGTTTTATGCAAGTCCCCCAGTTTTAACGAGTCTTAAAAAAAACAAATCAATTAATTTGAAAGCCGGCCTATCTCACTCAGACCCTTTTTTTCGGTGGAAAGTGGGTGGAGAAATCCCACGTGGCCCTTCCCTACTCTGTTAGAAGAGGCAGAGGGAGGGGAAGGCAGCTAGCATTTGCCTCAGGCTACATACGAGGTAGAATAATGAGTCAAAGACCCTACCCCCACCCATCTTCTAGTGATTAGGGTGTGGGGGCGTTTGGGGCATAGAATTCAAGTGTTAATGTAGCCATTCTCTAAAAGGCAGTTTGAGGGAGAATCTATTATTCTATATCCCTGGCTTCCTGGACTGAAGCCAGAGAAATTCAAGCAAGAAAGAGACAGTTTAAGGAAACTGAGGCAGTAAAAAAAGAATTGTCGCACACCAGAACAGAGAAAGATTCTAGCAAGGCACCAAATTAAAGTAGTTAAGGAGTGTTTAAATAGTTTCAATTTCTTTTTAATTCTCTTCCTGCTGCAGTCAGGATGAGGAAAAGATAAAAGAAACTATTTTCACTCTCTTAACAATGAATTTGCCTGGATTCAGAATTTTGTTCCCCAGCCAAAATTACAAAGATGTCCTTTCTGAAGCTCTAGCCTGGCCAGAACCAGTACTTAGAAAGGTCATCTTTTAATTGTCAGTATATGAGGGGGCATAGGGGGTATCCAATCGAGAGAAATAAGAGAGTGTACTAGGAGCTAAAAGTCCTGGACCAAGAGAAAAATCAGGAGTTCCCACCTGCAAGGTTACTGAGACAGAAAAAGGCTTGAACAGTGAGCAGGTAAGTATGCCCTAAGGCCTAGAAAGAAAATGGGCAGTTTTAAAATCCAGCCTAGGGAGCATGGTCTAATGCAGGAAAACAAGTCCCATTTTAAAAGGGACAAGCTAGTTCTCTGAGAAGACTGGAAGCCTTGGCTCCTTTAAGAGCCAGGTAGAAGCTATGGTAGTTGCATCAGAGCACCTTTTAAAAGTGAATAGGAGACTTTTCTAGAG
Source organism: Sminthopsis crassicaudata (assembly GCF_048593235.1). Lineage (NCBI taxonomy): Eukaryota > Metazoa > Chordata > Mammalia > Dasyuromorphia > Dasyuridae > Sminthopsis > Sminthopsis crassicaudata. Next base: position 97,837,327 of record NC_133617.1, read on the forward strand.
ATCTTTAAGAGTCCCCAAATCTCCCCACTGTACCTCAGGAAAGGGACAGGATGGGAGCATTTAAATGTCAGGTTAAGCCACATGGGAGAGTTTGGAAAAGAGAGAGGATGGGGGAAGGGAGAGATGTTATCTTACCCAGTGCTTCTCAGGTGGTGAAGGTGAAAGCTCCTGAAGTTGGGTAGAGACACATCTCCAAGTTCTCCTGGATCCATTGACCGTCTCCTCGTGGCTACAGCCTGACCACTACAGTGGAGTGCGAGAGGGGCTCAAACACAGATATCTCCCCCAGAAGAGATCAAGGAGACTGCTGGCTTGGGACCCAAGAGGGATGGCCATGTGGTGGGGGGAGGGGTGAAGAGATACTGTCCCGTGTGTCGGAGTTGTGTCCTGAGCGCAGGCTTTTCTGGTAAGATCTCCACAGGAGACTTTGCTTGCACCCCAAACCTGGTCTGGGTGCCCTATGTTTTAGAGATAGAGTGAGACGAGGGTAGGAATACAGATATTCTTCCCAGAAGCTGCTCGAACTGCTAAGGATGAAGGTTGGTTCTGAGAGACCTGAAAAGGTTAAGGTTTGTTTTCGGGGTAACAATTTTCAGGGTCCCTGTGAGGGCCACCAACTAATGAGGGAAAGGAAAGGGGGAACCCTATTTCTTGGTGCATAGATAATCGCATGAGGTGCAGTGTCCCCTGTAAAATGAATTTACAGGCCCAAAAACCTAGATTGATAAATAAAAGATTTATTGTAGAAATTTAGAAGTAAAGTTCAGTTATAAAGACGCCAGGGCCAGAGGTGGCCGCTGGGTGGGCAGGAACCCCTACATGGCTGGAAGGCTACCATGTGTTGGCTGGGAGGGCTCCTGCAATGAGGGAGTTCTGGCTCACCTCTTTTATACCCAAAGGATTGTGGGCAGTTCCAAGTTCTGGAGGGCTTTTCAGTTAGCTCAGATCAGGTGAGGGCTGGGGGAAGCTGAGCTGATAGGGGGCTGGGCCAGGATATTCAAAGGGTACCTTTGACCAGGACTTGTGAATCAAGGTCAGCCATGGGGTGGGCAATTAGAAAGGAATCTTAAAGGGACTTCAACCCCCATCATATACAGGAATCATATACAGCAAATATGTAAATGTACAGAATTAAAAACAAAATAAATGTTTGAAGAATGAAATATCAAGCATAAATCCTTAAACATAGGCCTTTTGTGTATGATTTAGGGAACATCAGGAAAGACAATGATTTAATGTGAAAAAATGGAAAAAGCATTAAAGTTGGGGTAGTCAAGAGATCTTTATTTGAATTTTATTGTCACTTGTTAGCATGTAACCTCAGACAAATCATAGGATTTAAGCTGGAGGGAGCCTTATAGAGAAGCATTGTATGGTAGTCGGAAATATGTTGGATCTGGAACAACACTATAGTTTGAATCCTGTCTTTCACTCTTATCAGCTGTGGAAGGCTGGCCAAGTTACTCAACCTCTCTGTGTCTTAATTTTCTCATCATTAAAATGAGAAATTCAGTCTCAATGGTCTCTAATCCTATCTAACTTTAGAGCTATGATTCTTTCTTTACTCCAATTCTCTCCTCTTAAATATACCTTCCCAGGCTTATTTTACATTTATATCCTATATATACATAGAGTGACACAGTACATAGTTTTAGATCTGGAGTCAGGAAGACCTGAGTTCAAATCTGCTTCAGACCTTTACTAGCTATGTGATCCTGGCTAAGTCACAATCTCTCTTAGCCTCAGTTTTTTCATCTATAAAATGGAGATAATACCACCTACCCCCTAAAGTTGTCAAGAGTATCAAATGAGATAACATATGCAAGTGGCTTTGTAAATCTTAATGTGCCTATAGATTAATACTGTTCTTTTTAGTATGCTTAAAAACATGCAGACTTTTGAGAAAACTTCTATTATCCATGTGCATTTAATACCAATCCCTCCCCTATCCCAGTAGGATCTAAGCACCTTGAAGACAAAGTTACAAAGAATGAGAACATTCACTCTAGCACTGGGAAGTAGAGCAGATAGTATTCTTGCCCTGAAGTCAGGAAATCTCAAACATGTACTAGTTGTTTGACCTTGGTAAAGTAATTTAACTTCTGTCTGCTTCTATTTCCTCAATTAAAAAAAAAGGATCATAAATAACACCTACCTCCTACAGGGTTGCTGTGAAGATCAGCCAAGATAATATTTGTCAAATGCTCCTCACAGTGACAGTGCCTGACGTATAGTCTCCTTATTTTGGGTTCTAACATCAATCAGTGTGCCTTGTATAGAGTAGATAATAAATACTTGTTGAATTGAATTAAATGGAGAAATTGAGACTTAGAGAAGCTAATTACTCTAGTGTTTAGAAGAGGGCGGTACAGGAGGTGAGGAAAGATTCAAATGGGCAGTGAAAGGATTCCAAAAGTAAATATTGCTTTATTTATTATTTCCCTCCAAATAGTTCTAATTCTAAAGGGATTTCAGAAGAATTTTCAAGCACCTGAGACAGTGTCAGGTAATGGAAAGAATACTACATCAAAAAAGCAGAACCTTGAGCCCCTGATCTTCTGCTTACTAGCATGGTAACAAAGAACTATCCATTTTCACCTAATTGAGCCTCAATTTCATTACTGATAAAATAGAGATACTAATTCTTTCACTTCATCTTCACAGAGTTATCTCAATAATGGAACTTTTTAAACTCTAAAGCACTACATAAATATTTTTATTTACATTTACGTAATATTACATTATTATTCTACCACATATTTTAGAGTTTAGGGGCCAGGGGTAACTTTAAAATACATTTTTTCCTCTTAATACATTAATATAAAGAAAAAGGCAGATATTCAGTCACAAAAAATCAAGTTGAGGTCATGAGTTGAAGAAGGAAATTGTTCATTTAATTGATATCCCAGGAATGGTGTTCACAGCCTCAGGAAAACAGGCCAATAGAGTTTCTTTTGAAAGTGTGGTTTGGGGCAAAGATTCAGGATTACTTGGTTAAAGCAAGAAGAAAATGTGGAAAGGATGTAAAGAGCTAGCTAATTCAATCATCTAAGTTTTAAAAAGGTAGTAACTGGGACATTATAGCTAATACAATATAACTTCTTTTGCCTTTGACCTTAATGAGCAAAAAGCAGAAACATTGACTTCAGTGAGCTTTCCTAATCATTGTTAGCTGTTTATTACCTTTTGGAGTGTGAGATGGGAGGAGAAGCACCTCTGGTATGAGGGTTTGCCAAGTCCTGTTCAAGGCTATTCATCTACCTTTGTTGGTACCTAACACTCACCTGTGGCTCTGAGAAGCTGTAGCTCTGTGTGAGCAGATGGACTAAACCAGACTGTGGGTAACTAAGCAGATATAAATCATTGGTGATTTAGGTGGGTATCTACCCCTAAGCATGTGAAGACTTCCCCAGTGGAATGGATAGATGAGAAAAATTTGTTCCAATTATCATGAAGACAACTGAAGCAGGCATTGTAGAGTTCTGAGAACTTGGTTAAACATTGAGGATGCCAAAGGTCATCCACCACATCTCAGGCCATCACCTATTGTCTTGAATTTTGTCTTGTTACTGGACTTTGATGACTCAGGAAGAGAGTGAGGTTGTTGATTTTTTGTATAAATCTGACTCACTTAAATCGAAAGCTTTCTTTCCTGATTAGAATGCAAATTCCATGAGGACAGGAACTCTCTACTTAGATTTCTATCTTTAGTACTTATTTCAGTGCCTGCAATGCAGTGAGGACTTTAATAAATCTTCCTTCCCTCCCCCCTTCCTTCTTTCCTTCCTTTCTTCCTTCCTCCCTCCCTCCCTCCCTCTCTTCTTCCTTTTCTTCCTTCCTACCTCCCTCCTTCTCTCCTTCCTTTTCTTCCTCCCTCCCTCCTTTCCTTCCCTCCTTTCCTTCCCTCCTTTCCTTCCCTCCTTCCTTCCTTCCTTCCTTCCTTCCTTCCTTCCTTCCTTCCTTCCTTCCTTCCTTCCTTCCTTCCTTCCTTCCTTCCTTCCTTCCTTCCTTCCTTTCTACCTCCCTCTTTTCCTTCTTTCTTCCTCTCCCCCTCCTTCTTTCTTTGCTTCTGATGAGAATTAGGTGAGGAGTAACCCCTTTTGGTTTGGTGCAAGGATACATAGTTAAATGCAGTCTAGTGAAGGCGTAGAGTCCCCTGTAAAGAAATTTACAGGCCCGAAAACCTAGATTGATAAACAAGGTTTATTGTAGGGGGTTGGAAGTAAGGGTAAAGGTAGAAAGACGCCAAGGCCAGAGCTGGTCGCCGGCAGACAGGAATCCTTGGCATGGCTGAAGTAAGAATGCCATGTTTGGGCTCCTGCAAAAGAATGGGTTCCAGGGTTCCCCCTTTTTATAATGGGGGCTCTTGGTGATCTCGAAGGTGGGTGGAGTTCCAGGCTCCTGGCTGGTTTTGGCCAGGATTAGCATTGAACAGAATTCAATGGTTTTTTAGATAAGGAAGAAGCTGTTTGTGGGGATTGGGGAAACCTGAGCAGATAGTGGGGAACTGGGAAAGCCCAAGTTAGCTCAGATTCAGTGGAAGCTGGGAAAGCCCAGATATCATTGGATTTCAAAAGGGTGCTTTTTGACCAGGATTTGTGAATCAAAGATCCTAGCTTCTTCAGCCATGGGGGAGGGGGTTGGGAATCAGAAAGGAATCTTAAAGGGACCTCAACCCATATCACTTCCTTGCTTCCTTCCTTTCTTCTTTCCTCCCTCTCTCCTTCCCTCCCATTCTTCCTTCCTCCCTCCCTTCCTTCTTTCCTTCTTTTCTACCTCCCTCCCTTCTTTCTTTCTTTCCTCTCCTCCTTCTTCCTTCCTTCCTTCTTTCCTACCCTCCTACCCTCCTTCCTTCCTTCCTTCCTCCCCTCCTTCCCTCCTTCTTCCTACCCTCCTTCCTTTCTTCCTTTCTACCCTCTTTCCCTCCCTCCCTCCTTCCTTCTTTCCTTCCTTCCTTCCTTCCTTCCTTCCTTCCTTCCTTCCTTCCTTCCTTCCTTCCTTCCTTCCTTCCTTCCTTCCTTCCTTCCTTCCTTCCTTCCTTCCTTCCTTCCTTTCTTCCTTCCTTCCTTCTTTCCTTCCTTCCTTCCTTTTTTATTCTCCTCCATGAAGACAGGAATTTTCTCTTATATAAATAAGAAAACTGACATATTGCTCTGTACACAGTAGACACTAAATGAATAAATAGACTATATACAATTCCTTCCCCAAAGCCCTTGAATTTATTATTTGACAGCACATAATTGCTGCCTTTTTGAAAAGAGGTGACTGACATTTCACGTAAGGCCTTGGAAACCACCTTAGCTAAAGCTGACATCTCAGTTACCAAGACATTGGAGGTTCAAGGAGGGGGAGATGGTGAGAAGGGGGAGGCTCCTTTTTTCTCAGGAGTTTTGACTTGACAGGGCTTTGCTCATATGTCTGTCAAAAGATCAGGGGGCTGGGGGGAGAGCTTTTATCTAGCTATGGCTTCTGCAAGGATAATGTTACTTACATAATCTGAATTCTGAAGGCAGAGGCATCCCAGAATCTGAGAGAATCAAGTGTGTGATGCCTCCTCGTGTGTGTGTGTGTGTGTGTGTGCGTGTGTGTGACTCCTAAGATACCCAGGTCACTATGAGAGAGTACGATTGTCACGGAATATTCAAAAGCCATCTAGGAGCAAAGCTGCCAGTCACAGATTGAAGCAGAAGTGCATCAAGGGCTGCTCTTCTGCTTGCTTTGGGAGGTGTTGAATTGTACAATATCAGAAGGAGGTCAGCTAAAAAAACAACAACAACAAAAAAAAACAGTCTTTAAACAGTCACTTCACAAGTTAGTGGTTTGGAATGGCAATGAAAATCAAGTCCAGGTTTCCCAAGGGAGCAAGAGTGGTTCTTGGCAAAATCATAATAATTACTGAAATTTATATAATGCTTTAAATTTTATATGATTTATTTAGGATATCTTACTTTAGCTTCAGAACAGAAACCCTGAAGGGAGCTATAAGTATTTTTTAATCTTCATTTTATAGATGAGGAAACTGAGTTCTCATCTATAAAATACAGATTTACTCAGTTTTAGTTAGCAAGTTGACCTCTGACAAGGCAAAATTTGAAATAGGGCTCTCCAACTGTAAGCCCAGATTTTTCTGCTCTATAGTATTTTTAGTGTCAGTTTAGCTCCTCTTTCATCACCCATCCCCAATTTTGAGATGTACCTTGGTCCATCAGGAAGAGTTCTGGACTGGAAACAAGAGATGTGAGAACAAGTACTAGCCCTGTTTTTCACTAATTATGTCATTCTGATCAGATCTTGTAGTTTCTCTAGGCTTCCTCTTTTTCCTTACAATGAGGCTAATATTTGTACTCTTTACTTCAGAAGGGTATGGTATAAACTTTAAAGTGCTATATTAATGCAAGTTTAAAATCATGAACATTTGGAAAAAAAGAGGCAATTGATCTCATGACCAATAATATGGAGGACTGTATGTTTGTTTATTTTACTAGTTGCAGAACTCTTAAAACACTTTCCCTTTATTCCTCCCTTTATCCTTCCCTCTCTGCCTCCTTTTCTCTCTCTCTCTTTTTCTCCTTCCCTTCCTTTCTCATTCTCTCCCTTCCTTCCCTCCTCCTTCCCTTCCTCCCTCTTTACCTCCCTTTCCTTCTATGACCAATTAATAACAGAAAAAGGTAATTTCATGTAATTATTCCTCATCCCCTTGCTCATTACCCATACCCTGACAAAGCTATACAACATGACACAACATCTTGTTCTCTTGGAACTACTTATCAATTTCCTCATTGCTACTACAGCTACAATATCTGCCCTTGATTTCTACCATCACCTTACCAATCTGTGGCAACAAGCAACTGACCTTAATTCTGCTCATCCACCTCCTTACAGAGGATGAGGAAACAGAGAAGAGTGGCAGCATATTCTGCCTGATACAACAGTTTTCAGTCCCAGAACTAAGCCCCAAAGAGAATTAGGAATGTGATTTCATGTTTAGTAAGTCTGAGGAAAGGAGATATATCCCACTAGAATCATTCCTATCTTCCCAGAAGTCACTTGTGATAGGATTTGAGGCTGGTGAAAAGGGAATCCTCCAACAGGAGAGGAAGTTAAGATAGCTCTGAGATCCAGCACTAGGGGATTCACCATCAAAGCTGAGGGAGTCAGAAAGTGAATGAAGAAAAGTGATTTAAATTACAAAAAAAAATTCAGGAAGAATCAAACTCAATTAAATATCTTGAACTTGAGCAGATAAATAAAAAAGATGGCTTCCAAGATAACCAACTAGTTCAAACAACTTTGAAAACATAGTCAGTTAAAGAAAAGTGAAACAAAATTTGATAAGTAAAGGGTCCTGTGGATTCCCAAGAGGTGGGGGGCTATGGCAAGATGTTCCTGAATGGTTCAATAGGGGAATGAATCACAGAAGCAGAAATGACCTGCATGATGGAAATCAGTAGAATAGAAAAACTTTGATCCAGGATGCCAAATTCACATACACACACAAACAGAGACAAAGAGAGACAGATATAGAGACTGAGAGGGGAGGAGAGAGAGGGAGGGAAGGAAAAACAAAGGAAGGAAAGAAAAAGGAGAAGGAGGGAGATATAGAGACACTGAGACACACAGAGAGAGGCACAGAAAGACAGGCACAAAGAGAGACAGAGAAAGAACAGAGAGAGAGAGGGGAAAGGGAAGAGAGAGAGAGAGAGAGAGAGAGAGAGAGAGAGAGAGAGAGAGAGAGAGAGAGAGAGAGAGAGAGAATTGAGAATGGAAATAAGCAGAAATGAAGTAAAATTTGAAAAAAGAGAAGAAAAATGCAATGTTAACAAAACACATGATCTTTCACATGAACACAAGTGAAATATTGATCTTAAACATAGTATTTACAGAAATAATTTAAGGCACATGAAGATATAATATACAGAAGAATGTAATATACTAAAAAACAGTGCCAATAGAACACATTACATGAGAAATAATAGAAGAAAACTGTCAAAAAAAACATGGAAAGTAAAGTGCCAATTGAAAGAATTCACATATTGCTGCAAATAAGCAAGCAAAGAAACACTATGCTGCAAACTGCCAGACACGGAGGTTAAATTTAATAGCCTAAATGACAAACAAGAAATTCTGCAAGCACACAGAGAAAGCCCTTTAAAAAATAAAGGAAAATAAATTAGTATATATAAACATATTCTTCATTTAATAGAAATTGCAGAAAGGAATGGAATAATGTGTTCTTAAGAGTAAAGGAATCCAAGATGCAATAAAAAGGATACATCCTATAAACTTGAATCTTGAAAGGAAAAGAAAATGGATAATGAAAATAAAATAAAATAATTTATGTATCTAGGGATTTTTGCTTTGCAAACACTCTAGACAATAAGAAGAAAAGAGAACCAAAAAAAATTACAAGTGATAAATTTTCTCCCAAGTAGAGAAAAATAGCCCCTTCCCAAGGAGAAAATATCTAGAAATACAAAGACACCTATTAGGTTAGAAATAGCAATAGAAGAACATTATCTCCAGAAACTCCTCTTTCTATACTTCCTATCACCACAAAAAATACAAAATCTCCTGTTTGACATTCAAAGCTCTTCATAAATTGGCTTCCCTACCACATACTCTGATTCCTTAACATTGATGTCTTTGTTCTATGAACAAAATACTCCATCTCTCAGTTCTAGAAATGTTTTCTCTGTTTTTCCCCCATGTCTAAGGTTCTCCTTCATCTCTGCCTTCTCTGGCTTCCTTTAAGTCTCTACTAAAATTCCATTTTCCATAAGAGGCCTTTCCCAATCTCTCTTAATTTTAATGTTTTCCTTATAATTATTATTTGCTATTTTTCTTGTATGTAGCATGTTTGTTCATATTTGTTTTCTTCTGTCCCCTTATTAGATTTATGTTGCTTCTTCATATGCCTAGAAGTTAGTATAAATGCATAGCACTATCACACAGTAGGTAGGTACTTAGCAAATATTTATTGACTGACAGGATCATAGAATAAAAGTTCAGAATAGGCAGAAAGAGAAAAATAATTCATGTAGAATACAAATAAAGTAGCAAAACTGTTCATTAACTTTAACCTAGAAACTTTGCTACTAAGTATAGCTCTCAAGGAAGTTATTGATGAAAAGAAAGAAAGTGTTCTTAAATGTCAACAAATATTTCCATTAGCATTTATATGTCTAGAGCAAGAAAATTGAAATACAGTAGTTGTCTATTCATTAGAGAATGGCTAAACAAAATATGACACTTAATTGTAATGGGATATTACTGTACTGCAAGAAACTATGAATGTGATGATTACTGAGAAGCATAGACATAAAAAATGAAATTAATTGATTCAGTTAGATAGCAGAGTCAAAAAAAAAGAACACATACAATGACTATAATATAAGTGGAAAGTACAATAACCATAAAAAAGTGAACATTGTGAAATTTCAAAGAACATGATCCCAAAAGAACCATGACCGCAAAGAAAAGATGAGAAAGACAATTTGCCCTACTTTTTTGTAGAAATTGAAAGTCCAAAGTGTAGAACATTGCATATGTTTTTCTGACTTCCTTAATGTAGGAAGTCACACACACAATCAATTTTTTGTGATTGCTATTTTTGCAATTTAATTTTTTTTAGTTTTAAAAAAATAAATATTATAATATATTTATATATTACATACATTGCATTATATTATAATGTATTAGAATAAATATTTATTATAATAAAATATTAAAAACATCATATTTATTTATGTACATATAAGTTTATATATATTTAAAATATTATTTGTTTTATGGGATGGTCTCTGGAAGGGGGAAGAGAAGAAATGTTGGAGAAATTTAGATGATATAAAAAAAATGAAATAAAATATTTTGAGAACAAAATTTACAAAAGCAGTGGTCACAAAGAACCAGTATAATCATAGGTGTATTTTGACAAACTAACCCCATTCCTTTTTTTGATAGCAGTATTAAGCTAGTGAGAGGCAGTGACATAGTTTAGGAGAACTATGTTTGGAGTCAAGAAGAGAGAATGTTTAAGTCTTGACTTTGACATAGGCTAGCTCTGTCACCATGGGCCAATCACTTTAATATTTGAAGTATTGTCACAGAAAGAGGAATTTGAGTTCTTTTATCTAACCCCAAAGGGAAGAGCCAGGACTAATGGGTAGAAGCTACAGAAAGATACATTTTGTCTTGTTCTAAGAAAAAAAAAAACAACTTATTTCTTTAAAAAAGTTTTTAGTTTGCATTTGTCAGTTAATAAATATTTATTTTCTTTTCTTCATGATTTCTCCCTCCTCCACTCTTCATTTAAGAGAAAGGAAAAAAAAAACTTGTGTTTTTTTATTTTGTTTTGTTTTTTGCAGGCAATTGGAATTAAGTGACTGGTGCAAGGGTCCCACACCTAGGAAGTGTTAAGTGTCTGAGGCTAGATTTGTCAGGTCCTCCTACTCCAAAGCTCTATCCACTGAGCCATCTAGCTGCTTCCCCATCCCCCCAAAAAACTTGTAAAAATATGCACAGTCAAGTAAAACAAATCCTTACATTTAATAACAATTATAGTTAGCATTTATATAGCACTTTAAAGTTTGCAAAACTCTTTAAAATAATAATGCCATCTTATCTCCATATCAATCCTATAAGGTAGGTGATATTAGTTCCATTTTATAGTTGAGGAAACTGAAGAAGACAGATGTAAAATGACTTGTTTCAATTCATACAACTGATAAGTGAGAGAGGTTGGATTTCAAATCAGATCTGCCTGTCTCTAAGTCTAGCGCTCAATTCACTGACCACCTAGAGCATCTAATTTATATTGGCTACCAAAAATATAGTAACAATTATAGAAATACTCCTAACCTCCTCTCCCTCCCCCATACCTCCAATATATGTCTTCAAGTAAAAACTTGAATGGCTAAAAAAAAAATATATATATATATATATATATACTATTGGAGTTCAGTTGTTATATCTGGGTTCTAAAACATGCTGCAGGTTGAAAAATAGAATCTCAAGACTGTAGTCATATAAGGACATAGCCTAATGGTTATCTGAAAAGTCACAGCATCCCAGACTCTATCCTTAGAGCCTCATTAGACATGGAAGATCCGAGTTTATCCACTGCATCCTAGGTCATTGACATGCTTCCTCATTTTGGTCTTACTATTGGATTTGGATTATTCTGGAAGAGGGAGGGAGACTTAAGATTTTGTGAAACTCTACCTTACTTAAATTCAGTTCAGGTATGCATCAAGACATCACCCTGTTATGTGTTTGGTCCTTTCTGAAAATGAAGAATAGATGACAAACAACAAAGTGCAAACATAATACACAGTATATCTAAGAGACAGAAACTGAGACCCTACACATTACCTCCCCAATATTCTTCCCCCTGGAGTGTCTTTTGAAGAAGACTCAGATATACTCATTTCAGGGAAACTTGCCAGAAAATTAGATAAAGCAGGAAGTCCCGAGGCCCTTCAGAATCCTGAAAGCTTATCTATCTGATTTTACTTTATAAATAACTGAATCTACCTTGAAAATGCCAAGGAAACATGAAATAGTGAAAAGAATGATGAACTTAGAGTAAGAAGAGAAATTAATCTTGGTCCTGAAAACACATTTCACAGACCAGTTAGGTCACATAAAATAATTAGATTCATAATACCGTAACATTATCGGACACATGTATATGTCTATACATACACGCATACATATATATATGTATATATATACACATACACATATACATATGTTGTTCAGTTGTTTTTCAGTCAAGTCTGATTCTTAATGATCCCATTTGGGATTTTTTTTGACAGAAATACTACTGTGGTTGGCCATTTCCTTCTCCAGTTCATTTTGTAAATGAGTAAACTGAAGCAAACATGATTAAGTGGCTCTCCCAAGATCACACAGAAATTAGAAGATGAATTTTTCTCACTATAGGCTTGGTGCTTTATCCTGTGTACCATTTACTTGATTTATATCTATATTTATATTTATATCCACATCCATGTCATTCACATGCACACATATCACATGTGTTATATGTGATATATACATACAATGATATAATAAACCTAGCATGCATACATATGTATATATTTTATTTATGCATATGTATGTGTATGTATTTGATTATATATACACCCACATAAATGATGCCCTACAATAAAATGACTCTATTGTTCTCTGACTCCACTATAGTTACCTATTACCTGCATGGTCTTTTAAGTTTACGAGGCACTAGCTCTGTTTATTTTCAGCATTTCTCTTGCAGCAAAATCAAGAATTATATTCAGAGGTGTGCTGATGCCAGCTCAGAGGTAGTCTTGAAAGCCATTGTTAAATTTTCATTGTGAGCATTTACACCTTGGAAATCTGCAAATGCTACAAAGTAGAACTTGATTTATTGTTTTGTTGGTCATTTAGGCTTAAGGAAGTGATGGAGGAGATATTAATAATGTAGATTAAACTTAAAAGTGTTTCTTTCATGTATTTTTCCTGGGAGCCAGTTGTTAAACATTTATCAGCACACCATCGATATTCCTTCATATGCATAATTGCCATATATATTACAGAGAAGGAAGGGGGAAGGTATTATTTACGGATATGTCTAACTTTATAAGTAGATAGATTCCAGTAAAATTGGCTAAAAAATAAATCTTCCTTTCTCAACTTTACCTCCCATGTTTCTTACTTGATATTTACTTTAAGGCTCAGTTCATATGCTGTATTTTCTCTATAAAGTTTTTCTTGACTATGAATGCTAAAGATCTTTCCCCTGTTCAAATTACTTTTTATTACTTATCTTTATACACACCTATGTATATGGTTTCTCCCCTCATGTCAAGTATAATGTAAACTGTTTGAAGCCAGGTACTGATTAGCTTTTAATTTTCATGTCCTCAGCACTTAGCACAGTGCAAATTAAAAATTTAATGAATGTTTATAGAATGAATAAATGTATTTTTCCTTTAGAAAAAAGATGCATTCTCCAATGTCTTTTTTTAAATTTTTTTTAAAAAAATTCCCACTCCATAAAGCAAAAAAAAAATGATTTATTTCATCTTGACTTTTGCAAGGTTTCCTAGTAGTTAGGGTGGAATGATCAAGAAAGAAAGAAAAAGAGAGAGAGAGAGAGAAAGAAAGAGAGAAAGAAAGAAAGAAAAAACAGGACAGAAACATGACTCAGTAGAGCATTGGATCTGGAGTCATGAGTTCAAATTCAGCCTCAGATGCTGACCCAGGGCCAGTCAGTCACCTGCCCAGGTGTCTGCTTCAGTTTCACCAACTACAAAATGAAAATAATAATAAGTATTTCCTACTTTATATGGTTCTGAGGTGAGACAATATTTGTAAAGCATTTTATGAACCTTAAAATGCTACACAAAGATAAGCTATTGTTATTATACACTGATACATTAACTGTGTGAAAGAAGACAAGTTGTTTCTCCTTTCTGGTCCTTAATTTCCCCATCTGTAAGCTGATGATAATAATATTTTGTATGATTTACCTTATGGGCTTACTATGAATTACTATACATGTAATTACTGTCAACTATTTGCCCATAGTTTGTATCTGTGGGGTTTCCTCCACCCCTTGCAGCCCATTTAGAACTATACACCCCTCCCTATACGGTAGTAGTCCTACCCTTGACTTTGGCCATCTCTTTCCCTCTAGACTAGAGAGCATAGCTTAAGTACATGCTCACAATCTCCAGAACTCTACTGCTTTTCTTTCTTGTAGTTAGGCTATTAGCAATATTTAAGGGACCTAGAGTATTGGAAAAGGAAACAGCAAACCACTCCAGTATCTTTTGTAGGAAAATCCCATGGACAGTATTGGTGTGCTACATTGGCGGGGGATCATAAAGAGTCAGACAGGACTGAATGGCTGAATTACAGCAACAAAGGGACCTGGGCTGTGATAACACATTTTATATAGAAATGACATAGTTCTCCAAGGAAAGGGACTACTGAAGGTTAGAGGACCTGGATTTAAATCTTGGTTTTGGTAGTTTCTAGCAAGATGACCTTAGGCAAATCACTTAATCTCAGCTTCTGCTTTCTTGTAAAATGAGGAATCTCTGAAAAACCTTCTAATTTTGGATTATGATCCTGTGAATCCACTGGTAAAATCCCACAAAGAATTACATTGCAGGGTATATGTAATAAATTAGATTTCAATTGAGAAATCCTGTATATTAATTTATTACTTCCTCTTTCTGAAATAGCTTTGTATTTATTTTGTGTCTGTACTGAGCACTTACCAATATATGCATTTTTGGATTCACTTTAGTAGAATATAGGATTATTGAAGGTTGAAATTATCTTATTTTTTATTTTTATGCCCAGCATAGAACATGACTCATAGCAAGTGCTTAGTAAACGGTGATTGGATAAATCAATTGGATAAGGGTGTAAGAGTTATCAGAAGAAGAATGTTTCTTATATTCTACAATTAAAGTGAAGGAGGAGTAATTTCTCATTTTTTTCAGTCTATAGGGCAATTTGTTTTCAGTAGTCTTTCATTAGGCAAGTGTTATTAATATCACTTTATACATAAAGAAGCTGAGAATCAGATAGTGATTTTCCCAAGGCTACATAGTATCAGTCAAATTAGAGGCCAATGTTTCTGAATCCAAACTGACTGTTTTTGTTACTATATTATAATGGAGAGTAATAGAATTTAGAACTGGATGGGAACATTTATACAATATAACCTCTTACTTAAAAGAAAAGAAAACTTGAGAGCCAGAATAACTAAATGATTTACCCAAAAGTCAAACCAGAAATTCTAGACTAAAGATTTGAATCCAGGTATTATGATATAAATCTAGTATCCTTAAGCAGTTTAAACAGAAGGATAATTAATGGAATCAAATTAATTTTCCCCTTATAGAAAATCATTTTGACCTTTATTTTAAAAAAAACTGGGAGCTGTTCTTTATTTACTGTATGATCCTGGACAAATCACTTACCCTCTCTGACTCTCAGTTTCATCATCTATAAAATGAGGGGATTGGATTAGATGAGCTATAATATAATAGCCTTCCTAGTTCTAAATCTTCAGATACAGATCTTATACCTAAAATATCATTGAAAAACTCTTTGTTATTTGAACGAGAGTGAAGACTCAAGTGTCCATGCCATATTGGGAAGATTGTGGGAAAGAGATGGTAACTGGCAAGAGCTTGAAGCCTTTCATGGGTAGATAGATGGATTGGCAGTGATAATCCTGGGCAACAAAGGTAAATGTCACAAAAGCAAAATGGAAGAAGCAATTATTCTCTTGGTAGGGGAAGGGATTCTGGAACAGCAGAATTAGATTAAGTACCTAAAGAAATCTTGGAGATGATTAAGCCAAACTTCTTCATTGAACACACAAGAAAATTAAGATTGAGAGTATGTTATTGCTCAAGGTTTATGGCTATTGAGTCTGGGGAAAAATATGAACACAGGTTCCTTTCTCTCCAAATATAATGAAATCCATCCAGTCCATTCCACCATGACCAATGCTTTGAAAACAGTTATTTGACAATGAACCTGATAAGAAGGTAGATAGATGGGTAGTGTTCAACAGCACATTATATTGAATAGAAACATGGAACCACAGGAAAAAAAAGATGGGACAATAAACAACAACAATATTGCATCCAAGATCTAGACAAGTGCTCAATGCCCAATGATGATGGCAATATCTCATACTTTTGTGTATCACTGTAACAACACTAAAAACAACATCACTTGGTAGCCAACCCTCTGCTAATGAGCTTTTTTAAATTGAGCCAGGCTGGTTGTCAGATAACTATCCATCATCAACTCTGTGCTCAACCCCACTGATTTGGTAGTATCTTCCAGATGCTTAATTCTTCTGGCCTAGCTTTTAAGTTGTCATCAGAAGATATCAGAAGAATTCTTTAGCAGGAGTATAATAATTATTCACATTTAAATAGTACTTTAAAAATCTTAAAATGCTTCACAATAATTCTTTAAAATAAGTAGATCAAAAATATTGTTTCCATTTTATAATAAGGAAATTGAGGTTCAAAATGTCTTGCAGAAGGTTACACTTGGTGACTTGGTGATGAGGGATTTCCTTTCTTGCTCCATTAATTAAATTTTTTCTATTGGCTTACATTGGGTCTGCAGGCAGAATTGGGTCTGCAGGCAGAAAACCTGAGTAAATTTATTAATAATTAGCTGTGCTAAGGAGCAAAACATCCCCCCTCTTTTAGCCTTCATATCTTCATACATCAAATGGGGCTAAAAATCATCAGAGTAAGAACTAGATATGACCTTAGAGTTAATTTAATCCCACCTTCTCACTTTTGAGGTTCATAAAATGAGACCTAGGGAGGGGAATGTCTGTCCAAGAGCACACATTAGTAAAGTGGGAAGGAACATATTTGAATTCAAGTCCTCTGACTTCTTATCAGTACTACTGCTTTGTCTATTCTGCAAGAATACTGTGAAATCAAAATTGGAAAATTAATATAGAGTCCTAAGTAACTTTAAAGAACTATATAAGAAGAAGCAGCAGTGAAATTCTGGTGAAGGAGGTCAGCTATTTCAAGCTCTCTAGATTTCTCCCATAAACAAGACAAAATTGTGCCTCAGGGTGAATGTAGAACAAGTAAAAACAAATAGAATTGAGGATGAGCAATGGTCCTCCTGGTATAATTGGAGAAAATCCAAATAAAAATGGAATAAGGTTGGAATATTGCTATGGTATAGGAAATGATGAGTTGGTGGATTTAGAAAAATGTTGAAAGACTTGGACCTATAAAGAATGATGTTCTCCACCTTCAGAGAGACAGAGGACAAATGAATAAAGTACAGCCTTACATAGATGTGTATGAATGTATATGTGTATATATGTATGTGATTATAAATATATATGTGTATATATATGTATGTGTGTATATATCTATATCTATATTCACACTTAATTGTATTTTTCTTGAGAAAGGTGGGGGAGAGGAAAGGAGAAAAAAAATAAAGTAAAAAGTGTACAGCAAAGAACAATAGGAAACCTACTAGAAAGCAAAGAGGGACAGTTCTGAATATGTTTAATATTTATTACATAGTATTTATTATATAGTATATATATTATTCTTGAAATAGAAATTTATTGTTTCATATTTTGAATCTTCTCTTATGTTCTGCTATACACATGGCAATGTTTCTTTTTCTATATTGCATTTAACTTTTAAATAAGTAAATATATACATATACATATATATATATATATATATATATATTTAAAAAGCAGCAGCACCAATAACATGATCCATATTATCATTGTTGGGTCTCAAGTATGAACATTGGCCTTGAAGAGAGAGTGTTCTTTGTCTCAATAACTGGCTCCTTTCACTGTCTCCTTGCCATGTGGAAGAGAGAGAGCCTTCCCTCTGATGATACTCCATTCAGTGGGAACAGGTGGACTGGCTGCTGGTGACAGAAGAATATCCTGGTGGTACCACCTCAGCAGGGCTTCCTGTCTCTCTCTGCCAGTCAGATATTTCCAGGTGCAAGGAGCCTTCAGAGTCAATGTGTCAGAGGCATCAGGGGAGATGGGCTGAATGTGACAGCTCTGCTTCTAATTAGGAAGCTTGGTAATGGCCTGGTGAGCTGTTTCAAGCTTCATTTTCTGGAAAAGGAGAGAGAAAGTGCTTATTGTTTGATAAATCCCTTCTATTCTTATGGTATGAGGGGCTTATTAAAATGGTTAATATGTATTCTTTGTATCATCTTTCAGACTTTTTGTTCCCCATAAAATAAAACAATTTCATTCTCTTAAATCCAATATGTGTTCCTGTTTGCTCAATAGCTTCAAAAGTTAAGCATGTCTCTTTTTAGAATTACTTTCCTTTGGCACCTATAATCATTAAAACAACAACAACAAAACCCCTTTATAAAACCTTTGGGAAAGAAGACAGACTTGCTTTTGTTAGTCTTCAAAATATAATAATAGTTCACTTTAAATAGAACTTTAAGGTTTACAAAGTGCTTTTCCTCACAATAATCCTGTGAAATTTTTATTTGACAGGGGAAGAAACTGAGGTTGTGAAGTTAAAATGACTTTCCTATAGTCACACAGCTAATAGGGAAGGAGGGAGAGTGGAAGAAAGGGCTGAAGGAAGGAAGGGAGGGAGGGAAGAAGAAAGTAGGAAAGGAAGGATAAAGAAAAGGAGGGAAGAAGGAAGGAAGAAAAAGAGAATTACTATCATGCAATATTTTGCATGATAGAGAGGTGTCCCTCTAAGTTGAGGGACAAATTTGATGTTCATTCCATCTATACCTTTATCAAAATTAACTAATAAAATATACTAAACAGCATAGAGCTAAACACAGCTCCTCAGGTATTCCATTGGAGACTATACTGACATTAAGCTTTTTATAACCACTTTTTGAGTCTAGTCATTCAATCAGTTTTAAATCTAATTGTATAATCATCTATCTCATATATAATATAATAATGATATATTATATTATATATAATAATATAAGGCACTTATCAAATTATTTATTAAACATCAAGGTAAACTGTTGAAAGCATTCCCTTTGCTTTCCATGCATCAGTACATATTTAAAATAATTTTTCATCTCATCTTCAATGAAATTCAGCAAATATTCCTGAAGCACTTGCTATGTTTCAAACACTATGTTAAGTGTGAGGGATACAAAGATATAGTCTCTGCCCTCAAGGAGCTTACATACAATTGAAAAAAAAGATTAACACAGATAAATAAAAAATATACAAAATAAATATTGGGTGATTTAGGGAGAGCAGAAATAACTGAAGACATCAAGCAATATTCCTCCTAGGAGATGGCTCTTAAATTTATACTTGAAGGGGACCTGAGGGTTCTAAGAGGCAGAGTCAAAGAGCAAGTCATCTTAGCCTACACATACATGATCAATAGCATGCTCAAAATATATTAGGAAGGAGATCTGGAAGTCACACTAGAAACAGAGTCAGACAGTAAAGGAAGAGAAGAGGAAGGAGAGAGGAGGAAGTAGAATTAGGAAGACCAGGAAGAAAGCTATTGTAATAGTGATGTGAGTGGTAATGAAAGCCTGGGTTGCAATGGAGGAAGGGAGACTAGAAATGAATGAGAGGATATTTTGGATGTAGATTCATTAGGATTTGTTGAATGAAGAGTAAAAGAAAATATCAATGTCTTATCCATGGATTACCAAGTAAATTGTTGGTGCTGGTGAAAGAACTCAGGAAGAGAGAAGATGAAGCAGATTTTTGGATAAAGATGAATTCTGTATGTGGCTTATAGTGATTAGAGTATGTGATGAGATATCTAGATAGATAAGGTTCCATGGGCAATAAGAAATATAAATCTAAAGCTTAGCATAGATAGATCATCATTATTTATAAAGAACCTAATTCAGATATAACAATGATTTTAGTTCCTTGAACCATTTTTACTTATGGTGTAGACCTCTTTGGACATCTTGGTTCCTCAGCTTTTCTGAAAGTGCAACTACTTGACATGTATAGAGTGCACCCCTGGCTCATCAATGCCTCTTCAATTTTCTCAAGTCTTAGCTCAGCTGCTGCACACTTTTAAATTCATCTTGTATCTAGTGTTGAGAGGGATAACTAACATGGATGATGGAGTCAGGATGCAAAAATATCTCAACAGGCTAGATTATTGGGCCAAAATAAGATGAAATATAAGGGTCTAGAAATATCATTTACACTTCCATTCAAAATTAACTTCACAAGGAGAAATATAAATAGATAATAGTGTTATGTGGAGAAAAATATCTGTAGTTTCTTTTTTTCTCAGTATTACTTACATTTATTTTGTCATTTATATTTTGATTACCATTACTATCCATGACCTCATTCCCTAATACCAAGATTATTGAAAGAAATTCCTAAATGATCTCTCTTCCTCCTCTGTCTCAAATTCTCTTCCTCCTAATTCACAATTACAAAATTAATTTTCCTAAAACACCATTTTGGTTATTTTGCTTTCATGTTTATAAGCTTGAATGACTGTACTAAATGAAGTGCAACATCATTCACCTGGCATTTAAAACCCTTTTGAATCTGGCTTAAATCTGCCTCTTTCAAAATCACTTTTCACCTTCTATTGACAAGCAACTCAGTATGATTAGCTCTGGAATTTTTGAATCTTTGATTTTTTTTGCTTTGTATGCTGTAGGTATTTGTAGTGATCTCTTCTCTCTTTCTCTGTCTCTTTGTGCCCATTTTTGTCTTTCTTTATCTTTGCTTCTATTTCTACCTTTGTGTATATTTCTGTCTCTTATCCCCCAGTTTCTGTCCTGTCTCCTTCTCAGCCCTTATCTCTTTCTATGTCTATAACACTGATATAGAGTCAGTTGAGGAGAGTATTCCATGGATGAGCTATCCCACAAAAATATGGATTTGGTGTTTGAATCCTGGTTTTGATTCTTTTTGAGTTTATTATGTATTAGCTGTATGACCTTGGACTAGTAAAACACTTTATGTCTTAGGGTTCAACTTTTCCTATGCTAATAGAAGGGAATTTGACTAGATAATTTCTGATTTCCCTTCCAATTGCAAAATTCTTTGATCTTCTGGTTTAAAGTGTATTATTTGTAGAGGGCTTTCTATACATGTTTGGGCCTGGGAGTGAGACTATTAAAATGGACTTGGCTTTTGACTCTAGGGCTTGGAAAGTTAACTGCCATAATGTCTGCAGTATTATACACTGATCCTCCCCCATGCAAATATTCTTGAGCTTCTGTCATATTTTCCTTCTAGAAGCTCAATGCCTCTTTTTTTTTAATAGGCATGAAAATCGCCATTTGTCTGTCTCAAGGTACCTATGTGCTTTCTTTTCTGGCAGTCAGACAACAGCCAGGATTCTAAATATAGCTGAGAAGGGAAATGCTATAAAAGAAGCATTAAAAATAGAAAGGGAAGCACTGGTGTGAATAATGTATGGGAGAGAATCCCGCTAGCAACCAACCCAAAGCTCAAAAGCCCTTGATGGGTTGCATAGGGTACTTAGTATTGGGCTAACAAGTAATAAGGCACATGTGTTGAACAAGGAACATTGAAAGGGAGCAGATCAACTAATTACCATCTGCCATTGTGAATTATAATGGGGAAAGTAAAACATAAAATCAAGCTGAATGATTTATCCTAAGTGCTGGGAAACTAATGTCATTGAACCTTAGAATGTCAAAATGCAAAGAGACATTAGAATATGAAATTTAGAACAAAGAATGAAATAATTAGAAGAAACATTGACACATCAAATGTTAGAAGAAATAATGTCAGAGTTGGAAAGGACCTTGGAATATAGGGTGTTAATATTAGATTACTTTCTGTTTAAGGGAGAGGGTGAGGGGGAAGGGAGGGAGAAAAAATTGTAACAAGGCTTTGCAAGGATGAATGTTGAAAACTATGCATATGTTTTGAAAATAAAAAGCTTTATACATTTGAAAAAAGGAATATAGGATGTTAGAACAAAGAATATAAGAAGTGGAAGAGAGCTTGGAACCTAGAGGGTCAGAGCTGAATTGACCTTAGGGACAATCTAATAATCACCCTGGTTTTCCTTTCTTTTAGCATTTTTCTTTCTCTCTCAGATAAGAATATTAATTCTTGTTTTAGCTATATCAAAACATTGTTCAGAATACCAGATGACATAAGGGATATTAAAATGTTTTGTAATACTTCAGTGCTATTTGAATGCTAATTATTATTGGCATTTATCTAGTAGAATCCCTTTATTTTATAGATTAAGAACTGAGGTCCAGGTCAATATAATTTGCCAATGGCAGTGTCCAAGTCTAGAACCTTTTTTCCTGACCAGAACCACTATTAGGAAATCTGGTATTTGACAAATTCATTTCAGGTTTCTCCCATGCATGGTTGAATAGCCTCAAGGTAGGGTAACAGAAGTAAAGGGAGCCATGTAGACTGAAGAGATCTGGGAGACCAGGGTGTTTGCAAAAAGAGAGAGACTGGAATAGAAAGGAATATGTTGGTTCAGGTACTGAAAATTTTGGGAAAGAGGGAGAGTGATATGAAAATGCATAAATGACAACAAAAATCTCAGCAGAATGGAGTGAAATGTAAAGGAAGTTAATTTTCAAATCAGGAAAAGGGCCTGAAGATAGCATTTTAGAATCTATTTCCATAGAAAATTCATAGACAGCCATTGTGAAAAGCTTTAAGAATTTTGATACTAAATTGTCAGAAAGGGCTGAACTAACATAAGGGTTTGGAATGAATCAGAATAAATGTGTGAACCCAGAGCTTCAAGGGGATTCAAGGACCATTCAGTACAATGCCTTCCTTTTACATATGAAGATATTGTGACCTAAGTAAGTAATCTGACTTTTATGTGCTTGGGGAACTCTAGGAACTTCAGCATCCTCTGCAAAATGAGAGTTGTAGAATATCAATATGAAAGTAGTTTGTCAAATTTGAAAAGGCCAATAAATATGGAAGATAGCTTATTCACACTGGATGATGAAACTCAGATCCAAAAAAGATTCAGTAGCTTCCAACAATGCCATGAACCTGACATTAAATGTCACAGAGATATGTGATCTAAAGATATGAACAAGTAATTTTCAAAAAAAAAAAAAAAAAAGAGAGAATTTTAACCTATCAACAAATCACATATTAAGGCTTTTCCAAATGACTAAATAACAAGACAAATGTAAATTAAAATAACTTGGAGGTTTCATCTCATATCCAGCACATTTGCTAAAGTGAGATTCTGTGATTCTGGTGACAAAAGACAGAAATAGTCAATACTGGAGTGGCTGCAGGAAGACAGGAACACTAATACATTATTGAAACTGTGAATTGGACCCACAGTTCAGGAAAACAATTGGGAATTACTTGAGAAGAGTCACTCGAGAAGTTCATGCCTTTTGACGTAGAGATATCCATCCTACTTCCAAAGAGGTAAATATAAAATTTTCCTTATTAGCTTACCAAAAATATTCTTTACTTATAGGAATAACAAAAACCAACCAAATAAAAACCTGGAAAGAAAGAACATATCTATCTTCAAACTATAGCATTTTCTGTCTGTTAGTGGGGCAGCTAACTGACAAAATGAATAAAGAACTGGGACAAGAACTCAAGAATACCTGAATTCAAATCCAGATTCAAGCACTTACTGACTGTGTGACCCTGGACAAATAACTTAATCCTGTTTGGCTCAGTTTACTCATTTATAAAATGAGTTGGAGAAGGAAATGAACTACTCTAGTATCTTTGCCAAGAAAACCCCAAAAAGAGTTCATGAAGAGTCAGATATTACTGTAAATTATTCAACAGCAAGTACCTCTTGGCTTGACTTCCAGAAACCCTAGGAACAGAGTTCTGTGAAGATCTGCATATGTTTTTGCTAGACAGAGTTTATGGATGTCCCTGGGATACAGCAGCAACTCTTGCCACTTCAAAAGTCTGGACTCTGGGAAGATCTTTGAATTACCTGCTTTCATCAGTAGATCTCTTCTCATCCACTGGTAGTCTTATGTATTAATTAGCATACTCCAAGTTCCTCCTATTTCCATCCCTGTGATACTGAACCCAACTATAGAAAAACGAACTCCCCTCCTTAAATTCAGTTTTCAATTTGCTCATTTTCATCTACCTCAATCCTATCCGAACCCCTCAATGCTTTACTGAAAATATTTCCATCTCTTTTACTCCAGCCTGTGATACCTGATCCATAATTAACAAACATCTTTTCATTTTATACTTACTTTGTTATCTCTGTCTTCTGGGACCCACTAAACCTTGGTTTCCCTTGGATAACACTAAATTCTTGCCCATCATTTCCAATATTGGCTATACTTTTCTTACAGTCTCTGACTCTTTTGTTTTCTTCTCTTCCAGCAATGCTAACCTACTTTGTAGTTCCTAGATGCTCTTTCACCTTTATTTATGACTTCACAATGTATATTCCCCTCATTTGGAATGAAATGCCCATCCTTAACCTTCACTTGAATTCTTAGTTTCAAGACTTAGCTTAAATTCTACCTTATTGCAGGAGGCCATTCTCAGTTCTCCTCTCAGATTGCCTTCCATTTTGTACATACCTCAGTTTTACATATTGCCTTCCTCATTAGTCAGCCAGTTAATAAACATTTTTAAGCATCTACTATGTACCTAAGAACTATGCTAAATGTTAGAAATGCAAAAAGAGGTACATAACAGTAACTGGTTTCAAGGAGCTCAATGTCTAAGCTATTTTAGTGTAGGGACTATATTTGTTTTTGTTTTTTTTTTAATCCCTAACACTTAGCATAGAATCTGACAGTTAAGTAGTTAATAAATGTTTATTGATTGACTGATTGAGAGGACCTTGGGAACCATAAAGAATTCTCCTTCCATTTGAAATCTGTGCTGAACATTCTATTCCCCGAATTTAATAGCATTTTATTTTCCCCCAATTACATGTAAAGATAGTTTTTAACATTCAGTTTTATAAGCTTTTGAGTTCCAAATTTCTCTCCCTTCTCTCCCTTTCTTCTTTCCCTTCCCCAAGAGAGTAAGCAATTTGATAGTAGGTTATACATGCACAATTA
Organism: Sminthopsis crassicaudata; assembly: GCF_048593235.1. NCBI lineage: Eukaryota > Metazoa > Chordata > Mammalia > Dasyuromorphia > Dasyuridae > Sminthopsis > Sminthopsis crassicaudata. Next base: position 97,861,903 of record NC_133617.1, read on the forward strand.
TATTAAACATGTTCCCACATTAATCATGTTGTGAAAGAAGAATCTGAACAAAAAGGAAAAACCACAAAAAAGAAAAAAAAGTGAAAATAGTATGTTTCAATCTGCATTCAGACTCCATAGTTCTTTCTCTGGATGTAGATAGCATTTTCCATCATGAGTTTTTTGGAATTGTCTTGGATCATTGTATTGTGGAGAAGAGCTAAGTCTATCATAGTTAATCATCAATTGGTGTTGTTATTACATCATTCTCTTGTTTCTGTTCACTTCACTCAGTATCAGTTGATATGTCTGTCCAGATTTTTTCTGAAATATATCTGATCATAATTTCTTATATAAAAATACTATTCATTACATTCATATATCACACCCTGTTCAGCCATTCTTTAATTGATTGGCATCTCATCAATTTCCAATTTTTGTCACCAATAAAAAAACCTGTTATAAATATTTTGTACATATGGGTCCTTTCCCCCTTTTTAATGATCTCTTTGGGATAAAGATCTAGTAGCAGTATTGTTGGGTCAAAAGATGTGCAGTTTCATAGCTCTTTGGGAAAAGTTCCAAATTGCTTTCCAGAATGATTGTATCAGTTCAAAACTTTACCAATAATGCTTTGGTGTTCCAATTTTTCTACACCTCTCTAACATTTATTATTTTCTTTTTTTTTTTTTTTTGTCATCTTAGCCAATCTGATAGATATGAGGTGGTACCTCAGAATTGTTTTAATTTGCATTTCTCCAATCAGTAGTGATTTAGAACATTTTTCATATGACTAAATTAGCTTTAATCTATTATTCTGAAAACTACTTGTTCATATTCTTCGACCATTTATCAACTGGGGAATGAATTTTATTCTTATAAGATGGATTCAGTTTTCTAATATATTTGAAAAATTAAAATTTTATAATAAACACTGGTTGCAAAAAATTGTTTCCCAGATTTTTGACTTTTTTTTTTTTTTTTACTTTTGGTTGCATTGGTTTTGTTTATACAAAACCTTTCAAATTAAATATAATAAAAACTATCCATTTTCTATCTCATAATATTCTCTATCACTTGTTTGGTAAATTTTTTCTTCTCCATAGATAAGACAGATAAACGATTCCTTGATCTCCTAATTTGCTTATACCATTACATTACCCTTTATATATGAATCATAAATCCATTTTAACCTTATCTTGGTATAGAGTGTGAAATATTGCTTTATACCTAGTTTCTACCATACTATTTTATGGTTTTCCCAACAATTTTTGTTACAGAGCTAATTTTTATCCCAGAAGCTAGAGTCTTAGGGTTTATAAAAAGTAGAGTATCATAGTTATTTACTAGTGTGTTTTATGTACTTACTCTATTCCATTGATCCACCACTCTATTTATTAGTTTACCAAAAGGTTTTGATGACTGCCACTTTATAATATAGTTTTAGATCTGGCATGGCTAAACCACCTTCCTTTGCATTTTTTTACTAATTCCCTTGATATTCTTGACCTTGGTTCTTGCAGATGAATTTTGTTATTATTCTTTCCAACTCTATAAAAAAAATTTTTGTAGTTTGATTGATATGGTAAGCAAATTAATTTAAGTAGAATTGTCATTTTTATTATATTAGCTTGGCCTGACCATGATATTTATATTTTCTCAGTTGTATAATACTGACTTTATTTGTGTGAAAAGTGTTTTGTAATTGTGTTCATGTAGTTTATTAATTTTTCTTGTCAGTCTACAAATATTTTATATTGCCTACAGTTATTTTAAATGAAATTTATCTTTCCATCTTTTGTTGCTGGGCTTTGTTGGTAAAATATAGAAATAGTGAAAATTTATTTGGGTTAAAGAACACTCCTTGTGACACTCTTGAGCACCTTTTGGGCTGCTTATACTTTTTAGTAATTCATTGATCAAAGGGTCATCAAGAGATCTAATTTTTATGTTTTTTAAGGGATCTTGTGTGATTTTTGGCAGATGTAAGGGAGAAAAATAACTGGAGAAGAACTTTAAAGCAGTGTTTGCTGTCCTGAAACAATCAAAAATATGTATAGTTAGACAAATAGTATAGGGGAATCTTGTACTTTCTATTTCTATAAATCAACTTTATGATTCTAAAGATGTGGACTAATGTGGAATATAATTTATTAAAACTTCCCTGTTCATATCTTATGCCTTCATCAAGGAAACTACATGCATAACAGATTTTTTAAAAAAAAGTTGAATACACAATGTGATAATTTATTAGAATGCTAAGTGACCATTGATAAGGAATGTCTCCTCCCCATTCTCCTTCTTCACCCACATGAGGAGAATGAACAATTGTGTGGGATCTCTCTAAAGAGAGTTTTATTATAAGAGTTACTCTGCTTATTTCTCATAAATTTTCAGACTTATTACAATGACTATATAAACTGTCCAGTTGAGGTAACTGAGATTACCTTTGTAGAAATTAAAGGCTTGAGTGAGACTTGTTCAGTTTTTTTTTTTTTTTTTTCTGAAGCAATTGGGGTTAAGTGACTTGCCCAGGGTAACCCAGTTAGAAAGTGTTAATGTCTGAGTTCAGATTTGAACTCAGGTCTTCCTGACTTTAGAGCTGGTGCTCTATCCACTGCACCACCTAGATGCCCCAACTTGTTCAATTTTTTTTTGTAACTTAGTAAAAGAAGTATTTTGATTCAAATTCTAAAATTCCAAATGTTTCATTTTTTCAATATTAAATTTAAATTAGAACAAATGTGACAGTAGACATATCATAGATATAAAATCTGATGGAGAAAACTTTGGGGGAAAAGTGAGAAAAGAACTGTTGATATTCTGCAGATAATCTTGAAGGAGTCAATAATAAGTAAACTTTTTTTCTTATAGTTTATGCTATCTTTGTTCAGTCATTCAGCTTTACCCAACTCTTCATTGCTCCATGGACTCGTCCGTGGTTTTTTTTTCTTTTTTCTTTTTAACAAAAATAGCTTTTATTTTTCAAAATACATACAAAGATAATTTTCAACATTTTCTTTTGCAAAATCTTGTGTTCCAATTTTTCCCCCTCCTTTCCCACCTCCCCTCTCCCTAAACAGCAAATAATCCAATATAGATTAAACATGAGCAATTCTTCTAAATATATTTCCACATTTATCTCCATGGTTTTTTCTTGGCAAAAAGCACTAAAATAGTTTGACATTTACTTCACCAATAGTTCATTTTATAGATGACACAAACAGGGATTAAGTTACTTCCCCAAGGTTACATAGCTACTAAGTGTCTGGAGCTGGATTTGAACTCATATATTCCTGACTCCAATACTTGATACACTATAACATCTAATTGTCCTCATGATATCTTACTGTTTTTTAAAACATTCTGAGAATCCAACCCTCAACATTCCCCAAAATGGTTAATTCTAGTTCCAGACTGCAGAGAGTATATTTGAATTAGTCTAACAGTTTTTCCCATCTTTGTTTTCTCCAGTCCCATTTTAATTCCTTTGAAAATATATTTGGGCTGTGATATCAGAATTCAAACATATTGATTATCTTTTCTTAATGATAAAAAGGGCTTTTATAAAAATAAAAATCTTCACAGATCTTTTCTATCTTTCTGTTTTTCTCTGTTCAGTTTTATTCTTTAATGCCCTAAATTTTCCTCAGTATGATCTCTCACCAAACTTATTTTAAATTTCTTTTTTATGTCCCCTTTTCTCATTGTTTATAAAGGCTTCTCCATAAGATTTTATAGACAAAGTTTATATTCTAAATCTATATTGACATTGAATGTCAGATCTCTATTGATTTTTTTTTGCAAAGTATTTATTGGCTAAGGTAGTTTCTAGGATCGTAGGTCTCTCAAATGTGACATTTGATTTCAATATAATTAGCAAATAATTTGACTTGGAACAGGGAATTGATTTGGGAATAGTTCCCTTATTAGTAAATCATCATTTTCTGTCTTAAAACATAATATCACTATTGTTATGTTATTTTTGCCATGTCTTCTGCCTTCTGAGTCTATAATGTAATCAAATGTACCATATAATGGTATTTCTTGTTGTCTTTGGATGTTCAATAAACCCAAATCCTCCCATTTCTTTATTTCTTTCAGAATAATCTTTTGTCTGCATCCTTTGTCTGCAACTTTTGCTTGTCTTATGTTTTCACTTATAATGAGAACTTCCAGATTAATACTTTCAAGTTTCTTCATTACTATAGTGAGTACCAACAGTTAAATTAATGTTTATAGATGCTCTTAATACTTTGTGATCTTGAGAGTGTTTCCCCCCCTAAACCTATCAATCTCCTACTGCAGAAGTGGTAAAGGGATCATATGAGATGAGCCTCTGTGTACTTAACTAGACTTGGATAGGAGATACAGTTTATTGCTAGAACTACACACTTGAAGTATTCCCAGAATTATGTACCTTTGGGGTATTTTGATAGTAGAGCCTCCAAAAACCAAGGTCAACTTCGTACCATAATATAGCAATGGAATAGGACTTTATAAAAAAGAGATCATAAAAGAAAAATTCAATAATCTGAGGTATATAAAATTCAGAAGCTTGTGCTCAAAGAAGATCAACTCAGCTAGAATAAGTAGAAAAGATTTGGATTGCAACATTGATAAATATCTGTTATCTAAAATCTGTAAAGGAACTGGTACACAATTTTTAGCTTACTAACTATTCCTCAATAGACAAATAATCAAAGAATATGGATAGTTTTCAGAGAAGAAATATAAATTAATAGCCATCTGAAAATGTCAAGATAACTGATAATCAGATAAATATAAATTAAACCAACCTTTTGAGATTCATCCTACACTCAAAGTTAGCAAGTATGGTAAACAATGGGCAAATTTATCCTTGATACTATTTGCATTCTGGTAGATCTGTAAGTGGGTTAAACCCTTCTGTGGGAAAAATTGAATAATGCAAAAAAAAGTTACTTATTATACATGCCCTTTGACTCAGTTTTTGGAGCTTTCTTCCCAAAGATGTGTTATTGACATGATCAACAGACATTAATATAAAGCATCTTAAGTAGCTTCATTCACATTAACAAAAAGTTGCAAACCATAATTGTACCCAGAGATTGGGGAATAGCTGAAGTCTGATCATAAAACATTTATTAAGCACTTACTATGAATCAACTACTATACTAAGCCTGGAAATAACAATTCAAGCAAATAACCATCCTTGTCTTGAAGGGGCTAACATTCTGATGGGGGGAAACAATACATAAAAAAGAAGCTGCAAAGGATAAGGGGGGAAAGGAAGGGAGGAAAAGAGATTACCTGCATGAGGACATGATAGAGAAAGCTCTGAGAGTCAGGAGTAGAGCCCAAAGAAGAATAAGGGTGTACACATGGCTGGCTTGGACACTTTCCATAAAATGGAGGTTCTAGGATGAATAAAGTATAGAATAAAAATAAAGGAATAATTGAACTATAAAGACCCCAATGAATATGATAAATATTAGTATTCCCATATGCAAATATGTGTGTCTACCATGAGTTATACCATGCTAGATTTAATCCAAGGTTAGGGCAGTCTGTATTTGGCTATGAACATTAGAATTACTTCAGCTACCCTGTCTAGACTTGGAAGGGATAACTTAAGAAGGTTGTTGTTTTGTTGTATTCAACTCTTTGGAACCCCATTTGGGGTTTACTTAGCAAAAATATTGGAGAGGTTTGCCTTAATCTTTTCCAGCTCATATTACAGATGTGGAAACTCAAAAAAGCAGGATTGAGTGACTTGCCTGGGGTCAAAAAGGTAGTAAGTATCTGAGGCCAGAATTGAAGCCAGAAAGATAAGTTTTGTTTTTTTTTTCTGACTCCAGGCCCAGCACTCTATCCACTGGGCCATTTGGCTGCCCAACTTAGAAAAGTAGTCCAGGATGTGGAATTAGGGTATACTTATTAATGTGATAAGTTTATCAGCTCCTTTAGGTCGGGGGTTATTTTTGTTTTTCTTTGTTTCCCCAATGCTGAGAACAATATGTGACACATACTGAGTACTTGATAAATACTTATTGTTTATTGTATCTAAGTTTAAACCTATGCCTCTCTCCACTTCTAAGGAACTCTAGAAATGGATGAAAAAGATGCCTCATAAATTCATGGTGTCAAAGGCTCCCATGGGTAGAAGGAACTTGCAGGCTCAGCGCAACAGCTCTTCAAACATTTGATAATAATGTAGATGAAAATGGCTGGATTCTAAGTCTTCTTCAGACTCAAAATCCCCAATTACTTCAATGGATCCTCTTTCTATATTTTTTATACTACTCTTCAACATATCTTATTATTCTACATTGGACTCATTCTAGGTTGACAGTTGTTCTCTGAAAATATGGCACCCAAACTATACACAGTTCCACAAATATAATTGACATGTTTATGAATATTCATTGTTTTATTGTAAGCTCTTAAAATATGTAATTGATATTTGTTTGAGTATTCATTGCTTAATTATAATCCATAGACATCACAGATGATGATATTAAATTTTAGGTTTTCTTTTCTAATCAAAGATTCTACTTTTACTTTATGTAAGTTTTAAGGTCGGGCCCCAAACTGATATTTTCTCATGAAGTCTTCCTGAAAGAGCCTTCAGGGTTTTGCCCAAAACATATTTCACTGAACTTTAAATGAAAAACATCTATCTAAGGCCTGCTGTCTGGCCTGGAGGTTATTTTCACCCAATATCTGCCTTAATGAGGTTGTTAGAGTGACACAATATATTCCTGAACTAGGGTCTCTGGAGACAGACATGAGTCTGCAAGACATTTCCTCATAGAGGAACAGGATAACAAAACTGTGATTAACCACTCAGCCATAGAAAGTCATTTTCATTCTACTGACCCAGCTCAGAGAACAGCAATAGAAGAGAAGAGAATTTTGACCCCTAAATCATCAGAATTTTATATTTTCCAGCATTCTTCAGCTATATTTAAGGCCACAGAGTGCAAGTGAAGGCATTTATTAAAAAAATCACCTAAGCCCCTGACATTTTAATTGGTAGCATGTTCCTTCTATAAAGTATATCCCATTCTGAGAAAGGGAGAAACAGAATGCCATAAGAAGGATTGTGGCTGTGCAATACTGAGCACAGTTAGATATATACAAAATCAGTAAAGCTAGGTACACAATAGGTAGAATATTCCATCTGGAATTGGGAAAACCTTAGTTCAAATCCAGCCTCAGGTACTTCCTAGCTGTGTGACTTTGGGCAAATCAAAACCTCTCTTATCATCACTTTCCTAATCCGTAAAAGAGTATTCTAATAATAGAATCTAATTTCTAGGGTTGTTAAAAATCTGAGGATCCTAGCATGTAGTGCTTTTGCTCCTCCTCTTCTTGCTCCTTCTTTCCTCCTCCTTTTCTACATTCTTTTCTCTTCTCTTTCTTCCTCACCCTCATGTCCATGATAGTTGTTATAATAATCATCCTAGACTAAAAGTTAGAAGGGATCCTAGAAGTCATCTCACCATGCCACATCATGAATCCTGCTTATAGCATCTCTACCAAGATTTCCAATAACTGTATGTTTGTTGTTCAGCCATTTCAGTTATCTACAACTCTTCATGACACCATTTGGGGTTTTCTTGGTGAAAATACTTGTCGTTTGACATTTCTTCTCCAGCTCATTTTTACAGATGAGAAAACTGGACAAATAGGATTAAGTGACTTGCCCAGGGTCACATAGCTAGAAAATGTCTGAGTCTGCATTTGAACTCGGGTCTTCTTGACATAAGGTTGGACATTCTATTCACTGTGCCATCTAGCTGCTCAGTGATTGAAAACTGCATTATTGCTTCTCAAAAGAATTTGGCTTAAAGGGGAAAACATTGAATCAGGAGTCAAGATACCTTTCTTCAAGTCCTTGTTCAACCAATTACTAGCTATGTGATCTTGGGCAGGCCACTCTGCTTATCTAAGTCTCAGTTTCCTCATTTATAAAATGGAATGGTCCAGAGAATTCTGAACATATTTTTAAAGCTCCAGATTCACTGTTATAATTATTCAAAAGAAGGTGACTCCCTACGTCCTTCTCTAGATGAAGAAATTATGCTTCAGGAGGGTATCACCCAAATTCAATGAAAAAGAAATTAATGATGTCCACAGATTTTGGTCTCCCCTTTTAATTCAGGCAATTCTAGACAATTCTCAGACATTTTTACATAGTGCTCTGTAGACATCCTAGGTTGGGACTCAGAGAACCCAGAGGGTTTGTGAGTTTAGGACTCAGTTTCCTCTTTTAGAAAATGAAAGGTTTGGTATTTTCTAAACTTCTAACTTAAGTGGTCTGCAGTTGTGATCAAGATTTTCCTCTTTTTTTCTCCATAGCAGACACTCTTTATTCTTTGTATTAGGCTCTTCTCTTCTCCCCACAGCAGGTGTGAGAATGGGAATGAGGAAGTGAGCAGGCAGGGGTTTAGAAAAGAAATATCTACATTGCAAACAAATCAACAGCACTGGAAAGTTCAATCATTTTTTTTACCCCATTTCTGGACCTAAACCAGCTCCCCACAGTAATCCAGCTGTCAGTAGCTAGAGAGCTAAAATTTTGTCTTTCTGGTACCAGTTCAGTTGAAATAGTTGTTTTGTCAAGGCACCCTCTGAATCTTATGTGCATAACTCCATCATCAATAAATAAACACTGGGGCAGCTAGATGACATAATGGATAGAGCACAGATCCTGGAGTCAGGAGGATCTGAATTCAAATTCAGCTCTTAAGACACTTGACACATTAGCTATGTGACTTTGACTCTGGGCAAGTCACTTAACCCCAATTGTTTTTAGAAAACAAAAAAAAAGCAGATAAATAAATATTTCTTGAGCTGTCTGTACAGGACCCTGTACTATATTCTGGGGGACAGGAATAGATATTATATCCTTTCTTTCAAGTATAAACAAGTTGTCATCTTTAACCTCACGCTTTGTTTGCTTAACATCGAGGATCTGAAATTTCACTCTTCCAGTTTCTCTAGAAGTAACTAGCCTTCTATCATGCAAACTCACTAAAACTAATTTGTACCAGGAAACCAGTTTAATTCTTGAAAGTTTGAAAAATCTTTTTCCCAGTAGTGAATCACAGGATTTCATCCATTTCTTATATTTTGTGAGTTTGCAAATAGCAAAATGGTGTCATGGATATTATTACTCACTCTTTTCTTGGTTTTTGTCTTCTGTGAACTTTGAATATCCCTATTGATATTCTTCCTAGATGATAGTTACTCGTATCAACCATCTACATGCTATTCACTCTGTATATCCTTGCATCCTCTGGGCCACCAAAGGTTTTGTCCCACAGCTGTGCCCAGGAATTATCATTTTCAGTTTTGGAACTCTTTCCCTGGAATCCCACTGATAGAGAGGTAACATAGTTTCCTATATCAAGAAATTTCCAATCATTCATATTTCAGGTTAGTTATCTTGCTATCTGCCACGTAACTACTCATATATAACTCCTTTTACTCATTCCAAGTAATACAATCTATATGGATATTACTACTGGAAACACTAGATCAAACAGTTCTTTATGAATCTACTGACCTTTCCTGAATTTCCTGAATCACAAAAACCTCTCCATAGTCATTATTCTCCTAGGTCTTTTATTACTTTCTTTCAGAAGGTGAGTTTCTAGAAGCTGAGATGATCTGATTTTTAAAATTTGTTTCCTCAATGCTTAGCACATAGAAATAATTTAGTAATTCTTTGTAACTTATTCATTTGAATTATATAATCTGACTCAGTGTTACATGTAAATAGTTTTCTTTCACCTTCATTTAGATTTGCAGAATTATAGAAAAAAATTTCTTCTAACTTGTCCTCATTTTTACTGGCCAAGTATCTTTCACTCTTATAGTTTAATCTGTGCTCAAAAAATTCCAAATTCATTAAGCAAGTAAATATTTATAGAGCCCTTACCTTGTGTCAGATACTATGCTAAGAATTAGGGATTCAAAGACAATAATGAAGCAATCTCTGTTCCAAGATACTTACTATTGTTATATGTTATATTCTTACCTGTATATTGATTCCCCAAATTCGCCTTTCTCTTCTGAAGCCTTCTATTTACAACAGAAATGAAAATACCAATTATTCTTCATGTCCTTCACTATCTTGCCCAAGATATTGCTATTTTAAGCTATGCTTTATGGAGTCTTTCTAGCAGTATCATTTTTGTCACTGTGAATCACCAGAAATGGACAGTGTACATCCATTTTGACAAGTCTTGGGAGGTTCTCTGTCAAACTGAGATACATGCCTCAGGCAGTCAGCAGAGTTTTCTATTGTTATCAAGTTGACAAATAGCCACCAATCTTTACTCTTAATTTCCTCTTCTTCTAACTTTTATTGAATGTTCTTTCAGCTGACAACTGTGATTCCATACCTTAAATTTTACCTCTATTCCTTAAATTACAAGCAGTTGCTTTCTTTTTGAAGCATCCAGATCTATTCCTACTGGAAGAGTTGTATTAGAAAAAGAATTCTATGGAAGAAACCAAATCAAAAGTACACAATCTCAAAGGGATTATGTGGAATAACTATAATAATCACAGATGACATTTATAAGGCACTTTACAAAATAAATTCTTTATGACAATTCAGTAAGAAATATGATGCAAATATTATATTCCAGTTTTATATGTGAAGAAATTGAGACTCTGAGAAGGAAAGTCAAATCAACTAAAATTTATTAAACATATAATATACCTGGCTCTGTGCTGAATATGGGAATTCAAATACAAATGAAAAGAGAGACAGTTCTTGTCTTTAAGATGCTTATACTTTCTGAGAGAAATGAGAAAAAAGAACATAAATAAAAGTTAAAAACCAAACTCATGGTAGAAAACTCTAGAAATAAGAAACAGCTGAGAGAGGAATGAAGGATAGCACCTTTACTTAAAATTTTCAGAGGAACTCATCAATGAAAGAAAAATTATACAGGGATGAAAAAGTGTTTCCAAGGTAAGAAAGTCAAAGGAGATGAGGGAAATCTCAGAGTAAAAAGATGGCTTAGATATGGCGGCAAATTCAGGAGAGTCAGAAACAGAACCACAAGAGTATAATCTGAATCACAGGGTTAATAAGTAAAAGATTTGAGATTGTAATACTAGAACTATCCAGTCCTTCATTACAACTTTATGGAAATATTATTATAACTATTTTACAAATAATGAAATGAGGCAAAAGGGGTATGTCTTACCCAGGGTTGACACTAGTAAGTGTCAAATTTATCTCTACTTAAAAAATCAAACTACCTTCATGGATAGTGAGCTCCCTATCATTAAAGAGCTTCAAGTAGTACCTGGATGACCACTTGTTGGGAATGATTTAGAGGGCGTTACTTTTCATTTATTGCTTAAAGTAGTTATAATAATATTTCCATAAAGTTGTAATGAAGGACTGGATAGTTCTAGAGATACCGTGCATAACATCCCATCAGTCTCACTCACTTCAAGATAACCCTTCTATAACCTTACGCCTTTGATTAGTGAGTCACTGACAAGGTTTGCCATATCACTTAAGAGGCCCAACCACACTTGTTTCATCCCCCTTCCAATATACTCTACTCTGCTTCTCTCTAACCTTGTTTCAACCCCTTCCTCAATTTTCTATGTCCTTGTTATGTTTTGCTTTCTTCTGTTAGAATAGGGTAAACTCCTTCAAAATAGGGATTATTTAAACATCATAACAACATAAATAGACATTCTAATTCTGTTAATTAGCCATTTCCCTAAGGAGCTATTTTTCCTATATTCCAACTTTCTTTCTCTCTTTCTCCTCCTTTTCCTCCTCTTCCTCTTTCTTCTTTTCATCCTCTTCTTCCTCCTCTTCCTCTTTTTTCTTCTTTGTCTTCATCTTCATCTTTTCTTTCTTCTTTTCCTTTTCCTCCTCCTCTTTCTTTTTATCTTCCTCTCTCCCTCTTCCTCTTCCTTTCCCTCTCTCTCTCCTTCTTACTTTCCCTCCCCCCCCCTCCCTGTATGTGTGTGTATGTAACATTAGTTACTGCCCTCCATGATGGGTTACACTATTTTCTATATATTATCAAATTGCTTTTGCAATTATGACTTCAGTAAATTTGTATTACTAATATATTGAAAGAAAGTGAAATGCAATTTCTTCTGAAATTAGTGAATAATAGAAAAGAGTATTAGATTTTTAAAAAATGACTGCAGTTTAAGTTTTTAGATGTTATTCATCCATCCCCATTTCACTGCCTCATGCCCTTTGTTGAGGAGTTTAATAAGTTTAAATTTATGTAGGTTACAAAGGTTTTAAAAAAAAATCCTGTGTACAGCAACCCAAGTTAAACAAGTAGTAAAAAAATCTCCATGTCTCAGAAAGGTAAATTGAAGCTCAGAGAGCTTTTATCTCTTTACTAGGTTCACTTTCCAATAAGGTTGAGAAACAAGACTCAATCAAAGTCAATTAATTTGATTTCACTCACATTGCTTTTTCTATTATGCCATATTGCCTTTGTAAATGATACTTCCCATTTTGATAATCCTTTAAAGATCTATGAATCGATTTTCTTATAATGACTCTTTGAAGCAGTTAATATAAGTACTATTGTCTCCATTTTTATTATGTATTTTAGTTATTATCTCTCTTGATAAAATAATATGCTCCATTTCCAGGCAATTAGGTGATATTGTGGAGTCAGAGTGGAGTCAGGCCTGGAGTTAGGAAGACTTGAGTTCCAATACAGCTTCATACATTTATGGTCAATCACATTACCTCTCTATCTCAGTATATTCAGTGATATAATGGAAATAATAATAGTACCCACCTCCAGGATTTTGTGAGGATCAAATCAGATAATATTTGTAAAATACTTAGCACAATGGCTAGTAAATAGTAACTACTAAATAAATACATGTTTCTTTTCCCTTCTCATTTTATAGATGAGGAAAATAAAGCTTATAGAAGTTAAATGACTGACCTAGAATTACAAAGCTTTAAATATCAGGTTTTGAATTCAGGACTTCTCACTGAAAGTTCTGTGCTTATTCCTTAATATTTCACTACTTCTTCTATAAGGATCTCTAAGTTGCCTCATTCAACAAACATTTATTAAGTAAGTATCATGTTCATAGTACTGTTTTAGGATTGGAGGAAGAAAGCATTTGTAAACTGTTAAAACTTTATTTAAATGCTAGTTATTATATATATTGAAATTCAGTTCTTCAAGGATATGAGATTTTACCCATAATTCCTTATAACTTAGTAGGTAGTTTTTAAAAACTATTGTGATCTCAAAATTCACTTTCTTGGAACTACTACCAGTGGCATCAATATTGATTTTTTTAAAATATCAAGAAGATATGATCTCTGACCTCATGGTCCCTATAGTTTCTCATATGATCTCAGTTTTCTTATTTAAGCTAAGTGGTAAAAAATAGTGTAATCCTGGATTGACAGTTGGAAAATCCTGAACTCAATCCAGACTCAGATACTTAGATATGATACCCTGGACAGTCATTTAACTTCTGCATCAGTTTCTTCATCTGTAAAATGAGGATAATAATAATTTTCTGAAGCTAAAATAAGATAACACTTATAAAGTATTAAAGCACAATGTAAATATTAGCTATTATTATTTTATTTCCAGGTCTCTTTTCATTCTAAAATTCTATGTTCACAGCTCTCTAGCAGGAATTGGAGAAATCTCTAAACTAAACTCTTCTTATAGATTAAGGAATCATTAATTAGCAAAGCAACAAGCGTTCATTAAACTCTTCCTATGTACCAGATTCTCTACTAGGCATTGGGAATATAAATACTTAAATAAAAAGGCTCCTGACCTCAGTGGGTTTAGATGATCTCAGGAGAGAACTCTGGTCCAAAGAGAGAATAGTTTAAGTTCATCTGGTTATAAAAAATTAGGTATAACAAGGAAACAGCTCTCTAGATGTCCAGGACAGTTTTTAAAAACTATACTACTCATATCTCTATGAAATGATGAAAAGAAATTACTTTTTTTCATTGGTGAATGATTGCTCTTGAATAGTACAGCCAGTTAACAAACATTTATTAAGCATTTACTATGTGCTAAGTGCTGTACTGTACTCTGAGGATATAAAGAAAGGCAAAAAACACAAGCTCTCAAGGAACTCACATTCTTGTTGGGTAGATAGAATGTAAAAAACCAGGTATAGAAGCAGATAAAGTGCAATTGGAAGATAATGTCAGAGGAGTTAAAGTTAGCATTTGAACTTAGTCTATTTTTTTCTTTCATTTTTCAATTAACAAACATTTCTTTTCTGTCCTCATTCCCTTCTCCCTTCCCTAAAAAAAATTCTTACAACAAATTTGAATAGTCAAGCAAAAAAAAAATTTCCACATTAGTCATGTCCAAAATCCATGCCTCATTCTGCATCTTTAGTCTGCCACCTTTCTTTAAGAAGGTAAATAGCCTGCTTTTTATTGTTCTTTTGGAAAGAAATTGATAATTGCTTGAGGTCTTGAGATTTTCAAAATCGTACATCTTTACAATGTTATTGTTACAGTATAAATTATTCTACTAGTTCTTAAGTTTAAGCCTTGAAGGAAACTAAAAAGTAGAAGTGAGGAAGAAGAGCATTCCAGTTCTAAGTGAGAGCCACTGAAAAGGGATAATCTTAGGAGATAGACCATCCTATATATAGAAAATAGCAAGATGATTAATGTTACTCAATCATAGAATACATGAAAGGTAGTGAAGTATAAGAAGATTGTAAAGTAAAAAAGGAGCAGATTAGCTAGGAAGTTATGCTATGTGTATGTTTGTGGGTTTGACCTAGATGACCTAGATGAAGATTCATCAAAGGAGACTGAGGAGGACTCAAAAAGGTAGCATAAGCAAAAAAGAGCATTATCACAAAAAAACTAGAGAAAAGGGACTATCCAGGAAAAGACGATTATTGATATCGTCAAAGAATGCAGAGAAGTCAAAAAGTATGGCCAAGGAGGAAAGAATCAAGACAGATTAATAAAAAATAAGGTTGATTTGAAAATTATATAATCATTGGTAACTTTGGAAAGAGTAATTTCAGTTGAATGTCAAAGCCATAAGCCAGATTGCAGAGGGGCTAGATTCAATTAATAAGAGAGAAATCAGAGGTGTCGATTGAAAAATCAGAGGTGTCGATTGAAGGTGGCTTTCTCAAAGAATTTAGCCATGGGTACAAGAAATACAAGATAATACCTAGTATGGATCATCAGATAAAGTGAAGATTTTTTAAGGGTGAGAGATGAATGTATTTGTGGAGAACAGGAAAATAAACAACAAAAAGGACGACATTAAAGATTAGTGAGAGTGGAATAATGATAAAGAAGTCATTTTATTGGGGAAGACAAGAGGAAAGGAGATCAAGATTGTATGTATATAAGGTTTGTCTTTTTGTGTGAGATAGAAATGAAGGAGGACATAGTGAGAGAAGATATCTTAGTGATAGTAAAAATGATGATTAAAAAGGAGGAGGAAATGAGAAGTTTCACAAATGGCTTCAATTTTTTTAGTGAAATATGAGACAGGGTCCTCACCTAAGAGATTACAATGGGAGGTCTGAAAAGGGATGGAAGATTGTGGAAGACATCATATTGAATAAGTTAGTGAATCAATTAAGGAAGTGTAAGTCAAATCAAATAAAAAAATTAGTAAGCATTTACCACATGTTAGTTATTGTGCTAAGTGATGGAAATAAAAATATAAGTAGAAATAAAGGCAGTGCTTGCCCTCTAGGAGCTTACATTATACTACATATCTATATCTACATCTACATCTACATCTATATCTATATCTATCTATCTATCTAATATATTATATTATTTTAATCTAGTGAGGGAAGGAAACACATAAAGATGAAAACAAGGGATGCAGCAGGAAAGTATCCATCATGTCTTTTACCATTATGGTAAAGGACACCTGGAGAGTCAGAAGTGCAGCCTGGAAAGGAATGAAAATATTATTTACCTCAGCATAATTCTGGGATGAATCAGCCAATCAGAAGGAGAGGCTGAAAGGATTGTGCTATTTCCACTGTGAGAAGGGGTGGAGTGATGTTGTTTCTATAACATGGTATGAAAAGTTCTGTGAAAAGTCTAAAGGGCAGCTTAGAGAAAAATTAGGTATAAATTAAGCTTACAAAATTATCCTGTTATAGTGAAGGCCCAGTTGAGATTATGTAACAAATTTGTAACAGACTCAGTAAATACAATGATCTTTCTCAACTCTATTCAGAAGCATGTGGATGGTGGGAATAATCTAAGGTTAGAATTTGGCTATGTATGAACGTTAATGGGATGAGAAGACTAGGCATTCAAATGTACAGAATGATGTATAGATAATGATGAAAGTAGAGTATAGTCAGTGTAGAATGACCTGGGAAAGGACTGAAGGATGGAAGGCTGGCCCAAAGGTAAGGATGAAGAACAGGATTATAGGTCATAAGGCAAAGGAAAAGATAGAATGATAAAACATGATTAATTATAGGAATTTCAGTTTGTGAATATGTAAGTAGAATACTTATCTATAAATGACCTGGAGAAGGAAATGGCAAACCACTATAATGTCTTTGCCAAGAAAATTCCAAGTGGGATTACAGAGAGTCACACAGGACCGAAATGACTGAGCAGAGATGATGAACTGAACCAAGATGTATGTTGGCTGACAGTTGAGAAGAGGGATTAAAATGAAAGATATTGTGGAACTGATGAAATTTGGAAGCTTACTGTTTGCTTGTAATTATATGTTTTTTATAGGGAACAGTTCTATAGGGTGTAGTGATTTGAGATGAGGCAAGTGAACCTTTGTCCAAAAGCACCCTCAAATTTTCTCACTGTAGAGTCCAGACATTATCATTTGTGCTTTTGTAGCATGATCCTTTCATCTAACTCCTAGCTTGGCAGTCATGATTGTATTCTTCTTCCAGGGCTTGATTTTCCTTCTATAAACCAATAGAAATTCAAGTAGGAGTTTTCTGAGAAAGAAACCATCTTGTCTTTACTGTCATATACCTCTACATTTTCTTCTCCTTTACCAATTGAATTACTATTACCTCAGATGAAAGAATTCAAAGATATAACTCAGTAGACCTGTCTGAAATAGCTCAGGTAAAGGTTAAATAAGGAGACATTAAACTCTTTTACACAGGCCCGTAATTGCCAGTCTCTTGTGGAGCAGTAGGACCTGAGTAACTCTGGTTGCTAGAAACTGACAGCACTGTAGCATGTCTTGGGTTTCCACAGACATCCTTACTGTACTACATGAATTCATAAAGGGTATTTTTTGCCTACAGCTGCAGAGAACCCAGAAGTAGCTACATAATCCTAGGCAAGCGTACCTATTTGGATATTTACACACAGTAGAAAATAATACATGTTGAGGCAACTGGATCTTTACCCTAGACAACTATCTTTCAAGAGAGCATCTGTCTCTTTCCATACTTCTAATTCAATCCTTCTATCTTTGCCACCTCTAGTACACCATCTACAATATCAGTTCTTTTCAGTCTTTCCTGTTATTTCCTGACTATATGTGACATGATTTTTCTCATGTACCATATGCTTTAAATCACAGACCTTGTCAAGTTTTCTTTGAAGTCAATCAATGTTGTTTGCCCTGTGTTGGACATGACAAATTCAGTCTAAATGACATTTTCTTCAGGCAGCCATGGATGCACTATGACTGAGATAGAACAGAATGAGGTAACATCAGTCCATGAGTCTGTGGTAAGAAAATCTTAGATGAATCAGCTAAGTATATTTCCACACTTCAATACGTCAAGTATCTGTGATTTTGACAGTGTGGGTGCTCTCTCTGTGATGCTAAGAAGTGGGAACATTGATCAAAGAAGTAGATCCTGGGCCACAATCTTAGAGGAACATTTTTTTTTCAAGACTCAGACACTTCTTCGGTATTTTCTGACCTCTCTTCAAACATGATATACAGCTCTCTTACTTTCTTATCTCCTTGGAGAATAATCTTTGACATGATGGAATATAAAGAAAGAAAACAGAATGCTTCTTGAAAAAACAAATAACCTCATAGCTAATAGATTATTTTTCACTGAGGTTCAGAATAAGAGATGGAAGGTGGGGTTATATATTTATTTACTTCCTGAAAAATTGTACAAGTCTTAACATGTTCTTTAAAAATTACATTCACCTTCAACTTTCATACTTTTGTTGATTCTCTTAGTCACTCAGACTCATAGACTTTCCTTCCCCTAGCTACCTATCCAATCAATTCCCAAGTTCCATCACAATATTTTTCCTATTTTTAAAAAATTTCAACTCTTGGTACATCTACCTTTGCTTAGGCTCTTACTTCTTCTTGCCTAGATTCTTATATAAGAGGCTCTTAAGTAATTTTCTTGTCTTCAATTTCTCTTCTGCAACTCAATCTTTGTTCACTACTGCTTGAATAACTGTGCTAAAGTACCATCATCTATTCAGTTCAGTGCAATGAGCATTTTCTGCTTAGCATAGTGCCTTAATACAAAGGAGATGCTTAGTAACCATTGATTGATTGCACGTCTACTGTGTGAGAGATTCCATGTTGGAATTGAAAAGCAGCATATATCCAGGTAAGTCAATACAAAATATGTACAAATAAACACAAGATAATTTTGTGGGAGACACTAATAAGTGGGGGAATCAGGATGGCATCTTATCTAATTACTCTTCTTAAAATAAGCATTGAAAGATTCTACACATTTCCAGGGGCAGAGATGTGGACAGAGAATACTCCAAAAATGGTTTCAACTATTACAAAAACTCTTGAAACCCAAGGGAATGTTTCAAAGTTAGTGGGCCAATTTGGCTGGAATGTAGCATGTACAGGGAAGGAGAAGTAATGAGTAATCAGCCTGGAAAGATTTTGGAGCAGATGTTGGAGAGCCTTAAATGATAAATGATTTTGTTTTTTACATTAGAGGCAATACAGACTCACTCAAGTTTCTTGAGCAAAGGATAGACGGCATCACAATCCTACTTTAGAAACTTCTATTTGGCAGCTGTGTGGAAGCTAGATTGTGAAAAGAAAAGGCTGAAAGAAAGTCAATTAGAAGACTATTGAAATAGTGGTATGCTGATAGATTCAATGAAGTTCAGGAGAAGAGAAGGAATATGGGATTTTATGTTCCTTCCTGCATGTAATAATGTACATAATTTATCATTCCCTTAGAAAAATGATTGGAGCCAGCTCTAATAGGTTCCTGAGCTAACTTCATTTTTCAGTGTGAGCATTTATACTTTGGAAGCTGGCAATGGTTCAAATTAGTTTGATTTTGGGGTTTTTTTAAGACTTATGAAAATGATAAAAACATTAATAATGTAGGTTAAATTTAAAAGTGCATCATGGATAAATTTCTGTTTTTTTGAAGAGTTGCTTATTAAATGTTTACTGACTGAAAAGAAAGGTACAGACCAAAAGATGTTATACGGACTTAACTGGTTATATATGAAAGATGAATGAGAGTGAAGAGTCAAAGATTACTTCTAGAATGAGAGAAAGAATGATTCTGCCTTTCATATAAAAACTGTAGTGAGAAAAAGGGATACATTTAGAAGAGTTTTGTCTTAGTTATGTTAGATTTGAGATACCTGTTGGAAATCTGGGTCCAGATGTTTGTCAGACAATTGGCAATGAAGAACTGAAGCTAAAAGGAGAGATAAGAGCTGTTTTAGGAGATTAACTAATCTGCAAAGACATGATAGTTGAATCTATGATAGAAAATGAGAACATCAATAAAGGGCATAATGATGAGAGACCTGAACATGACCTTGGACAGCACCCATACTAATACAAGAATGATGATAAGATTAAAAGGAATGAAATGAAGTAGAAATGTCAATGAAAGAAGTTATCAATATTGTTTCTCCTCAAAATTATATAGCATTTGAATCCAAGACCATTAATTTCAGAGTCAGTACTCACTGACAAGATTTATTGAAATCATCTCCTCAGGCAGAGTTGCCCAGAATCAGACTTTTTAATCTATTTTGTGAACCTTTGATATCCTCTATTCTTTTTCTCATGGTCTCCTTTCTAAGATTTGTATGGCTCCTGTCTCTGCTTAGCTTTTGTCCTATATCTGAGAACTAGAATTGAATATATCCTAGCATCTATTACTCAACAACAAGCAGACGAAAGATCTTTCTCCAATCAATAAGGCTCTCAATTGGTGCCTCTCTGATGCCCTCAATAAGGGATATTCACTATGGTTCCACTTAGATATTTTATACTGTTTTTGGCTAGTTAACTTTTCTCATCCCATCTCCTTTGAGAAAGAGATAGCTAAGTTAGCCAGTAGATAGAATACAAGAATAAGAGTCAGGAAGATCAGAGTTTGAATTGTTTCAGACACTTTGTAGTTATTTGACCCATATCTTGGCTCCTGGCACTTTCTCTGGCAGTCCCCTAGGCCTGGAATGATCTTCTTTCTCATTTCTGCCTCCTTTCATCCCCATCTTTCTTCAAGTCCTGGCTAAAATTCCATCTTCCCCAAGAAGCTTTTCCCCATCTGCTTAATGTTAAGACCTTTCCTATTCTAAATTATCCTATGTGTTGTTTTGTTGTGTAGAGTTTTTTTTTTTTCCATGCTGTCTGTCCCATTGGACTGAGCTGCTTGAGAACACAGATTGACTGCTGTCTCTCTTTGCATCTCTAGTGTTTAGTAGAGTGCCTGATATATAATACGCACTATTGACTAATTGATTCATCCTGCCTCTTCTGAAGTGCATCTATATCTATGATCCTATGACATAATCTTTGAGTATTTAAAAGGCTATCTTATTGGAAGAGGAACAACATGATCAACCATTTAGGCTTGATGTCTGGGGAAACTTCATAACAATGAAAGTAATTTGAAAATAGAATGGACTTTCTTAGAAGAGTCCCTTCACTGGAGAGAGTAAAGTACAAACTAAACCATTTGTTGAGAATGCTATAATGTTGGGTGCTTCACTCAGTGTGTTTGCTGCCTCCAAAGCTCATCTTAAAAAAATAAACACCAACATTCTCTTATTGATACCAGATGGCTATGGTACGATTTCAGGAGGTTGCTCCAAGCAAGTCATTTAACCTCTTATTGCCTCAGTTTCTGCAACTTAAAAATGAAGATAATAATTTTATCTACTCCCCTGGGTTGATAGGAGAATCAAAAGATAATATTTATAAAGTGCTTAACTTAGTGCCTGATGCATGATATGCCATTAATAAATGTCTATTTTCCTTCTCTTTCCCATAGGACAAGAGGAAGCTGCATGGGATGGAGGTGGGGTGGAGTAATTAAGCTACAGCATATTATCAATGTTGATTTACAAGTAGAAGTGGAATACATAATATCAAGGACATGCATATGAAAAAGGAAGTAGCCCAATCAGGTTCCCAGAGAAAAAAGATTATGGAAAACCTGGTTGTTACAAATTTCCTTTATCATTAAAGGAACTAGAGGAAGATCTGTAGTATGATAAATAAATTCTCCACTGAGGAGTTACATGGAAAGTTGTGGGTGAGAACTACACAGAATGAGATGTAAGCTATGATTCTCATGGGTAAAAAGAGTACCTCTATCTTTGAGATCAAATTTTATCTATTACTATTAATTATAATTAATAACACATATAATGGCAATGTTATAATTATTACATAATGTTATTATTAATTATAATTAGTAGTAAATATAATAACAATGTTATAATTATTAATGCATCATATTATTATGTTATATTAACAGCACATATAATATCAATGTTATAATTATTTACTCATCTTATTATTAGTTATAATTAATAGTACATACAATATTGATGCTATAATTAATATATCATGTTATTAATACTAATATATTAATGTTATAATTATTAAACATTTTTATTAATTATAATTAATAGTATATGTAATATCAATGCTACAATTATCAATGCATCATGTTATTAACAATAATAATAATTACTGAATTTAATTATTAAAGATAAAACATCTTTAGAATAAACAAATGAAGAAACATGGTATAATGAGAATCTTGGCTATTTTCTTTATGACCTTGAGACTTCTGTGGGTCTTGGTTTTCTCGTTTCTATGCCCCAAATTACCCAATTATTAAGGGGAAAAAAGGTGGAAATGAAGAACCAGTTTTCTGATTCGAAATCCAAGACTCTCTCCTATACTAGTGGTCTTCCTTAGACCCAAGTATGGTGGGGTGGCACAAAGGGAAGTGTTGTAGATTGAAAGAAGACTTACATTCAAATTGCCCCTTTTATTTACTTTCTATCTGTGTGACCATAAGCAATACACTGAATTTCTGTTTTTCAGGATCCTCCTCTTTACAAGTGGGGAGGCATGGAATAATTGATCTAGAAAGTTTTTCTAGCACTGGGTTTAAACTAGAATTGTGCAAGTCAACTCAGACTGATTGTTAAATTTTCAGTGTGACAGCTAGAAATTGGAAAGCACTACAAAACAGGGTTTGAGTAATTGTTTTATTGTTTCTCTAGACTAAAACAGGAAGTAGAGAAAATGTTAATGATCCAGATCAAACTTAAAAGTGTTTCACAGGTGATTTTTTTTTTAATTTTCAAGAGTTAGTCATTGAATATTTACTATCATACCCTTACTTGTAACTCTATGATCTAAGTAATTAAAGTGCTAAGTGATTAGAGAGGTGGGAAGAGTAAAGGTTTCTTTTCTCTTGAGACATGAGTGTTATAGAGTTGAATCCAAACAATTTAGAACCAAGTGTGGCTTATTTAAGTATTCTTTGTAGGATTTTTAAGGAAAAACACAATATGATTTAGAAAAAAAAGTTGGGTAAACATTTTAGGTAGTACTGAGGCAATTTATGTCAAGGACATTAATTAGGATTATCTATTTAATATAGTACTTGACATTTATAAGGCATTGAATTTCATTTGATTCTCAAACCAACCCTAGAAGATAGGTTAGTAGTACAATCTCTATTTTTCTTAATTTTACAAATAGGTTAGTAGTACAATCTCTATTTTTCTTAATTTTACAAATGAGAAAATTGAAAGTCAAAAAGTTTATACAATTTTTCTCATAGTTACTGAGGTAATAAATGTCAGAGATTAGAAACAATGACAGTTCTCTTTTGATTCCAAGTCCAGTTCTCTCCATTGTAATACATCATTTCTCAAATAGGGATAGTTTGTTTAGAATAAGGAGTAATGTAATAGCCACACTGAGAGTTAATCAAGTAATGACTATTCATCTAATTCTGAATTCCTCAAACTGATTCATCTTTGGAGCTTGAAACAGATTAACAGAATCCATAAATTCTGATATAGGAAGATAGAATATTATTGTAGTAAAGTTGGGTTGAAAAAATTTGGGGACAAAAGAAGAGAATTGAGTTCATTTCTATGTCCCCAAATTGTAACTGTAGTAAGTGTTGTGATAAATTATTTTGCTTCTCATATTTCAGAGACCTGCTAGACAGCCCCACAATTAGAGACCTAGACCTGAAGTCAGGAAGATCAATGCTCATATCTTGCTTCAAATACTTACTAGCTGTAACCCTGGGCAGAATATTTAATAATATTTAATATCTGTACAGTTTCCTCATTTATAAAATAAGGATAATGAAAGTACCTACTAGTTAGGGTTTTCATAAAGATCAAATGAGATTAATATTTGTAAAGTACTTTGTAAACCTTGAAGTATTATGTCAATGCTAACTATTATTATAGTTTAGAGGAAAAACAGGAAACTTGGAATCAAGAGGGGACTGGATTTGAATCCTGCCTCTGACTTTTACTAGTGAGATAACCATGGACAAATTGACTTACATTTTTCAGTCTCAGTTTCCTCAACTATCAGATGTGGGTAATAATACTTGCAGTTCTTTCCTCACAATGTTATTATGAGGATCAAATGAGATAACACATATAAAATGCTTTGCCAACCTTTAAGCCTGGTATAAATATGTAGTGTGGTGATTATAATAATAATAGCTACCATTTTTAGGTTTGCAAAGTGTATCATATTTGTAATCTTATTTGATTCACACAATAATCCTGTGAAGCTTATGCTATTATTAACCCTGTTTTTCAATTAAGGAATCTGGATTCCATATGAGCTCAGTATAGTCATATGGGGAAAGCACCAGTACCCAGAGATTGTTCCTCAACTCACCACTATACACAGTGGACAGAAACAAAGGAAGCAGTAAAGCTAACCCCCTGAGGTACTTTAAGGTCTGTGAAGCTCTTTCTTCAAAAACAATTCTGTGAAGCAGGAAGTCCAAGTACTATATCAAGTAACAAGTGTTATAAAAAGAATTTCCATTTGGAACCATGTGCCTCTTTTATAAAAGGGGGAAAAAAAAGAATCACAGCAACATTAAAATTAGGAAAAGGAAATGTTACTGAGAGTTGGGAGATCTGGGGTTTAATCACAGATTTGTCAACAAATTAACTTTAATAGGTTAACTACTCTCTTGAGTATTTGGTTTGTCCATGTATCAAAATGAGGACAGTGCCTAAAATTGGACATAATACTTAGATGCAGTTTGAGTATGTTTTAAGCAAATGCAAATGTACAAGAATCTCTGTGGCTGCATAAAGACTTAGAAAGCCACAAATTAACATCTTCTATATTACACTGCATTTTTTTTAACGTTTTAATCTTGTTTTAGTCTCACTGGGGAGTTTTGTGGACCATAGTCTAGATGATAATAGGATCAGAAATTTGTAGATGGAAAGAATTTTAAAAGCCATAAAATTTGAGGAAACTCAGGGCACAACAGTTAAGTGATTTGTTCAAGTCTTTTCCTACTCTAAAACATGATGATTACATAAATCCATATTTCTTTGTTTGACATAAAGTATATGGCCATGGCCCTGGACTAACTAGTAAGAATGGATAAATTAAATCATATTGTTTCTGTGATACTAACCACTAAGGGATAGTTAAGAAAATAATTATTTCTAGAGCCTTAAGGTAAAAGGAAGTTGAATGATCTTCCTCTACTGGAAAGAATTCCTCCATTTCCTGGAATAGTCACTTGAAAAGATTGTAGGTAAGGGTCTTGAGGAAAGGGACAGTTTGCCTTTTGACCTGGTATCACCAGCACTGAGGACCATCCATAAACATAGTAGATTCCTATGAATTTATATAGGGTTGGATTGCATTAATAATTGAGGGAACTGAAGCTCAGAAAGCTTATGAGTTACCCCCTAGTCATCCAGATAATAAATGTTGTTAGAATTTGAATTTAGAATTCCAGACCCCAAATCCAGAATACTTTTCATTATAACACAATTAGTCTGTGCAGAAGGTCTTGGTTTTGTGTGCCTCCAAAGCAACAACAACAACAAAAATCAGCTAATTAGCATGCAATACCAGCATCACACTGCTGTTTATCATACCTAACAGTGTTATGTCTCCAAGCCCAGTCATTTTCCTGTTGGCAGCCTGCTAAACCTATTTCAGGGCAGATGGAAAATTTGAAGGACATTTCCAACCATTAAGACTAGCATAAAGCTTTCAAAATTGCATATAAATACATATGTCCTATTAACATTTTAAAAATTAATTGTCATGCAATTTCCTGATTAAAACAGAAACTATTTATCACACAGTGGTGTTTCTTTGAACAGATAATGATATTTGCAAAGACTTGAGTGCTTACTCTGAAGCCCTAATTTTTTTTAACTCTGACTTCTGAGTCAGATCCAGGTTGACATGTAAGTAAGGACCCTTTCCAGTTGTCATCCCCTACCCCTAATCTGACTGATGTTTCTGGCTTATTTCATTCTAGATATTAATAGAGAACTTTTATATAGTGGTTTTTATTTCATTTTCAAAACACTTTCTTGTCAACAGCCATGTGGGACAGAGAGTGGAAGTATTATTATTCCCATTTTAAAGAACTGGAAATATAGACACAGAAATTACAAGTTATTTGTCCATAGCACAAATTCTATTAAGTAGCTCAGTTTTGGAGCAATAAGGCAATTCTAGTTCTTCTACTTCCAGGTCAGTCAGTCAGCCAGTAAACATTTATCAAGTATTTACTATGTGTCAGGCATTGTTCTAAGTATTGGGAATAGGGGAAAAGGTAAAATGATAGTCCCTGCTCTCAAAGAATTCAGTCTAAAGTGAGAGACAGTAAGCAATCAGATAAATACAAATAAGCTATGTACAAAATGAACAGGTCAGGGGGATATATAATGAGTATAGATTGGAATATGTTGAGTTGAAAGGTCTATTGGATATCTAGTATGATATGTCTGAAAGGCAGGTGAAGATATGAGATTGGAGGTCAGCGATAAGGTTATAGCAAGATAAATAGATCTGAGAATCAGTAGCTTAGAGAGGATGATCAGATTCATGAGCACAGAGAGATCTCCATGCAAAGTCATATAGAGGGAGAAGAGAAGAGGACTTAAGAAAGGGTCCTGGGGACATCTATGGTTTAGAAGGTGTAATTGGACAATGCATTGCTAGTGGAATTGTGCATTTATCCAACCATTCTGGAGAGCAGTTTGGAACTATGCCCAAAGGGCTGTCAAACTGTGCGTACCCTTTGATCCATCAGTGTTTCTACTGGGTATGTATCCCAAGGAGACCATAAAGAAGGGAAAAAGACCCACATGTACAAAAGTGTTTGTGGCAACCCTTTCTGTAGTGGAAAGAAACTGGAAACCGAGTGCATGCCCATCAATTGGAGAATGGCTGAATAAGTCATGGTATATGACTGTTATGGAATATTATTGTTCTGTAGGAAACTACCAGCAGGATGATTTCAGAGAGACCTGGAAAGACTTATATGAATTGATGCTGAGTGGAGGAGCAGAACCAAAAGAACACTGTACACAGAAATAGCAAGATCATGTCATGATCAACTGTGATGGACTTGATTCTTCTTAACAATGTTGAAATTCAAGGCAACTTCAGTAGATTAGAAAATGTCATCTGCATCCAGAGAGAAAACTATGGGAACTGAATGTAGATCAAAGCATAGTATTTTCACTTTTGTTTGTTTGCTTCTTTCTTTCTTGTCTTTTTTCCCCTTTGTTCTAATTTTTCTTGCATAACATGATAAATATGGAAATATGTTTTTAAAATTGTGCATATTTAACTTCTGTCAGAGTACTTACTGGCTTGAGGAGAAAGGAGGCAAAGTAAGGAGGGAGAAAAATTTGGAATCCAAAGTTTTACAAAAATAGTTAAAAACTATCTTTTAAAATATTATTTTAAAAAAATAAATAGAAGGTGTCATCAGCAAAGGATTCTGATAAAGAGTAATACGATAGTAGAAGAACTGAAAAAGGAGTGGTTTCTTGAAAACATAGACAAGAGAATATTAAACAGGAATGTGTGATCAAAAGTATCTAATTTGTCAGCAAGGTCAAGGAGAATGAAGATTGAGAAAAAGTCATTGAATTTGACAGCTAAGAGATCATTGGAACTTGGGAGTAGTTTAGGATTAAGAGAATGAGAGGAAAGAAAGCGAAAGCACTTACTCGAAATGGACTTTTCAAGGAACAAAGAGGTTTTTTTTTACAATATCGAATGATAATCAGGATGGGAGAATCAAGTCAGGATTTTTTTTTCAGAATGGGGAAATATTGGGAGTGTTTGTAGATAGTAGTGAAAAGGAGAGAAAACAGAAAAGGAGAGAGTAAAAATAAGAGAGTGGGGTGACAGAAAAGTTAAACTGCTGGAGATAAAATGGGATTGTTTGAGCTAGCTGAGTTGTCAGCTTTGGTAAGAAGTAAGGCTGCATCATCGTGTAAGGTGGGGTGAAAGAAGACATTGTAGTAGGAAGCACCAGAGGGGTAGGAGCTTAAGATGAAGGAAAAATAGGCATCTCATGGAAAATGGCCTCCATTTTTACTGTAAATTATGAAGGAAGATTCTCAGCTGAGAGAGTGGTGGTAAGGAGAGCAATGGGAGGTATTATAAGAGATAAAAAGATTTGGAAGTGGCCATGAGGAGAATAGGATAGTGAGTTTATAAGGGATGTATACTAGGATTACTTAGCTGTTATGATGGACTAACTGGGATTGTATAGCATAAATTTTTAGTGGAATCAGTCAGAATGGTTGCATAATTTTCTAGCATCATGTGTGTGAGAGCAAAGATAGTGAATGGTAAGAGTGATTCATGATTGAGGTTTGTCAAGGAACAATAGATGAAATAATAAAGTTATAGAGATTTGAGAGGAGAATACAGGCAACCAGGTGACACAATGGATAGACTTCCAGGTCTAGAATAAAAAAGACGAGTTCAAATTTGACCTCAGACACATACTAGTTATGCAACTCTGGACAAATCACTTAGTCCTATTTGCTTTAGATCTTCATCTGAAAAGTAAACATGACAAATCATATTAGTATCTTTGCCAAGAAAACCCCAAATGGTCACAAAAAGGCTGAAGCAACTGAACAACAACAATATTGTACAATTGAATTTTTTCACCAAGGAGTCAAGAATGAGGAAAAAGGGGCAAAAGAGGAGAATGGCTAGTATAGGGGGAATAACCTGAGAGAAAACTGAATTATCAAAAGATTGAAGATCATAATGGTGACAAGGACTAGGCTTTTGGAAGGGAAGATGAGGAAGAGGTGGAAAGTCAATTGATTATGATCAGATAAGAATTTCAGAATTCTTGAAAAATGGAAGTGGTTCATTTGTGGGTGATGAGAAGATCAAATGTATTTATCTTTATGTGTAGCTAAAGTGGGTGGAGGACTAAGTTATGAGAAGTGAATTGGTTGAGAAACTGAGTGCCTAAAGTGTTAGAGGAAAAATCAATATGTTTATTAGTTTATTAGTATGAGGGTAGAAAGTAAGAAGTAGAGAAAAACTGCATTAATCGAGGGAGGAAGAGGAATAACCTGGAGATTTTTTGCTAATAGCTACAAGGATTTTAAATGAGTGATAGAGATGAATTTCAAAGGAAGAGAGTGATGGAGGTAAGAAGGGAAACTGGAAGTAGCAATGGGGAGCAAGGAGAATTCCAACTTCCTCCAGTGAACCAGTGAGCAAAGTAGAATGAGTGAAGGTGCTTGTTTCCCTGTGCCAAACTGCCTCCAGATCTGGCTTTTTTCCTGAGCAAAGGTAAATATAGCTATAGAGGAGAGCCTATTAATTAATATTATTATTAGTAATTATTATTAAACATCTGTTACATGCAATGTTTCACAGAGGGTTGGATTTGTATGAGAAATATTCCAATAATGGAATCCTAAGGTTTAAAGTGAACTTAAAAGTCATTTGATCCAATCTCTAGTGTACTAGATGAAAATTTTTTTATAACTGCTGATAATTTACCTTGCTGTCTCTAATTGAACAATATATGGGGGTTTGCTATTTCCTAAGGTATCTCATTCTATTGGACAGCTCTAATTATCAGGATTTTTTTTTCTTAAATCCATCTCCCACTAACTTCTATTCATTAGTCCTAATTTTACCCTTTGGAGATAAGAATGATTATCCTACTTCCTCTGAAACAACACAGTCCTTGGATACCTGAAAACAACTGACGTCTTTCTTCTGGATCTTCTTTTCTCTAGTCTAAATAATTCCAATTTCTTCAGTCTCATAATATCATAGTCTCGTAGATTTAGAGTTGCAACTGATCCTAGAGATATCTATTCTAATTCTCTTATTTTACAAAAAAGGAACTTGTTTCAGAAGAAAGTAAAGTGACTTGTTCAAGGTAATACAAGATGTTAATGATAGAGGCAGAATTTGAACCCTATTATATGGACTCTAAGAAGTTACTGTTTTGCTTCAGTATGTCATATTTTCAAGTCACCTTTACTATCTTGGTCTCACCATGCTCCAGTTACTAAATGTTTCTTCTAAAATGTGCTGAAATTAGTATCTTTCTATGACTTTGCCTCTCTGATTGAATAACACTCTGTGAGAGCTATTGTAATGAAAGCCTTTGTAAACTTTAAAATACTATATATAGTCAGGCTATCTCACATACCTTCCATTCTACCAGACCATGTGAGCTTTTTGAAGAAAAAGACAACTCAATCTTTATCTCTCTTTATAGCTTCTTTAACTCCTAGCACTGTATTTTTTCACAGTAGATATATAATAAGTCTTATGCATAAATGAATGTGAAAGTTAAGTACTGGGGACAATAAAAAAATAATTCCCATTGATTTCATAGGCAATAGAATTTGTTGTTGTTGCTGTTCCATTGTTTTCTGTTGTTTCTGATTCTTCATGATTCTATATGGGGTTTTCTTGAGAGACATACAGATAAGGAAACGGAGGCAAATAGGGTTAAGCCAGAGTCACACAGCTACTAAGTGTCTGAAACCATCAGGAAGAGGAGTATTTTGGACTCCAGACCTGGCACTCTATCCACTGTACACCTCACTGCCCAGATAAGAAGTTAAAGTGCCCTTTTAAAAGTTGTTTAGGATAATGAGAGATGTGGAAAGATTTAATAGATATACTAAGAGAAAAACTATTTGATAAAATAACTGGGGAAGTTAGTGAATCCCACAGTAGGATTTGAATTTCTCTCTCCTGGTTCTAAGACCAAAACCATTCTTTCTTTGGGGCAGCATGGTGGATCTGAGTTCAAATCCAGCGTAGTCACTTACTAGTTGCTTAATAATGACCTTGGAAAAGTCATTTCATGCTTTTTGCCTCGATTTCCTTCAACATAAAAATGAGCTAGAGAGCACAACACTCCAGAATCTTTGATAAGAAAACCCCAGTTGAGGTCATGGGGAATTAAATATGACTGAAAATAACAGGACAATTCTCCTTTTATCAGGATGACTCTATATTAAAAGAATGATCATTAGATAGTTTGTTTTCAAGTTATCTCAAATTATTGGTCTCAACTATGGCTGCTGCTAAACGCAAATATAGAAGTAGTAGTGATAAATTTTGAATTGAACATACATTTGAGATTCCGAATTCTAAACCTTTCTCTGTAGCTTCTTTGTCATTCAATTTTAAATTGATTTTTTTAATCTTAGAAAATAAGCAAATTATAAAAATCAGGGCTTAAGACAATGATGTCAAAATTAATAGTACAGATTTTTAAAATGATTTTTTAAAATGTACTTTGTGAATCTTTGCTTCTTGGGGAACTTGTTAAACATTTGCTACCACACCTCTGTTTTTAGGCTTCCTCCATAACTATAGTAAACGCAGAAGGATTTTATATATACAAAAGGAAGGGTTTAAATTAAAAGATCTCATAGATCTCTAAAGTAATAACATTGAGGTTTTTTTTCTATTTCTATGTCACATTGCAAAGAATTTGGGATAGGATTCTTGTGTAGGTTTTTATTTGAGTTATTTGATATATTAATGTAAAATAGATTTAGTTCCAGGTCATTTAGGGGCAAGAGAATTTGTTGTAGATTAATGGATCCCTTGGTCCTAAATTATCATGGAAAAAGGCATCTTACCAAAGTAGAAAGGATTTGAAAATGAAAACTTTATTCATTACCAGTTGGCCAGTTTTATAATACACTATCCACTTCTGTAACTCAACTCTTTTATTGTCGATATGTGCAAATATGTGCAAAATGAGTTGGATAGATAGTATCATGCAAACATTAAACAAGAATTTAGACAAACTCTGAGAGATAGTGGAGGATATAAGGGTCTAATGTGGTATGGTTCATGAGGTCATGACCATGACTGAATTATAACATATTCAAGACATAAAACTAGAACCTGGGAATGCTACCTAAAAGCTTATAGTCTCTTAGATCACACAAGATATGAACAGATAAATGAATCTAATATCTTCTATCAATGAGCAAGAATGTTTGGATTTGCATTAACTTCTGGGACTTCACAGTATTTGATTATTTCCTAAGGCAGGCAATATCCTAAGTTTTGAACTAAGATGAAACTAAAATGGGAACTATGAAAGAGGAGAGAGTATATATGGAAAGGGAAAAAGTGATGGTACCAAAGACAGACACACAGACAGTCACAGACACACACACACATATAGATACACACCCAAGAAACAGGACCATAGGAGAAGTGGTAGTGATAAGGGATTTGCCTCCTCAAAACTACATCTCCTCCTGGAACACTGAAGGGGTAAAAATCTAAATCATCAAGCAGCATGATATAAAAGCTCCTTTTACTTTTTGTTTGTTTATCCTTAATGAAAGCTATTCAAAAGTCTGGGGAAAGAAAAAACTTTACTTTTTCCACTTCCTTATTTCAGATGAGGGGAAGAAATATCCACTTCTAAGATTTTTATTCTGTGAATGACTACATCTCATTGATTAAGTACTATTTCTCAGAAATACTTATTGTTGATTTTGGTCTTTGCATTTCCTATGTCCCTTTCTTGAAAGCATGAGGACAAAAGACATCTCTGAGAGCCATACAGGAGAAGTGACTATTCCTAGTGCTGGGTTAGGACTCCAGCTCACAACCCATTGTCAGTTTCCTTTTTACCTGGGGCAAGGTCACAACAATTTATATATTCAAAAGACAGGATTAGTATATACTTGACTTTTTTCATTTTGCATTATTAGATCACAAGCCAATACAATGACCTCTAGATAGTATATAAATACAACATAATTTGAAGGGGAAAAATATTAATAACTGGATGGTGGAGAGACAGGTAAGACTTCCCCTAGGCAATCTCAATTGACCTGAGCTGGGAAACAAGTTAGGGATTATTAAGAAGTAAAATCAAAGAGGGTAAAGACATCATAAACATGGCAGAGGAGCAGCCTATCTAAATGCTCAAATGTAAGAGATAGAACTCTGAGCTTGAGGGAAAATTCAGTCATCCACATTGGCTTGACTATTGAGTACACAAAGGTAGATAATATCAAATCCTAGAAGGGGAGGCTAAAGGCAGATTGTGGTTAGTATTAAATGACAAGCTGAGGAGGCTTTGTCTTGTTGTTCATCCTTTGTTTTCCAAGAGGACCAATGGCATAGAATTATATCTTGACTTGTGTAAATTGGATTTAAGTGAAGCACAGCTGCATGAAATCATAAACCTAATTCTCTCTTACTCAGTGGCAAATCAAAAGTCAGGATGATTGGTGTTGGCTTAGGATACAGTGGGAGACCTTGGTGTCTTTGATACCTGACCAAGGTCCACAAAGCCTACTTAGGGCTGTTGGAACAAATTGTTTTCATCCACCCATTCTACTGTAGGAAAGCTTCACATGCTTGGGTAGACATCTCCTTAACTCATTCTTAGGTTTGAAGCCTATCAATTATCCCCATCTTGGTTAAGTCTATCTGCTGAGATGGTTTTACCTGCTCTGTAGAGCCACAAGTGAGAGTTGGGTGTAAGGCCTAAAGAGGTTCAGTAAGTCCTCCCACCACACATGCTGGTCCTCCTGAACACCCCACATGCCTCTGACACTGTTTTCAAGTTTTTTGAGAAGGGCAACAATTTAGTTAGACCCACGCATTATTTCTATATGAAGTTTTCTTAGTGTTTTTCATGATCAGGTGTTTCCATTGCCTCAATCTTTGACTCTTTCAATCAGCAAAATCAACAAACGTCTGAAAGTGTTGCCCTTTACATTCACAACTGCAAGTGAGATGAGTAGTGCTGTTATTATCATCCCATTTTATAGATGAGCTATCTGTGGTAGAGAGAAATTCAGAAACTTAACCAAAGTGTAAATGACACAGGGAAGAGACAAATCTATCTCTTTTGACTTGAAAATCCCCTGTTCTGCTTACTATACAACATTGTTTTCTCAGACCTTATCAAATATACTGTACATGCGTTTTTATGTGTATATGTATATAAGATATAAAAAAATTAACAACTGGATAACAGGACTCATCAATTGTATATAAGATACGTTCTTATTTAGGATCAGTTTTATAGTAGAGGGCTTCAGGGGACATTGTCATAATAACTATTTTATATATTATATTTTGTCATAGAAAAGATATCCAGGGTGAGATATTTGATATTGCTTCTTATTGGGATTGGAGGCAGGAGGTTGGAGGATATATGAAAAAAAAATTGAAACCAAAAGCCATTGTGATCTTTCTCACCCCAAATGTTAGTGAAAACTCTTAGAAAAATAACCTAAGTTCTCTGTAAATAGTTTTGCTTTCCTCAGCCTCAATGTGGCAGCTCAAGGAGTTGTGATCAGGACTTAAGAAGTAGAGCAAGGATAGAAGGAACAGGACACAGAGATGAAAGAGGTTTTGTTGCTATTGCTGTTATTTGTTTTTTGTTTTGTTTTTTTAGTTTATATATTTTAAAGACCTTTTGTTGCTAAAGTTTCACAAGTTAGGAAAAAATATCAACCATGTACTTATAGCTGGGAAACACTAGTTATATGGCAAATTATCTCACTAGAGTGAGAAGAAGATATGTTAGCATGGTTCAGTTTCTTATATCCTGTCATTCTCAGTTCTCCATTCCTAAAGTGAGGCTAAAAATTCCTTACCTTTTTCTACCTCACAGAGATCCTGTGAGGACAAATTAACTAACAGATGTGTCCATGGTTTGAGCTCTTAAGAAAAAAAAATGACTATATAAATATAGAGAAACATATTATAAAAAGAAATTCTGCTAAATCCATATGTCCCCTTATAAAGAAAAAGTGAACTGCAAAGAAACAATTCAAACAAAAAATGTGTGAGAGGGAAAATACTGGGGTCCATAGGCAGCTTTGACACTAACTTCACAGTGTAATTGATATTGGGTAATCCACTTTCCCTCTCTGAAACTCAGATTCTTTATATGTAAAATCTTTATCTGTAAAATCAGGGTTTAAGACATCCAAGTGTCATGTTGAAAATAGACCAATTGACATTCTTCAATCACTTGGTATTTACTGTGTGGATAAGTAGGCCAAACTGCTTTGAACAATTATTAATCACAAGGATCTCCCCAATAATAAGGGATTTGATGTAATCAATATCTGCAAATAAGACCTTTCCATTCACAAGAAATTTTTATTTACCCTGTACCCAGTACTGAATCTTCTCCATCACAGTGATGAATGCCTTGATGGCCATACCTATTTTATACCTCACCCAATATTTATTATCAGATGGTCATTGAATAAAGTTACTTTTGTTGTATATCTTGCAAGCAATCATGAATGGTTTTGAAGAATGGATAGGAAGCACTTTTTTGTAAAAGCTTGTTTTATTTTACTGAATCAAATGTTTTTTCATACTCAATCCATTAAAAAAAAACACAGTAGGACCATATATTCTTTACTTCTTTTTTCTAACAGTGAAATGGTAATCATCTGCTCCATTGTTAGATATAATTTGCAAAAGCCTCTTATTCCCCTAACACAATTAAGATAAAAGTAACTATAGAGGTGATGGAATCTAGTTCCGTTATAGAATCATAGCATCTTAAATTAGACATAATACTCTCATATGATTTTAACATATCTAGGTAATCTAAGATTTCTTACCACTTTAAAACTCCATGTGCATGAAGTCATCTACCTTTGTTGACTCAACTGGGCATGGATCAACTAATAGAAATAATTAAATAACTATGCTTCTGGAGTACTGACTACTAAAGGACATTTCATAAAATTATTTCTACCAGTTCCTTAAGAATAACATACTCCAAAGTGAGGGGGGGGATTCCTATATCATCTAGAATATTGGAATATAAGAGATAGAAGGAGCTTCAGGAATCACTGACTTTAATCCCTTCATTTTACATGTAAGGAAAGTGAAATCCAGAGGACTGATTTGACTAAGGTCACACAGCAAATAAGAGCCAGGATTCTGATATCTATTATCCCCAAACCCTTGATCTTATCACATCTTATCACTATTCACAAAGGAAATCATCCCACTAGCTAGTCATCGCATTACATTAAATTCCCTTTGTTGTAGGCAACACATCCCCTGCCATGTGGGATAAGCTAATTCTTTTCCTTAAAAAATATTGAAATTGTCCTTGACTTTTGTCCTAGTGTTCAGAGCAATAGAGCTTGAGTTATTGATCTAACTTACTCCAATGAGGAGCTCAAGTTGGGCTCTGAGGCTTTGAGTGGAAAATTCAGCAATGTGACCAACAATGGAAAGCTCTGTTTATCTGAATCAACTTGGTTTCTTTCTTTAATATCCTTGTTGAATATCCAATCCCCTCTATGGCTAAGTAAATCTTATTTTGTGGATCACTAAAAGTTCCATGGATGCAGGTTTTCCATTCATAAAGCTAAATTTTCATAGGACTGGCCAGACTCAGGTTTTTCCTACAGTATTACTCCATTGTATTTCTTTCATTTTCATTAACCATTGTTCAATAAACTCCCACTATATGCTGGACCATCTTCTGAATCTTGTGATGTAGGAATCACAAAAGAAACATATGACTTGATCTTTGCCCTTAGGGAGCTCTAAAGAATGAGTCATAGACATTTTCTGCTTTGTAAAGGCATGAAAAAAGGGAATGTTTAGTTTAAGAAAAAAATAAAAAGATGATGGAATGATAGCTCCACTTTAAAATAAAGCAAACCTAAAATGAAAACAAAAACTACGATTTTGGGAAAATCTCATGATATTAATTTCTTAATCTATCAAAAAGAGAATTGGGCTAAGTTATCTCTAAGGTCCTTATTTCTTCTGACTCTAATGCTTTATGATATTCTTAATCTGAAAGCCTGCAACCACAGAGTGAAGGACTTTTTTCCACTTCTAATAATCTATAGAAGGAATTGCTGATATTTGCTGTATCATGAGCCTTTTTTGTCTGTCTAGTAAAGACCATGGACCCCTTAAGGTGATCCTTTTAAATGCAGAAATGAAATACATAGGATAACAAAGGAAATTAATTATATGATATGTAGTCACAAATGCATGTATATACGCACATACATGCATACATCTGTATATGCATATATATGTGTGTGTGCGTATATATGTAATAAGTAGATATATACACATATATATGTACAAAAGGAGTTCATAGAGCCTAGTTAGGAGCCTCATGCACAAGAGTTATCTTTATATCAGAGATGCCAGTGAAGTCTTTGGGATATCTTTTGTTCTTCACTCTTGCCAATGTATTCATAATGTTATAAGAATGACAATGATGATGACAATATTATCCAAAAATTCAGAACATACAAATTGGAGCTTCTTAAACTGTTGGGTTTTTTGCATCACAGAGCCTTTAGGAACTTTGGAGAAGGTAATGGACCTTTTCACAGAAGAATGTTTTTAATTGTACAAAATAAAAATTATAAAATTGAAATCCAATTACCACAACACTGTAGTTTGGTTTTTAAATTCATAAACCTAGATTATGCATGTGAAATTTATAGTTCTATGTTGTTTACAAAGAGGATAGCTTTATCATGATTTATTTTAATAAGTATCCTTTTAGGATAATTTGAAGACAGGAGTTAACATAGGAGTCATCAATTTATGAAAAATGGGGTATCAGAGTCCAACCCTTTCTTTCTGAAATGTGGTATCAATTGAGGAAAGACTTATTCCCTTGAGTATGGCATGTAGGTAGGAAGGAATAGAAATGTCATCTTTTCACCCCCCTAATCTACTGTTATATAAAAATTCATTTTAAATTCAGAATAAAATAAATTAAAAACACTTTAAAGAGTATTATAAGAGCACTGCTTAACATGCCACCAATTTTCAAGATTTTGAGCTAGAAGAAGAAAATAAAACTAGTGCAACTTAGTGCAAATTCTTCATTTTTCTCATGTTTAAAACTGGCCAGTTTTTCACAAGTAGATAGTAATAGCAAAACTAGGGTTTGAATGTGATTTATACAATTTCACATCCTCATTCCTCTAGATATGACTATTTTGGGAAAGGAGGAATGCTGGAGTGGAGAAGGAGTCAACTCCTTCTTGAGTTGAGTGGGGACATGCCTGAGCAATATCCAACAGTGTCTCCTGCCATGATCCTAATTGTAACTGGTTGGTTTTGTTGGTTCTATTCTTTTAAGAAGCAATTGCCAGTAACTGGTCTGTGGTAAAAGGATCCTCCCTGGTGCAGAAGATGAACACAGCAAATTGTCTTTTATTAATAACTTGTTTAAAAATTTTTTTTGATACCAACCTTGATTTCATCAGTATGAAGAACACCCTGTGTAGAACTGCCCATTCACAAGTGGAGATTCATAGCTTACAGTCTGGAGGTTGGCAGATATAGTCATTTGCCTCTAGTTAGTTATACACCTAATAGGTATCAGTCAGAAACTCACTTTTATAGCATCA
Source organism: Sminthopsis crassicaudata (assembly GCF_048593235.1). NCBI lineage: Eukaryota > Metazoa > Chordata > Mammalia > Dasyuromorphia > Dasyuridae > Sminthopsis > Sminthopsis crassicaudata. Next base: position 97,900,070 of record NC_133617.1, read on the forward strand.
TTGCCCTTGATCATGGGGTCATGGATTTAGAGCTGAAAGAGACTTTGACATGTATTTCTGCTATCCTCTCATACTGAAGCCAAAAAGAGGTCAATGATGTTTGTCCCAGAGTCATACAGTAGAAGAATGAGAATTTGAAATATCCTATAATCTGACTCCAACAATTTAGTGCACTTCATTAGTAGCGGTTTCCAGGGCAGGAAGGAACAGCATCAATCCTTGTGCCATATAAAGTATGTGTACAAGGGTATTGGGAGAGTAGGAAGGAAATGGTGTGAGCCCAGATGTTGCTCCAGAATAATCCTGACCTCACTGGTATTTAGGCCACTGAGCAGAGCCATAGTATAATGATATGCTTTGGTACTATTGTTAGGATTCTTACAAGGTACTAAGTCAGTGGTATTGATAGAGACAATAGTATGATTGATTTAATCCTACAAGGAGATGTTATGGGTCATAACTTGAAACAAGGTACTAAGTGGAATTGAGGAGACAATGGTTAAATCTAGTTTAGCACTGATTTAATCCTACAACAAATAATGGTTTCCTAGTGATATAATGATTGGTGTATACTCAGTGTGGGGCATATAAGGGAGAAGCTCTTGAAGTCCGGAGGAGATCTAAGGAAGACAGAGATATGGTGGCAGGCTGTCCTGTGGAGAACGCTGAAACCAAGATCCAGAAGGCCTCCAGAAAAAATTAGAAAGTGAAGGAGACAAGACTTTGAAGGAGACAATAAAGATTTGGACTTAATCCCTGGCTGCACTTGTGATTTACTGCATTGAAAGGAAGGCTGCCTCCAGGAAACCCCCAAGAAACCTGCTCCCAAAGAACATTTACATTTTAGAGAAGAACATTACATTTGGGCACCAGAACATGGGACCAAGAACCTTCATCTGTGACCCGAAATTAGGGTGAGTACAAAAATAGACAAAGAAGGCAGCATCTATTCCAAGAACATTGTCTTGGCAATGAGATTTTACTCCAGAGGCATTTTGAAGTAGATGTGCTATCTTCATCTTGGAGAATCCTCCAGAGTTTTCGGGACTCAGAACTTACTAGGTGAAACAGCAGCAGTTTCCCTCACACTATCAAACTGCAGATGGCCACAAGAGCTTGCGGCACATCCAGTTAAGTCTGGCTCGCTTTCTTGCGTCCTGGGGACTCCCCATCGCTCCAGAATGTCCAGGGTGCTGAAAGTATCCGACATGTCACTGAAGCTCTCAAAGTACTAAAGTAGTACTTCAGCTAAAATGGGACAGATGTTTGGAAAACAGTCTTCTTTTCCAATTCAATGAAAATGTGTAGAGAGCATTGTAAGACTTATGAAAAACCAAGGTTTGATTATAATTTGGGAGCAGATCACTGCACTTTTAGAAACTGTACAGTACACATCTCCTTGGTTCTCTAAGGAAAAATAATTGGATCTAGACTAGTAGAAATTAGTAGGAGAGCAACTATGTCAATTCTACAATAAAAATAGACCTGACTTAATTTCCAAAGAAACACTCAATACATATAATTTAATACAATTGGCTTTAAGAAATTATATAAGTGTTTGAATAAGAAAAAAGAAGACAGAACAGAAGGGGGAGAATCTAAATAAACTAGGTAAAAAGGATGAAGAATTAGACAAGAAAGGAGTTAAGTACAATTTTAAGTGTGGTGCTTCACAGCAGGAGAAATTAGATCATTCCCCATCCCCTGACTTACCTCCCTTAATTAACCCTTCATGGGTGGAGCATCCAAGCAGCCTATGACAAGATTACAAAAGGCATTGGTTAAGATTAAGAGAGAAGGACAGGATATATCTGATTTAAAAATAAATGAATACCCTGTGATTGAAGAGCTTAACCTTTCAGGTAAACAAAGGAGAAGATATACTCTTTTGATCTGGAAAAAATTAAGGATTTGAAAAAAGGTTGCACTCTTTATGAGGCTACATCATCTTATGTTAAGATGTTACTAGAGAGTTTGGCTCTTGAAATCCTAACCCCCAGTGATTGGAAATCCATAGCAAAGACATGCTTAGAACCTGGACAAAACTTGTTGTGGTTTTTGGAGTATCATAAATTATGTAGGATTGAAGCCCAATGCAATAGGCAAACTGGAGTTAACATACTAATCACTTTCGACCAACTAGCAGGTGAAGGTCAGTAGGCAGAGAATTCAGCACAGATTAATTACCCCATAGAAGTGTATGAGCAAATTGCTACTGCTGCTATAAAAGCTTGGGATACCCTTCCAGGGAAAGATTGAAGGGAAGCCTTCACAAAAATAGAGCAAGGTCCCAATGAACCCTTTGCAGATTTTGTGGGATGTCTGCAAACAGATGTCACAAGAACCATTGGAGAAAATGCAGCTACAAGAATAATGATCAGATAACTGACTAAGGAAAATGCCAATGAGGTTTGCAGAAGAATTATATGGGGACTACACAAAGATGCTCCTTTAGAGGAGATCATAAGATGCTGTGCCACAGTGGGCACAAATGCTTATTATACCCAGACTATGATGAACATGAGAAGACAGGGTCCCTCTTGGCAAGGGACTTCCCAGAGAAAGTTGTTGATGTTTTCAGTGTGGAAAAATAAGACATCTGAGAGATCAATATAGATATGGAGATAGAGTAAGAAGACAGGCTGAGAGAAGACCTAAAACCCAATGTCCAAAATGCCACAAAGGCTTCCACTGGGCCTCAGGATGTAGATTGACTCAAGGAAATGAGAGGCAGGGTCCAGCCCCAATTTATCATACAAAGGCAGGTGGGGCAGGATGGCAGCAGAGGTTACACCTTTAGAAGTTCAGGACTCTGATGTGATCTATCAGCCAAAAAGCAATCAGATGGCAGAAAGGGATTACAATTGGGGGAATACAGGCTTTTTAAACCAACAGGGCAGTGTCCAGTGAAAACAGCTTCAATATAATTGCCAAGTAATAAGGAGAAATTCCAAAAGTGGTAAATAGAAGGGACTTGATAGGTTAACTGCCTGGGAGAGAGGGTTTGCTTGTATTTCTACAGCTGGAGAAGGAATCAGAAAGGTGCCAATGAGCATCTGGCTCAGAGAGAAAGAAAAAGAGAAAAACATCAAAACAAAGGAGATCTAAGAAACATCTGACACTGAAAGAGTATGGCTGATAATGAAACTGTTTCAGGGCTTGAAAACCAGCAGGAATCATTGGATTCCCTAACACAAGCTAAGACTATTCCAGGACTTCAAAGCTTGTAGGAATTATGGATTCCTGGCACATGAACTAATGGACAATAGATTGGTTTGGGACTATTTCTAGAATTTATGGACATGTATAATTCCTCATGTTGATTCATGTTATTTGTTACATCACTACTGGCTTGTGTTATGTTACTATGTGCTTATGTAATTTATGTAATTATGTGTAATACCTTCCATATTGATGGAATTATGTATACCTGTTTTAAGAGGTATACATAAATTTTAGAAACCCTCTAATCTGATTTGATTTTCCATTTCCTTAGGTGTTTTCATCTCCCTTCCTGAGATGTCAGGAAGGGCATGATCACCCCCTTTTATGGTGTTTTCACCCCTTTTTTGAGCAGTCAGGGAAGTCATGATCACCTTCTTTATTGGGGTTCTCACCTCCTTGGTGGCAGGCTGTCCTGTGGAGAACACTGAAACCAAGATCCGGAAAGCTTCCAAAAAACTAGCTGAGCCCCAAATGAAGGAGACAAGACTTTGAAGGAAACAATAAAGGATTTGGGGTGATTACTGAACTGAAACTAAGGCTTCCCCCAGAAACTTGCTAAAGAAAATGTTAATGAGGTTTGCAGAAGAATTATACTAGTTTTACACAAGGATGATCCTTTAAAGATCATAAGATGCTGTGCCACTTGAGCACAAATGTCTTTTTTACCCCAGTTATGATCCAGAACATGGGAAGACAGGATTCCTCTTGACAAGAGACTTCCAGAAAGACTTGTCAATGCTTTCAATGTGGTAAAGTAGAGCATCTGAAAGCTCAATGCTGGCATAGAGACAAAGTGAGAAAACAGGGTGGGAGAACAAGACCCACCCCATGTCAAAAATGCAACAAAAGCTTCTATTGGGTATCAGAATGTGGTTTGACTCAGGGAAATGGGACGGGAGGCCCAGCCCCAGGGCACTAGGCAAAAAATACTTGGGTCATGATGGCAATCAATGTTACACCCAGAGAGTCTTTAGAAGTTCAGTAACTCAGACATGATCAATCAGCCTAGAAGCAATCTGATGGGAGAAAGGGATTACCTGATCAATCATCCACCAAGGGATTACAATTAGGGAATGGCTGAAAAACTTGTGGTATTATGATTGTGATAGAACTATCATTTTATAAGCAATGACAAGCAGGGTGATTTAAACAACAACAACAAGCATAAATCCTGAAAAGATGAACTTATTCAAAGTGAAATGAGCAGAACCAAAACATTAATAATAGTAACAACAATATCTTCCTCCTCCTTTTCTTTCTCTGTCTCCTTTTTCTTCCTTTATCACAAGTGATCCCTCTGTCTACATGGGGAGTCATATGCTTATAGGTGTGTGTAATGTTTGGGCTAGCTTTCTGGAGGTCTTCTGGAAGGGCCTTGGGACCAGCCTTCGTCTCAGCAGAATAATCACCATGAGAATAGTCAAGAATAAAGTCCAAAGTCTTTATTGTCTCCTTCAGTTTCCCAATATGAACCAGTCTGCTTCAGTTTCTTCCAACAGTGTGACTCACAGTATGATTGGCCATTCCCAGTTTCTTCCAGCAGTCTGCCAGTCCGCCAGTCTCCCCCATAGTGCAGGAGGTAGAAGAGTCAAAGATAGTCAAAGAGAGAATGTCTGTGGCTGACTTTGTCCTCAGTTTAAATACCCTATTACAATTATATCAGCTATAAAATTATTACATCACCATGGTAAGTACTAAATATATGTAAACTAGAAAACTATTGTCTCATCAATTCCACTGAATTTCAAGTATACTTCTTTCAAGTATACTTCTCCAAAGTTCTGCTCTTTACAGCTGAGAAAGGCAGCTGGGTGATACAGCTCCTGAAGGAAGGAAGACTCTTTCTCTGTAAATTCAAATCTGTGAAATCAAATCACAAATGTGACCCGAGGTAGGTACTTCACCTTGTTTCCTTCAGTTTCCTCATTTGTAAAAGGAGCTGGAGAAGAAAATGGCAAACATTCCAGTATTTCTGCCAAGAAAACCCCTAATGGGATCACAAATATTAGACTCAACAACAAACAGTAACCCTGATTTTCATTTCTCATTTAGTTCTCTTGGTTTTCTGGTGCTGACTTGTCCTGTGTTGTCATACTCATTCCATCTCTATTTCTTTATATTGGCTCCCATATAGACTTGATCTGACCTCTCTGACTCCCATTTCTGCTGACCCTGCTGTCATGACAACTCTAGTTTCTGCTTAATCTTTTGATCACTGCATTCTCATTTCTCCTCCTGGTTCTGACACTGTTTCCTCCTCCTTCCCTTGCTTCCCCCATGTAACAAACTGTTCTCATTTCCCACAGTGATTAAACCTTGTCTTGCCAATGACATTTGATGGGATGTGACAGCAACCAGCTGCATACCCCTAAAGCTCAGCTCCAGGATGGGTGGCTACAGGTGGTTCATCTGTATGATAGTCATGGAAATTTGGCCCAAAGGCTCAGGAAATGTATTGAGAAACTGATATTTTACTTGTACCTCTTCAATTCATGTTTCCAGGAGCATGGCCAATTGCACAGAAGCCTGGTCCCTTCATTTATTTTTTTGCACATTAGAGAGATTGATGACATTGTTCCTAAGGTGAAGAGGAATGGAGAAGGTTGAGTTTCCCACAGGTTAGATATGGAATAAAAGCAGAAATGTGTGTGAATGTTTATTTGTGGGCCAGATTCTGGTTCTAAGTGATAGCTAATTGGGTAAAAAAAAAAAAAAATCAGTTGTCAATATATAAGCAGAAGATTATGATGACAATAGGAGGCTATTTAGCAAAATTCCAGGCCTGGAGTTAGGAAAAATCATCTTCCTTAGTTCAAATCTGGCTTCAGATATTTAGTAGCTATGAGACACTGAACTCCTGTTTCCCTCAGTTTCTTCATCTTCAAGAGTTGAAGAAGGAAATGGCAAACTAGTCTAGTATCTGCCAAGAAAACCCCAAATGGGACCATGGAAAGTCATAGGGAATGGAACAATAGCCAATATAAACAGAAAATTATGATGGTAAGAAGGAAGCTATAAAGAATAGAAAACTTGTCTTCATTTGAAATCCTCTAGCAGAAAGAAGAGGAGAGAGGAAAAATGAGTAGGAAGTATTTGATTTGAGGATATTGGAAATAGACTGTTCTTCATAAAAAAGCAATGGACATTCATTTGGCACTTTAAAGCTCACAAAACACTTTATATTCATGTTCTTGTTTGATCTCCCAGTAACCCAGTGAAGTAGCTGCCTTAATGTGTGGTTCCTGTTTTAAAAGTAAGGAAACAGCCTCATGCTCATAGTTGTAGCAAGTCTCAGAGAAAGGATTTGAACCTAGATTTTCTGTCTCTAGGTCCTATACTCTTCATGTTGTTCCAAAAGGGAAGTCTCACTTATGGAGACTCATTCACTTATGTAAGTATATATTGTAGTATTATTATGGGGGAAATAACAAGTAATTGGAATATATGGAAGGAATACATGACCTCTGTTGTAAGAACTAAGGCTTCAAATAGTAGAAACTTGAATTGGTTCATGGAAAAGGAGCTCACACAGTGGTACTGTCACTTCCAGAACATGAAAGAGCTTTCAATTTAGTAATATACACTGGAAAACTCCAGAGAAACTGAAACCAATTGGTTTTCTTCCTCCATATGTTCCAAAGACTATGTGATCTTTCAGGTACCAAAAACCACATTAATATTATACTCTTTTTTTTTTTTCCAGAAATGTAAAACTTATCTCCCCTTCCCAGGCTTCTCCTCTAATTCTAGGGACCCATGTCATGAATCCCTTGTTTTCTTACATCTGTGTTTTCTTTTTGATGGAAAAAAGGAAACTATGGGCAGAATGTTGGAGCTAGAATTTAAATATCAGGGCCCATGTCTTTATCAGGGGCAAGTATAAGATTATTTGAATTTTTCTTTGTCCCTTCGCTGCCAAATAGTGTTTTATAAAGAGTAGACACTTAATAAATGGTACTTGTATTGATTTTCTTTCACTTTCTATTTTCCTCTATTCTCTCTCTCTCTCTCTCTCTCTCTCTCTCTCTCTCTCTCTCTCTCTCTCTCTCTCTCTCTCTCTCTCTCTTTCTCTTTCTCTCTCTCTCTCTTCTCTCTCTTTCTCTCTCTCTCTCTTTCTCTCTCTCTCTCTCTCCTCTCTCTCTCTCTCTCTCTCTCTCTCTCTCTCTCTCTCTCTCTCTCTCTCTCTCTCTCTCTCTCTCTCTCTCTCTCCTCCTTTGGAGTCAAAGGCCCTAGATTCAGTTATGGGCTCTACCATTTTCAAAATGTCTGACCTTGAACAATCATAATTCTTTGACTTCAGGTTCCTTATCTAGAAAATAAGGAAATTTAACTACATAATCTCTAAAGTCCCTTCTGGATCTACTCCATCCCCTTTTCCCTTCTCTTCCTCTTTCACCTTCTCTTTTCCTTAAATTTCCATTTCTCCTCTTTTCTTTTACTTGACTTCCTCTTTCCCCTCTCCCTTCCCTTTAGAAACTCCTCCCCTCCTCTGCCTTTCCTTCTTCTTTGCTCCTCTCTTCTCCTTACTCTCTCTTCTTCTTCTTAACATTTAATTATCTAAATTTGCACCATTTTTCCTTCCCTAGGAAACCACCCCCCCACTGTTTTATTTTATTTTTCCTAGACATCTGCCTGGGGAAAATAGAGATTTCTCTGATTACTTCCTGGAGCTGGACTCTAGATGAAGCTGCACTACTCTCTGGCATAGAGAAAATAGCAGTTGATTTTTGGGGAGTACAATTAGCTGACCCTGGAGAATCATTGTTACTGAACAGGGTCAAACTTTAAGGAAACAGGAGCCAGTGAATGGGCTATTGAGGGACTAGGATTAAAACACAACAAGTTTAGCACAGGTCACACCTTTTGTTTTTAAAGTTTATTATTTTTAATTTATTTTTTCAGTTACATGTAAAAACAATTTTTAACATCCATTTAAAAAGGAATTCTGAAAATAGGCTCCAAATTCTCTATCCTTTCCTTTCTCCCTCCTTGAGAAGTCAAGCAATTTGGTATAGCTTATACATGTGCAATCATGCAAAACATATTTCTATATTAGCTATTATTATATTAGCTGTGTTATATTAGCATATATTAGCTATGTTACAAAAAAAAATACCCCTTTTAACTGCCCCCCCTCAAGGAAAATGAACTTTACAAAATATATTTCAATCTGTATTCAGACTCCATCTGTTCTTTCTCTGGAGGTAGATAGTATTTTTCTTTTTAAGTCAATAGGTCATATTTCTTAAAGTACAAGCTGAATTTCTTAATAGATTACTAAGAAAAATTGCCTTTGAGGATACAATGTCTCCCTTCAAAGATCCTCCCTGACTCAAGAGGTTTACATAAAGAGGTACAGTATATTAAGTTGACCCCCATGAAGCAAATAAAGAGTAGGATATCAAAATAAGAAAATAAGATAAAAAAGGAACAATTGGAGCATGCCTTTATAAAGTTTTTGTCAGAGGAAAACACTATTTCAGCCTCAGTGGAGGGGGTAGCAGCCAAAAGAAAACCAACTTCCAAATTACATCTTTAATGAAGAAAATCTTTAATGAAGAAAATTAAGATCATTAATAATAGGCAGAATTTTGTTTGGAAAATACTATAATACTAGACTTGAGCCCCCCTTGAGCCAGGGAAGTGGGTTATAAAAACAATCCATCAATCATATATGTTTGTACTCAGGGAATGTTATAGCTTAACCTAGAAGATGATTGAACCTTGGAGATGATTGAAACCAATGTCTCCTAAACTGATTTGGTCAGGAAACACTTTAGGACTTGAAATACAGTGTTCACAGTTACTGGGAGATTTCGACCCTGGGACAATTGTGTTGGGGATGTGCAGGCTTTTGATGAGACAAGGCGTGAGTGAAGTAAAAGAATTTACTAAATTATAAGTAAAATTAGAAATAAAAGTTTATTATAAATCATCAAGAGATCTCAAAGGAGCAAAACTGTTAGATGGAATTAGAGTTCCTCCGTTCAGACCACCTGCCCATTCTTCCCACCCTCGTATTTATGATTTGAGACAATAGAGAGGTTTTGGGTTTGAATAGGCTTTAGTACGGCTATAGAAAGTTTGATTAGTGATAGTTCAAGTTGTATAGAGCTTAAGTGGAGGTACTTAACGTGAATTCAGTTCTATTGAAAGTTAAGTAGGGGTACTTAGCTTTAGTTCAGCTCTATAGAAAACTTGGGTAGTGTCAGCTGAACTCTATAGAAAGGTAAATTAGTGGTACTTAACAGAGGTGGGGTTGGGCTGATTTCTAGGTCTCGATAACATGGAAAGTGACTCTTTTTAGGGTCTCCAGCCTCTGTTTCCCTCGTCTATTGGGGATTGGGGAAATTTTGGAATTAAAAAAAATACAGAGATAGCATGGTATAATGGCAGAAACCCTGGATACAGAGTTAGAAGACCTGGGTTTTCTTCCTAGTTGCCTGTCTAAAAAAGACTATTATTGGGGGGGAGGAGACAATAAAGAAAATATGGAAATCATGATAAAACTAGGTGTCTATCAGCAGAGTTCAATATTGGATCAGAGGAGAGAAATTAAATTCAAATTAGAGTTTAAGATAGTTGATTTCAAAGAATTCAGATAAAGTATGGTCTTTGATAAAGATAGGATGACCCACTTTCTCTGATTAGTCATGAATGAGATGAGGTGAGATCTTTCAAGACAGTTGTGAAAATCGAGTAAGGCTTCATCTACTTCAGAGTTCGAGTAGGCCTGAAGGACTCTGAAGTTCGAGCAAAGGGCATTGCCTTCCCCTCCTATGACATCTCCCTATTTCATCCAAATATGGGCAACTATGTACTTATTGGTCAAGTTCAATTTCATGGGTAGATCTCGCGTTTAGAATGTAAGACTCTCAGCCAATGAGGATGAGGGTCAGTGGTGGGAGGGGGCGTTTTGCGTTAGGGATTAAAGGTGCTGTCCTGCCCACAGGAGGCGCTTCCTCTCTTCCATAGTCTACTCGAAGAGTGGGACGCCCTTCTTGCGAGAATGTACAATAAACTTTGCTTTTCTCTAGAGCTCTCTCCAGCTTTTTTATTAAATGGTGACCCCTCACCATTTCCGTACCACACAGTTATTTCCTCCAAAACTTCCACTTTGGAAAAATGTCTAGGCCAGCCATTTTTCACTCCTTTATTCCTCTCCAGGTCCCATTCCTGACTGTGTTTTTTTCTTCACTAGGGTTCTCATTTACAGGTTCTTCTTATGTATAGACTTTTCCTCACTAGAATATAAGCTCTTTGAGGGCAGGGACTTTCTCTCCTCTTGCTTTTGTTTGTATTCCCAAATCTTAGGACAGTTCCTGGTATATAGCAAGCACTTGATAAATGTTTGATTTGACTTGAGTATCTTGAAGATTTTATTGTATAATTATAGGTTATACTAGAGAAACTTTGAGCACCTTCACAACTCTGTGATTATATGATTCCTAAAATTTAGGGGAGTCAATCTAAGAGGGATGGAAACTCTCAAGAATGAAATTCTGAATGAACACTTATGATAAGAAGGAAAAAGGGCAGCTAATTAAGAGAAATGAAAAAGACTTATAATGAGTTTAACTAAGATTCCAAAAAATGTATACAAAAAATATAGGAAAAAGTTGTAATTAAGGATTGATTCATTTTTATTTTATTTTATTTTATTAATTTTATAATTACAACTTTTTTTTTTTGAAAGTACATATGCATGGGTAATTTTTTACAACAGTATCCCTTGCACTCACTTCTGTTCCGAATTTTCCCCTCCTTCCCTCCACCCCCTCCCCTAGATGGCAGGCATTCCCATACATGTTAAATATGTTATAGTATATCCTAGATACAATATATGTGTGCAGAACCAAATTTTTGTGTGTATGTGTGCACAGGAAGAATTAGATTCAGAAGGTAAAAATAATCTGGGAAGAAAAACAAAAATGCAAACAGTTTACACACATTTCCCAGTGTTCTTTCTCTGGGTGTAACTAATTCTGTCCATCATTGATCAATTGGAACTGAATTAGATCTTCTCTTTGTTGAAGAGATCCACTTCCATCAGAATACATTTTCATACAGTATTGCTGTTGAAATGTATAATGATCTCCTGATTCTGCTCATTTTACTCAGCATCAGTTCATGTAAGTCTCTCCAAGCCTCTCTGTATTCCTCCTGATGGTCATTTCTTACAGAACAATAATATTCCATAACATTCATATACCATAATTTACCCAATTCTCCAATTGATGGGCATCCATTCATTTTCCAGCTTCTAGCCACTACAAAAAGAGCTGCCACAAACATTTTTAGCACATACAGGTCTCTTTCCCTTCTTTAATATCTCTTTGGGATATAAGCCCAGTATTAGCAATGCTGAATCAAAGGGCATGCACAGTTTGATAACTTTTTTGGGCATAATTCCAAATTGCTCTCCAGAATGGTTGGATTCTTTCACAACTCCACCAACAATGCATCAGTGTCCCAGTTTTCCCACATCCCCTCCAACATCATTATTTTTTTCCTGTCATCTTAGCCAATCTGATTGATGTATTTCAGAGTTGTCTTAATTTGCATTTCTGTGATCAATAGTGATTTGGAGCACTCTTTCATATGAGTGGAGTTTAAATTTCATCATCTGAAAATTGTCTGTTCATATCCTTTGACCATTTATCAACTGGAGAATGGCTTGATTTTTAAGGATTAATTCAAAAGAAATATGGTTCTATAGGAATGACGCCAGAGAAACCAAAGTTCTGGAGTAACTAAGGTTAATGATTTGTCCTAAAGACATCAAAAAGGGGTGTGTGTGTGTGTGTGTGTGTGTGTGTGTGTGTGTGTGTGTGTGTGTGTAACTTAATGGCTAAGTCAAGGCAAGAGAGTAGTGTCATATTCTTGTACAAAGTTCTAGATTCAGGGTCAGAGAAGGACCTTCCCTAAAATCTCACTTCCATCACTATCTGTGTAACTTTGGGCCAGCTATTTAACCTCTTTTTGCCTCTGTTTCCTTATCTATAAAATGAACAGGTAAAACTAAATGTCTCTGAGGTTCTTTCTTGCACTGGTTCTATAATCTTATGAAAACCAGAGAAAGAAAACTCACAAAAAATTGAACCATGTTAAGGAATGACAGAGAGAATAAGTAGTCATTCAACTTTTACTTGCTCTTTTTTTCTCTACATGGAGTTATAAAATTTGGGGGTAGGATGGATAGAGAACCAAAAGGCAAGGTAAATAAGAAGATGTTAAGAGGACAATGTGTTAAATGAGTTAAAATCATTAAGTTCATATAAATTACATCCTAGGGTTTGTCACTTAGGTAGTCTGCTGGCACAAATGATGTTTTAGAAACAGACATTTCAATAGAATATTTTATGTACCATATTCCAAGAACTATTAAAAAACAATGGGAGAAGCCTGGATTCAGAGGTCACTATCTAATTGCAGACTCCTGAAATACAGATGCCTCTTATATAACATAATAACATTGCTGGCCAGGATGCTAGCTTACAGATTCAGGTCTAGATAGGCAAAACTATAGTTCTGATTACCACTGTGATAAGCCCATACCATCAACATGCACTATTGCACTTAAGTCTCATTCTCTTCATTAGTGACTAGCTCTCCCAGGAAAACACTTTCAGAAAAGTCCAGTCATATTTTAGTTCATGCCTCTTCAACTATTTCCTTAAAAAGAAAACAAAAAACAAAAAAAACTTCCTTTCCAATAGCTTCATTACCTTCCTAAAATCATCATCACCACCCCAAAAATCTGAGCAGTTAGGTAGCACAGTAGATAGACTGGACTGTGACCCTGGTAAAGTCACTTAACTTGGTTTACTTCAATCATTTGTAAAATGAGCTGGAGATAAAATGGTGAATTGCAATGGTCCAGTCTAGCTCCTCTGAAGGGCTCAGAAAAAGTCCTTGTCAGGATAAGGAAAAGTCCTTTCCCCAGGTGTGGACGCCAATTGTAACGTGCTGTCGTCTCCAGAAGCTGCTGATCACTCTCTGGGAGGAGATCTGCTGTATCAACTCAAATCTCTCGGACAGATTCTTCTTCCTGTAGAGAGCCAACTTCCTTTCCTGCAAAGAGCTGCGTCAAGCCTGGTGTAGAGCAGAGACTTCTTCTATCTCTGGAGTGCTGTCCTCTTTTATCCTCCCAGAGAATGGGCGTGGGATAATGCAAGGGCTTCTGGGAAGAAGTACTCCAACCAATGAGCTTGCTCCTCTTAGAATTCCTAAGGTGTAAACTCCCTTTAAAGTCCCAAACCAAAGGTCTGAGACAGAGAACTGTCAAGTCAACCTGAGTTCTCCCCTTGTCACTGTCCAGACAACCTGAGTTCTCACCTAGTAATCCTAACAGTATCTTTGCCAAGAAAACCTCCAATGGAGTTGATGAAATATAGCTTCTAGGGGAGACAGTAATGGGGGGAGGTTCCCCCTGACCTTAGATGCTTCTGTTCTAACAATCTGTTAATGATTCTAAAGTCTTCTGGTTTTGGAATCTGCGATCTTGAGATTCCCCCCCTACCCCAATTGTGGAGTACTGTTCTGGCAATCTGTGTATCAATGGTTATAAAAAAACAAAATAATTGTTTTGGTTCTTGATCCATCCTAGCTCAAAATTTTATAACTCCATGTAGAAAAAAAAGAGCAAGTAAAAGTTGAATGATTACTTATTCTTATCCTTTGCTCTAGGAATATAATAATATTTCTTCCCTTAAATTTTAGGGAAGATATATTAGTGATCCTGAGGCCCTCTGATCTAAGAATTCTATTGATTGTTCTATAGGTCTGCTGGTCAGTTATAATCAAATTCCTGAGATCACGCCTAAGTTCTACCTCTAAGCCATAAAATTAGCATATCAATGACATGAACTGAACAAATTTATCTCCTTGTTCTGGGTTCTTTGCTAAATTCTTTAGGAACTTAGCCCACTTCAATTGGTGTTACAATTACAATAAACTTTGCTCCTTGATTTGGATATGGGTTCAAACCTACAAATTCTTTTGAGATACCTTGGGGCACTGGTCTGGGACCCCAATATTTTGGGGTCTGTTTTCTACCTCAACATTTGGTGGCCTGGTATGGGAACAGTCTGGTTTCCCCTGGCTTGATTCCCTCCTTGTTGATCTCCCTCAGTCCTGTATCAGGACACCCCAAGCCACTGGGAGAAGGCTTGTCTGGGTCGTCATGAGCTCCATGCTCAGCAAATTTTCCTTGACTGAGGTTGCCTAGACTTGGAAATTCTTGCAATTTTCAGCAAAGATCCTGGAGAACCTTTGCCTTTTTTCACCCTTCTCTGGGATGCCAGAGGAGACAAAAGTGATATAGGATGGCTTTTGGCAAAGATGGGAAAGTTCTTTTTCAAGTCATTTTTATCTGTGTTTGTGTTTCTGTGCAGAATGGTTATGTCATATTTGTTTTGTGAGCTAGATTTTGTTACTTAGAAAGATTTAAAATTGGAATTCTAAGAAGATTTCTTTAAAAAATATATAACTTTTTCCTGTAGATATCAGCTCTGGCCTAGCTGGGGACTTTAGAAACAAAGTTAGCTAATTAAAATTAAAATAACATCTTAGCAGATTCTTAAAGTTTTGAGAGCAATGATTAATAAGCTTGACAATCAATTATTTTAAGATTGCAAGAAAAATTCCTGAAACATTGGAGATTATTTCAGAAATTTACCCCATTCTGCAAGAAAAGAAAAAACCAAACTGGGGTAAATAGCAACTGTTTGCTAACCCTTCCTTGACTTCAATCTTGTACAGAGTCACCTTCTGCTCCTTTGGGAAAGTACCCTAAAAGGTACTAAGGGACCTTCTCCACTTAACTTCAAGGAGTCCTGAGTGTATTTCAATTGTGGGGATTGCTAACAAGATCAATATAGCCCAAATCTCTCTGTTTGCTAACTTCTCTCATCTCAGATCAGATTAAAAAAAAAAGAGAGAGAATGATAAAGTACTGTAGGAAACCCAAAATCTGCCCTATCTGTAGAAATACAGGAAGCAGCCATGGAGATCCCACACAACCTTGCTCAAATGTTTCCCCCACACAGTTTTGGAGGAGTTGGGGTAAAGCCCAATAAACTCTAGCACCTGAACTACCATCAAAGGAAGATCCTGGCACCAGTTGCCCCAGCCTTCATCAGGTTCTTTCCAGCAACTGATGGTATCACCTAGCATGGCACTGTCAGTTGAGAAAGCCAAATTGCCTCTGCATTTGGTAAGCCCACCATTCTTTATTTCAGTTGCAAAAATGTATTAGCTTTGTAATTCGAGGCAAATTATTTTATCTCTGCCCAGTTTTCTGATTTGTAAAGAGAAATAATAATGATTGTTGTGAAGATGATGATTTCAAAAATGCTTAGCATAAAACATGCTATATGACTGTTAACTGCTTTATTGGATATAAATGCTTCATATTGCTAACTTAATGGATTTTTAGATGTGACCAACATACAATGTCAATGTTAAGTGATTTCTATGTATGTGTAAAGTAATTTGGAAATTTGTTATTTGAGATATTATAGTAAAAGCAATTTTAAATAAGTTCTAATTAAATCCCACTAAAGGGATATGTAAATTGTAATCTATTTGCATAAATTGTGTTACCAGAAGATTTAAGAATTTGAGAATTTTAGGAAAACAGAAAAGCAGTTTGCCACTAATTTAGAGATTCTGGCAACAAACAGCACACTTTTAAGTTATCTAGAGTCAGACTTCTGAGGGCCCCGTCAGTAAAAACTGGCACCTTAACCCTTTTCCTGGCTCACAAAAGAAAAATGATTTGTGTGAATTGGAAAATAACCAAATGGCCATTGAGTTTGTCTAGAACATTTAATCAGAATCTAGGCAATCTCATTAACTAAAGTTATGTCAATTTTAAAATCTGTTCTATCTCAATTTTAAGAATTGTCTTGTTTTCTCCCTAAAACAAAAGGGAAACTTATCTAAAGGAACAGAAATTACAGCTAAGACTATTTGGCTATTACTTAGGATTTGGAGTTATTGTTATCATGTTAAACCTAACATTGGTGATTATGATGTGTGGAACAAGAGGGATGAGGTGAAAGCATTATCAGGTCACCTCCAAGTATGAGGTGTGCAACACCTTTTTCCCCTTTCGCAGAGTGAGGAGAGGTATCAAACAGCACAGCCCATTAAAACACTAAGAATAGTTGGGGTGGGCAACAGTGAGCTCAGCACCTTCTCTGGGGTCTCTATCAATTCCCCTTAATTTGTAAGCCTGCCAGTTTGCTTAGCCAGGGCAAGGTCATTAGCCCTGAAAATTGAGCCCATTTAGGACATATAGTTCCTAAAAAAGGAATGTGTTTGCCAAGAATCTTTGAGCTTGTTTTATGATTGATCCTTTGCACCAGAATAAGTTCAAACATATAAAATGTTTAAAAAAAAAATTCTCCAATGTGTCTAAGTCCTGGTAAACTTTAAAAAATAATGTATGTAGCCCTAAGCTTCAATTAGTAAAATTTGCTATTAGAGATAAAATCCCTTGAGACTATAACTGATATTCTTTTGAGTTTTGAACTTGATTGCCTAATCAAAAAGTCAGTAAACTGTCATTCAAGAAAAATTCCATAAGTTACACAAAGGAATGCCTCCCTGAACTATTACAAATGGATATCTTATCTGAGTAAGAGTTAGGAGGATAACCTTAGCCTATGCTTAAGGTAGGATCCTTCTGACTCAGTTTTGCAGCTCTGTTTCTTAGTTTCCCACCTGATTATTCCTGAATCTGGCTATGAGGTGGAATTTTTTCTGCAAAATTGGTTGTGAAACAGATATAACGATTCTTTATCCTGTCATATATATGCTCTCAAGCTGAAACCTGAAGGACTTATTTTGGTGCTATTATAATCATGTCCCTGCTAAAAAAAAAAAAAAATTCTTAGAGCAAATGGTCAGTAGAAGCCATGAGCCCAATACAAGTATCCCAGGAGACACAATAGTTTTCTATCTTAAATCTTAAAGATGCTTTCTTTTGCATACTATTACATAAAAATTCACAATTTCTTTTTGCCTTTTAAAGGACAAATCCAGTGAAACATAACCCCCACCAATTAACATAGGCAGTCATGTCCATAACATGGAGGTAGCCCAGGGCTTCCATGACAGCCCCCACATACTTGGACAGGTCCTGGCTATCCAATATGTAGGTGATATCTTGATCTGCAGACCCACTGGAGAGGCTTTTCTGGCTGCAGCCATAAAAATCCTTACCTTCCAACCAGGAAGCCCTCCCCCACTCAGGGATATGAAGATCCACATAACCTATCAATGTGTTAAAACTCTGAAAGCTAAACTAAATCTCTTGCCCTGATCTTAGCCCTACCTAAAATCTTTTACACTGTACATTAATGGAAGGCAGAGCCAGGTCCTAAGTTCTTGACTCAGTCTCTGGAAACTAGATTCCTAGCTTACTTCTCACAGAAACTTGTCATCTTTGGGGTGACCTTCCTGCCTTAGAGCTAGATGCTATAGCCTTTCTAATTGAGAAAGCCTCTACTCTCACCTCAGGTCAACAATTGGAAGTTCTAACCTCCCACCATGTTCAGAGCATTTTTGCTCTCACAGAATTTTAGAATTGGGGAAAGGAATGAGTATGAACATCTATACTGACATGCAAAGCATATGTTCATGGATTTATATGGAAAGAAAAGGGACAGAAATTACATATTACTTAGGATTTGGAGTTATTGTCATCATGTTAAACCTAACATTGGTGATTATGATGTGTGGAACAAGAGGGATGAGGTGAAAGCACTATCAGTTCACCTCCAAGTATGAGGTGTGCAACACCTTTTTCCCCTTTTACAGAGTGGGGAGAGGTATCAAAAGAGAAAAATTTGTAACTATTGCAAGCTGTCCGCGAACTTAGAAAGGTTTCTGTTATGTTTTGAAAAGGACACCAGAAGGGAGATGCACTTCAGACCAAGGGGAACAGGCTTGCAGATTCAGCTGCCCATGGGGCTGCCATTTACTTCTGACCATGGCAACTTTAATTCTCCCTTCGTATAGCTTGCAGGAACAAGCCCTTGCAGAAAATATGCCCTTTCTCCTTCTGGGTGGTTTCAAACACCCTCAAGCCAGTTTCTAATTCCAGAGTCCAGCCAGTGGGAACTCCCTTTTGACCTGCCCAGCTCTTTGTAGAATGATAATGGGGTAAAGAATCTCCCATTTGGAAGGACCATATAAAGTCATTCTGAGCACCCCAACTTCAGTTAAACTCAAAGGTTTCCCCAGCTGGACTCATGTTTCTAGATTAAAAATGCTATTCTTGTCACTTCTCCTTCAGACACTCCTGAATATTCTTGTGAACCCATAGAAGACCTGAAACTACTCTTCCATAGGCCCCCTGGAAACACTGGAAATATACAGAATAGAGAAGGATGAAATTGCCTGTGTCCTTCTCTCCTTCACTCTAGCTTTCTTTCTTTCTTGTTATTTCCCGCTTTTTCCAAGTGTATCTTTAACCTCATTCTAAGGATAAGAGTTTTCCTCCTAGTATCTTCTCTCCAGTTCTCTTGGTCCAACTCTATGGACTCTGTCAATGGGGACATAAGTCCTTAATCAGGCTAGGGAACTCTGTGAGCAGTGGGGGTGTTCAGGATTGTTGGGTGTGCCCTCAGCATTCCCAAGGCAGTCCACATATGCAACTTGATATTTACAAAGACCCCATTCCCAAATGTCACCATCTCCATTCTGGATGTCATCCTATTTGTCCTAGCTATCACCCCCTCCCACTCTGGGGGATAACTTTAACTTGATAATCCTTTCTTGCCAGAAAAGATCTCTTATCTACATATCTCAACAACTATATCACAGGTACAGAAACTGTCACTGTGATCAATAATGGCCATGTTTACATCCCAGATGTTGGAACATTAATTTGTACCACTAATAGTGGAACAAGTGAGTGTAACTGCTCTCAAACCTGCTGAAACTTCACCTTGGCAACCTGTACTAGCTGTACAGGTGGGTCAAGGGCTCACTGTACCTATGACTATGGATCATCCCTAGAAATAATTATGAGATATCCATTCCAAAATTATTCTGGCAAACTCACTCATAATGCTTCTACACCACCTTCCTTGAAGCTTCTTCATAACCTCTTGAGAACTAACATTCCTATTAGTAGATCTGTTTCCTCCAGACTCCAAGTTGTGAACTTTCAACTATGTGTTCAACATGAATGCCATCAGCTAACTGATTCAGACACTCAACATCCCCTAGATTCTACTGTTGCTATCTTTAAGTCACATGTCTCCATTCCTCAATCTGGATCCCATTGGGCAGGTCAGCTCTGTCCCCCTTATCAGCATGAAGTAGCTCCAGAAGATGAGATCTCCATCCCTTTGTCCAAAATAAATTTGGGGGTCCAAACTACTCGAGAGGGGAAATGATGGAATATAGCATGTAAAAGACAGTAGCAGTGGGTGATTCCTCCTGATTTTAGGTGCTTCTGTTCTAACAATCTGTCAGTGATTCTAAAGTCTTCCAGGTTTGGGATCTGAGATCTTGAGGTTCCTCCCCCCCAAAAAAAAAAAACAACCCTGGAGTACTATTGTTCTGGCAATCTGTATGTCAATGATTGTAAAAGTCCTCTGGCCTAGGAATATAATATTTCTTCCCTTAGATTTCAGTGAAGATAGGTTAGTGATGCTGAGGCCCTCTGACCTAAGAATCCTATTAGTTCTGTCAATGAATCTAAAGTTTTCTGGTTTTAGTCCTAGATCTGCTGGTCAGTGATAACCAAATTCCTGAGACCACTTCTCAGTTCTCTATGCCATAAAATTAGCATATCAATGACATGAGCTGGATAAATTTGTCTCCTTGCTCCAGGTTTTTTATTAAATTCTTTTGGAACTTAGTCTGAATTGGCTTATAATTACAATATACTTTGCCCCTTGACTTGGATATGGATTCAAGTCTGCAAATTCTTTTGAGATACCTCACAATACTGGTCTGCGACCCTCAACCTTTTGGGATCCCTTCCGAACCTCATCAGAGTCACAAATAGCTGGACATGGCTGAAACAAAAACAAAATCCTTAAAATCAACCTACCTGAACCAATGTGCACCTCCTTGGTTATCATTCCCTTATATGTGCTGCTTCTCCCACTAAAATAGCTTTTAGAGGCCAGGGACTATTTTTGTTTTTGTTTGTGTTCTCAGTGCTTACCAAAGTGTTTGACATAGTGGTGAGTACTTAATTTTTTTTTTTTTTTTAATTTCTTCATTTGTTTTTCTATTACATGACAGAAACTTTACAAACCATTATAGAACATAAGCTCTGGACAAACTCTCCCTGTCCCTACTGGAATTGGTAGATTGGATCCTTAGAGTAAGGCTGACTATTTCCTTCTCAAGCTTCTAGGGGCAAATACTCAAGGATAGGAGGGGTGAAGGATCTCTAATATCCCTAACAAGTCCCCCAAAATGTACTCCTTTCAATGTCAATTGCCAATAATTACTGCCTCAATATTAGTATGACAAGTTAGTTTCTCCTATTGCTTAAACAATTAACATTTATTAGTTTTTATATAAAGGGATATTTAATAAGAAAGTAATGTAACAACAGAAATACAATCACATCTTCCCAAAATAGGGCATAATCTCCCTTTAATATACACATTCAGGTTCCCCCTCTGTGAGTGGCTCCACCTTGCTGTGTCCAGCCAAGGAATCCAAGTTATATCAAACCTCTGTGGTTAAATTTTCCCTCTAAATCTGTCAATGGCTCACACCATCTTTGCTGAATCCCTCTTGGGGTTATAGCCTATCACTCAAACTACTCATGATATCTCTGCTCTCATTCCCTCCCATGCCACATGATGTTTGTCTTCTTATTACCCACTATGCTTCATGGGGACTCTCACTCCACCATGCCTGGTGGGATCTATTCCCTTTTTAGAGTTAATTAACTCTTTCAGGGTGATAACCAGCTAAGGGCAAACTCCAATCTCAGCAGTCACCTTAGTTTGGGCCCTCCCTTTCCTCATCAATAAAGGAAGTGAGTTGGACTAGATTAGCATTTACCAGACTTTTTTATGCATTATAAATGGGAAATCTATGAGGAAAATGTCATTTCTATCAGTATTTCCACATCATTTTCTATAAAACACATTCATTTTACAGAAGACAAGGCTGAGGCTAAGGGAAATAATGCAATTTGCAAATAGTCAAGGAGCTTCTTCAAAGTGGTGTTCAGAACGTAGAACTTAGGTCTTCTGGCTTCTGTGCCCTCTCCATTATACTGGATTTAATCTACATACCTCTAGCACAGTGACCAAAAATATAATCAGACCTATCCATTTCTAGATTGCTAGAATCTCATAATAACCTATTTTCAGGGTCCATGTTATATCACCACATAAAACATTTTTAGAATGAAGTATTTCTGACACTTTCCCACTGGAGAGTTTCCAAGGTAGATTTACTTTATATAAAATCTTTACCAAAATGAGGCTCCTCACTGTAATTTTTATAGATTTCCAAATGACTATCAGAGTATCCCCATTTTTCATTGTTTCTAAATTTCCTATTAAAAATCTTAATAGCATACACTGATTAAAAAATGAATAAGGCAAACCAATTTCGAGGGCCCAACTGCATTGCAATTTCCCTGTCACTTATTTAATTGAATCAGTTATGAATTTGATATTGACTGTTTTTCTTATAGATTACAGGATGCATAAAAACCATCAGGTTACTTTTTCTTACAGTAATGATATCTGAAAATTTCCATGAAAATGGGAAGTATCATGACTTACCCATGTGTCCAAAAAAAGATATTTTGGCAATCTAAACATTTGATTAATTGCTTTGTTATAAATTTCTCTTTTGCTCTCTATGAAGGAACCTAATGAAGTATTCAGGCATCTGTTTCTTTTTTTCTTCATAAGTTTTTCTTTCTTTCTTTCTTTTTCTTTTCTAAAATGTTCTTGTACAATTGTCTTTGAAGAATCAGGAACTGAAAGAAAGAGATCACAACATGATGGAAATTTCTCTTTCTCTATCTTTCTCTCTCTTTCACACACACACACACACACCTATCCAAACAAATTTTAATTTCATAAGATCATACTTAGATGGAATCTTCACAAACCATCCAATCTAACCCTGTCATTTTAGAGGAGGAAACTAAAGGCAAAACAAGTTAAATAACTTGCTCAGTGCCATTGATTGTAACCATCAGAGATAGAATTTGAGCTTAGCCCCTCTGACTCCACATTAAGTTATCTTTCTTCTCTATACTGCTTGCCAGAATAATCAATGACTAAGAGAAAAATACATTAGAGATACACAGACTTTGAGACAAAGGAGACATTATGAGCCCAAGGCTTAGTTGGGATGGCTAAGGTAGAAGGAGCCATTATGGCATAGTTTTCCCCCTTTACTCACTACCACATGACCTGATAAACTTGTCAGTGCCTATGATGGCCCATGCTAATATTAATGCGGTGCCTAGAGTGATGATGCTATTTGTTGCTATAAAAGTTGTATATACTACAGGTCACATAGTAGCTGCCTCTTTAGGAAATACATTCAACTTTGGTTAGAGGCTGAACAATCCTAAAATGCTGTTCTACGTGGGTATCTCTCTCTCCCTCTCTCTCTCTCTCTCTCTCTCTCTCTCTCTCTCTCTCTCTCTCTCTCTCTCTCTCTCTCTCTCTCTCTCTTCTCTGTCTCCCTCTCTCTCTCTTTCTCTCTCTCCTCTCTCTCTCTCTCTCTCTCTCTCTCTCTCTCTCTCTTTCTTTCTCTCTCTCTCTTTCTCTCTCTCTCTTTCTCTCTCTCTCTTTCTCTCTCTCTGTATATATATATATGCATAATATATGTATATGTATATATATATACCTATATCTATATCTATATATATTCTTTGTGAGTAGAAAGAGGTGTTCTTGGCTACATTCATAAATATATA
Organism: Sminthopsis crassicaudata; assembly: GCF_048593235.1. Taxonomy (NCBI): domain Eukaryota; kingdom Metazoa; phylum Chordata; class Mammalia; order Dasyuromorphia; family Dasyuridae; genus Sminthopsis; species Sminthopsis crassicaudata. The sequence goes on from NC_133617.1 coordinate 97,923,234, forward strand.
GTGGAAATTTTCTGATCTTCCCTAAACTATTTTTCTTATTATATTTTGGGTACTCTAAGTGGATAGGCTTCAGAATTTTCTGTTTTTAAATTCTAGGACATATAGAAAATGAACAATCATTGTATCTGCTTTGAGAGGGTGAAGAAAGAAAAATGTGCCTCATAAAAAGGAAGCAAAAATAGAAAGAAAAAAAAAAGAATGGTACAATTCTTTGTACACAGAGAACAAGGCAGGGAGAAACAGATGGAATTTATAACACAAGTCAGTTAAGTGCATTGAAAAAAAAAATTCCCTCCCCCATAGATGGTTAACTATTCTATTTTATATTATTTATTTTCCTCCTGAAATATAAGCACCAAATCACTGAAAGAGGTTTTTAATTGAAGCTGCTGGTATACCGGATTTTTATTTGGGATAGAGATGGGTAGATGGGTAATGGGAAATCATATGAATAAAGTAGATTTATAGCATTCTTACTGAATTGCTACCTGCTCTTTTAATCTTTCATGACCCACTTACATAATCACAATGGAAGAGGTCACCAACATTTGACATTACCTTTTATCCATTTAAATAGTTAATGTTGATCTGTTAAGGTTGATGCCTACAATTAGACTTCCAATTTTAAAGGAAAACCAACAAGTTAGATAGTAAAAGGCTTTAAGCCCATGTTATTAAAAAAAAGAATTAGTGAAAGGATTGGAGGATTTTTAGCCTAAAAAAGATTTAAAAGACATATGATAAATAGCTTGAAATATTTAAAACTGTCACTTGGAAGAAAGTTTAAATTTGTTCTGTTTGACTCAAAAAGACATTAGGAGGAAAAAGTAGAAGTTGTAAAGGAACAAATATAGGCTTGAGATTAGGAAAACTCCTTAAATATGTGATTACAAGTTTGTACACTTCTAATTATATTTATCATTGACTCAGGAAAGGTCCTACTTAGTTAAAAGCCAACTCATTTACTCAGTTTTTTCCAGCCATAAAATGATGATGATAGCACCAACATTATAGTATTGGGAGGATCAAATGAGATTATATATGTAAAGTGCTTAGCAAACCTTGAAGCATTATATAAATATGAACTATTATGATTATTCATCCATTAATTTATTCAACAGTTATCAAGCATTTACCATGTATAGAGAATTGTGACAGTGAGTTATGATGCTAAAAAGTATGAATATTCTTAAATATTTGCATTTGTGTGCTTCTATATTCCTTTTATACATAACTCTTTCAACAGTTGGTTTAATTCTGTCTATTCCTTTTTGTTTATCAGGAAGATTAAAATCTCCTACACTATCTTATTTTCTTTTGATAAATGCATTATCTATTTTTATTAATTTAAATATTATATTATCTAGTACATATATTTACTATTGGTTAGGTTCATAATCTATAATTCCTTTAAACATAATATAGTTTTATTTTATATCTTCATTAATGTTGCAAAATTGTATTTTTGCTTATTTCATTATTTTGCTTATATCATTGATAGAATGATTTCAGTTCCTAATGCAAAGCAAATTTTGTCTCAAAATCATTTTACTTCTATGTTTTTATTTTCACTTTATACATGTGTTTCATGTGTAGAACAGATTGTTAGGCTTTGTTTTCTTATCTATTTTTCCCACTCTTTATTTAATTGCATTGTTTAATCTGTTCACATTTAAAGGTATTATTAGTATTTTTTAGTTTTCTATTTTCTAGTATTTCAGTTTCTTTTCTTTTAATCTTTTTAAAGTCACTACTTAGTTCTTGCATTTAGTTTTGCTTAAACTATTTTTATTCTAGTCTATTCTCAAAGTGTTGTCCCACTCTTACTTGCCTACCCTTTTCCTAATTATTTAGATTTATTTACATCTCTAATTTTCCATTCTTCTCTCTCTCTCTCTCTGATGTAGTAGATAGAGCACTGGACCTGGAATCAGGTTTTCCTGATTTCAAATCTAACCTCAGATAATTAATAGCTGTGTGACCTTGGGCAAGCCATTTAACTCTGTCTCAGTTTCCTCGTCATGAGAAATTTTCTTTAATTATTTGTTTTTTCTTGATGGTTTTACTAAATTATCTTTCTTGTGTGTGTGTGTGTGTGTGTTTTTTGCTTGATAATTTTGTCTAGTTGAATCTGATTACCTTTTTTTCCCCCCAAACCAAAGTTCCCTATGCCAATAAAATCACTTGCTATGATAAAACAAACAAAAATAAAACAAAACAATTAAATTTATAATTTAGTAAAGAGAGTTTTGTAGTTGGAGTCAGAAAGATTTGAATATTTATATTCTTATATTGACTAACAGTTGCTAATATTGATCTTTCTCTACTCTGGGGAAATTATATATGTATATATATACACATATGTATATATGTATAATACATATATCTGTATATATTTACATGTACTTACTTGTGTCTATCTCAATCCTACTGTAGAATTTAAACTACTGGAAAGCAGCAATTGTTTCTTTTTTTGTTTTTATATACTTAATGCCTAAGCAGATTTTTAACATACTTATTGAAGAAGTGGGTATGGTATCATAGACAAATTTTTTTTACTTTTCTAAACCTGTTTCTTGCTCTAGAAAATGAGGATTATATTGTAATGGAATTTTACTGTACCATAAGAAATGATAAGCTTGTTGATTAAAAATATGGAAACACTTGTATGAAATATTGAAGAGTAAAGTGAGCAGAACCAAGAGAACATTGTATAAAGTAACAGCAATACTGTTTAAAGAGTAACTGTGAAAAACTAAGCTATTCTGAATTATATTAATATTCAAATAAACTATAAAGGACCTATGAATGAAGATGCTATCTACCTCCAGAGAAAGAACTAATAAATGAAAGAATACATAGCTTTACATATATTTATAAATCTGCATCAAATTATGACTTTCTCTAATTTGGGGTAGAGAGGGAGGGAAGGAAACAGTTTATAACTTAAAAATTAGTTTAAAAAATAAAGAGACTATAGAAAATGAGTACAATGACTTTATGTGGGTATATTATTAAGAGAGATTTTCCATATTGTTTGGTTTCTGGATGAAGAAACAGAAAAAGGGGAAAATATTGGTGCTAATACAATAATTAGCTATTAAATAAGAAAGAAATATGCATTACTTCTATTAAGGAAATCTCAAGGACTTTCTAAATCTAAATCAGAGAGTGATCTGGAACTATGGACTGTGGTGTAATTTCAGACATAGTGAGGTTCAAAAGCAGACATTTATTAGCTATGTCAACTGGCTGATTGTTTTGTGTTCCAAAAGATTTTGATTTCTGAAGATAAAGATTCTCTTTCTAGAGGGAAGAGTCTTATAGATAACTTTGTAAATTGATAAATTTATTTCCCAATGCTGAGGTAAAGCAAATAAGGTTTTTTCCCCAAGACTGACATTAAGTGTAGATGGTAAACTTCCAAGTGAGAATTTATATATTACAACTTAAAAAAGTAGAATATGACCTACAGATTAATTTAAGCCTGGAACAGTTCGTCATAACAACCCCAAATGTAAGTAGTGGGGGAGCTATATATTATGTTATATAAACATTTGAATAGGAAGAGATCACTTTAAGTTAGAAGGTGGGTATATTTTGAAAAAGTTTTGTGGAAATTATATAATCTGAAAGAAAATACTGAAAGGAGAAAAAGACTGTAAAAAGTGAAAATAAGAAAGAAATGTGTTCCCAGTATATGGAGTAAAGTTAGTGAATGTATGGAGATGGGAGTTTTCAGGATGACCTAATTCAGGTTTGAATTATGGTGACCGGTAAAGTAATGGTAACATCAATAGACATTTTTAACTAGTGATAACTAGCATTCACAGAGTGCTTTAAAGTTTATGAAGCATTTTATACATATTATTTCTTTTAATCTTCACAACAATCCTGGGAGGTAGGGGCTATTATTATTCCCATTTTACAGATGAGGAAGCTTTAAGTAAGTCATTTGCCTAGGATTATACAGCTAATAATAAAAGGCAATAAAAGGCAAAATTTGAACCTAGATCTTCCTAATATCAAGTTTAGAAGCTATCCACTATATCATTTAGTTACAAAAAAACAAAAAAAAAACAAAAAACAAATCCCATTGGAATTGAATGCAAATGAATTAATATATAACCTTCCTATTTTCCATTGACCACCCTTGATTTGACCAGCAGATGGTGTTCTTGTCAGTTCTTTGTCAAACATTCAGGAAAGTTTAACTTCTCCTTCTCCTTCTCCTCCTCCTACTTGTCCTTCTCTTTCTCATTCTCCTCTTTCTCCTTCTCCTTTTCTTTCTCCTCCTTCTCCTTCTCCTTCTCCTTCTCCTTCTCCTTCTCCTTCTCCTTCTCCTTCTCCTTCTCCTTCTCCTTCTCCTTCTTCTTCTCCTCCTTCTCCTTCTTCATCTCCTTCTTCTCCTTTTCTTTCTCCTTTTCCTCATCTCCTCATCCTCCTACTTCTGCTTCTGTTTCTGCTTCTGCTTCTCCTCTTCCTCCTCCTCCTTTTTCTTTTCTTCTTCTCCTTCTTCTCCCCCCCCTTTTTTTGCCTGTAACCCTATAGCTTCCAACTCTTACATAAAACAGTCTCAGTACTAAAGTAACATATTCTAATAGAGGAAAACAACACATGGGGAGCTATAAAGGTGGAAGAAGTTAGAATCGATATTCAGGTGGCATTGTTTGAAGATGACCCAGAAATCTGTTCTGGGTAAATGACATCAACTCAAGTCAATTCATAAGCATTTATTAAACACCTACTATATGACAAGAATTTTATTGAACATTATTCATATAAATAAAAAGAGTATTTAATCCCTATTCAAGGAATTTAGATTTCAATGGGAGAAAAAGCAAACACAAATACAAGTATATACAGAATAAATGTAACTTGCTAGTCAGACTCCTAAATGATATATGGAAAATGAAAAACAAGCATTTTTACTAAGTGCCTACTTTATACAAGACACTGTGCTCAAAAGTATCTGATTTAATCCTCTCAACAATCATGAAAAGGTGCTATGTAATTATCTCCATTTTATAATTGAGAAAACTAAGGTAGACAAAGGTTAATTGACTTAACTAGGGTTGTGTATATATATGACAGATTAGAATTCAGATCTTCTTGACCAGAGACTGAGCACTCTGTCTCTCATGTCACCTAGATGACAGATGGATGATAGGTAGCTAGATATTAGGTACATACGTACAAATGTCATTATACATCAGTTCATGAAGATATTTCTATGTTTTTCTGTATTTATCAATTTATCATTTCTTACTGAACAGTTAATATTCCATTACATTTATGTACCAGTGATTTGGGTTGTGGCCCCTTTAAGATTCCTTTCTGATTTCCAACTCCCATGGCTGACCTTTGATTCACAAGTCCTGGTCAAAAGCACCCTTTTGAATTCCAATGGGAGATATCCGGGTTCTCCCCACCCCCATGGGATCTGAGCTAACTTGGGCTATCCCAGCCACCATTCTAATGACATGCCACCTAGCAAATTCTAGCCCTCCATGAAACCCATCAATGAACCAACCTGGAATCATCTCTTTGCAGAGGGTCGAAACATACTAGCATCATGCTTTGCACCATAGACTCTCTGTCCACCACTTCCAGTGTATTTCTCTCTTTATCTAACACCTTTTACTAACCAGATTTTAGCCTTTCTTCCAAACCCCACAATAAATCTCTTTATCAATCTAGGTTTTGGGGCCTGTAAATTCCTTTACAGGGGACTCTGCGCTGCCACTAGAACTCATTTAACTCCGTTTCCTTGCGCCGAATCCAAAGGGGTTTCAGGGGAGCTCCATTTGATTTCCTGTACCCTGAACCTGCCATTAGACCTCAATTAACCCTAATTTCATTTAAGTACCCTTTATTTAGATCTAATCACCAGTATTTGTTTAACCATTCCTCAATTGATAGGAATATACTTTGCTACCAATACTATTTCAAACAGTATTGCTATAAATATTTTGATATGTATATACACATACACACACACACACACACACACACACACACACACACACACACACACCAAAATAACTATCTTGCTATCTATTTTACTTTCTTCTTTTTTTTTTGCCTGAGGCAATTGGGGTTAAGTGACTTGCCCGGGGTCACACAGCTAGGAAGTGGTAAGTGTCTGAGACCAGATTTGAAATCAGGTCCTCCTGACTTCAGGGTTGGTACTCTATCCACTGCACCATCTAGCTGCCCCATGACTTTCTTCTTAATGGAATCTCTGGGTTAAAATATATAAACATTTCAGTCACTTTATTTGCATATTTCCAAACTGATTTCCAGAATGGTTCTATTGATTCACAGTTCCATCAACAATGGACCAGTGTACCTATCTTCCAATAGCACCTTTGACATCAATTATGCCAAATCTTTTGTCTCTTTGCCAGTTTTTAGGGTATTAGCTGAAATTTCAGGGTTGTTTTGGTTTCTGTCCCTCTTATTAATTATTTAAAATCATTCATGCAGTTGTTAATAATTTGTAATTCTTTTTGAGAACTGTTTATTCCTATCTTTGACCACTTAACTACTGGGTAATAAATTAAGGGGAACAGTGAATAGAATGTCAGATTTGGAATCTGGAAGACCTATCTTCAAGTTTGTTCTCAGACATTTATTAGCTGTTTGACATTGGACAAGTCACTTAATTTCTGTTTTCCTTAGTTTTTTCATTTGTAAAATGGGGATAATTGTTTCACCTACCTCATCAAGATTTTTTTTCTGTTTTCTAATCCTAAGGGTACAAATTGTGTTTGTACAGAAGTTTTTCTGTTTCATATTAAAATTATTCATTTTGTCTCTTAAAATTGCCTCTATCCCTTATTTTATTTAAAGGCACAGCTCCATTTTTTATTAATTATTATAGATATTCAAATTAACCACAAAGGGCAAATGAAGGAAGTTTCTATCTGCATCCAGAGGAAAAACTGATAAATAGATGCATAGCTTGATTTTACATATCTATATCTATATCTATATCTATATCTATATCTATATCTATATCTATATCTATATCTATATCTATATCTATATCTATATATATATGTGTGTGTGTGTGTGTGTGCATACACATATATTTGTGTCTAATAGTAGCTATCTCTAGAGCAAAAGAGAGGTATAAGGGAAGAAAAAAAGAAATAATAACTTTATTATATATTTAAAAGGAATAGTATGTTGCACATAATAGATTTTCAATTTTATGTGGAATAATTTTTAAAAATTATACTGTTATGGAAATGTTTGCTTTAATCCATAAATTAAAAATAAATAAAAATTTTAAAAGAATATTTCTCCTAACTATAGTTATGAGAGTTATATGATTTTGTTTTCTTTTTTGTTGTTTGATCTTTAAAGTCAGGATAATGTATCTATTTAAAATGTATTATAGTGTGATCTCAGGTGTTCATCTAATTTCTGCCAAACTGCTTTCAGGTCTCCCAGAATTTATTAAACAAAGATTCCTTTATCAAGTAATTTATATTTTCTACTTTATTGAACACTTAATTATGGAATTTCATTATTTCTGATTTCCCTTATCTACTCTGTTCCACTGATCTCTCTTTCTCTGTCTCTCTGTCTCTGTCTTTCTGTCTCTGTCTCTCTATCTCTGCCTCTTTACTTCTTTCTGTCTCTCTGTCTCTCTCTTTCTCTGCCTCTGTCTTTGTCTATCTCTCCCTCTTTCTCTCCATCCTTCCCTTTTTCTCCCTTCCTCCCACCTTCCCTCTCTCTTTCTTCTCTCTTTCTCTCTCTCTGACCAGTACCAGATGATTTTGATGGCAAGTGCTTTATTATTTAGAAGTCTGAAATTGCTATCCCCTCTTACTCCCTACCCTTTTTCTTCATTTTTTCTTAATATTTTAAGTCTTTTTTAAAAATGAAATTTGTTATTCTTTTATCAACTTCTCTAATTTATTCCTTTGATAATTTGATTACTATATCATTAAAATATTGTCATAAGTAGTATTGTCATTTTTATTATTTTATTGGCACAGTCCTGTCATGGTACATGAATATTTCTACAAGCTTTTAAGTTGTTCTTTATTTTTTAAGGAACACTTTGTAATTGAATTTACATAAGTCCCCAGGTACTTTATGAATTTTGTGGTTATTTGGAACAGAATTCCCATTTTATTATTGCCACTTGGATTTTATTGTTATTATGTACAATTGTGTTTTACTGTTTATTTTGCAGCTTCTAATTCTTATGAAGCTTTAATTTATCTCACTTAGTGTCTTTGCTTATTTCCCAGGATTTTCCAAGTAAAATATTATATCATCAGCAAATAAGCACAGATTTATCTCCTCTTTATCATTCTTTACACATTTATTTTTTTCTTTCATTCCTGTTGCTTGTATTTGCAGAACAATATCAAATAATAGGGAGAGAGAAGACATTCTTGCTTTAGTGATGTAAAAACTTGAAAATATTATAGAATATCTTCATTGCATATGATGCTTGCTTTTGGTTTAGAAAGATACTTTTATGATATTTAAAAGGTCCCTCTCTAAGTATACTTTGTATAGTTTTTGCAAAAATTAGTGTTATACAATGTCAAAGGCTTTTTGTATATATATTGAGATAATCGCATGGTTTTAGATATTTTTGTTTTAAATTTGATTAATTATGTTGGTTGATTTCTTAATGCTGAACTTTGCATATCTGGTATAAATTCAACTTGATTACAAAGAACAATTTCTTGCATAAAACATTAAAAATTGATATTCATTAATATTAGCTTATGGTTCTTTTCTGCTTTATTATTTCCTGGTTTAGGTATTAGGTCTGGCTCATAAATATTAGTAGAATAATTTCCTTCTCAAGTTTTGAGAATAATATGTATAGTATGAGTATTTTAGTGAATATACATTTTTTCATTTATATTTAAGCTATTTTTAGGGTATATCACCTTGAGCTGGCTCTTAACATCTCTTGCTCTTTAGAATACATTATTCCATGTTTTCATGGAACTCCTATGTTTTCAGGAATACATTATTTCATGTTTTCATGAAACTTCTATGTTTTCAGGAAAATATAGAATAGTTTTATATTATTCAAATTTTCTTTCTTTTACATTTGAAGGTCTTTTTCTTGGTGAGTTGCAGAATGTGTTTGTTAGTGGAACTACTAAATTTAACCATTATGTGTCTTTGAGTTTGCACTGCAAGGTATTTTTGTTGTAAGTGATCTGGACACTTAGTTTCCTGAGATCTGAAGTTCTGAGCAGTTTTCCTATATTATTTCTTGAATTATAGGTTTGTTATTGTTGGGTTTTTTTTTTTTTTTTACTTGTGTTCTTTTAGCAATCCTAGAATCATTATATTGTCTCTATCTTGTCTTTGAGACTGATATGTTGTGCTTCTATAGAGATCATGCTTTTTATTAATGTTTTTGTCTTTTACTTCTCTTCTTCCAGATTGTTCTTTACTTTAGTGCTTTTGCATTACCAATGAGTTATTATCTCTTTTGTTTCTTTGGTGAGATTTGTTACCATGTATTTAAAGTATTCTTTTTTGGTTTGTCTGTTTTGTTTTGTTTTTCTATTCTGTCAATTATTTCTGTTGTGAAAACCATAATTTATACTGTTAACTTTTTATTTCTTTTTAAAATCCTTCAGGAATATATTGGTGTGGTTCCATAATCTTTTGAGAATCCACAAAGTCCTCTGCCTTCTTAGATATTATTTTATTTCTTTTTATCTTGCAATATATATTTATAGATAATAGAATTCTTTGAGCTGATCTGAATGCCATATTCTCTTATATGTGGATGTATCTATTTCCACTCACAGTCTTTAATTGTGTTCCCCCCCCCCCATCTTTGGTAACCTCATAATTTTGCTCTTCATTTTCTACCATTTATTGCTTACTTTCTGAATTCCTCTCCTTTGATGGTGTTTTTGTTTGTTTGTTTGTTTGTTTGTTTGTTTTTTTGGGGGGAATAGTTTTCAAAACTGTTTCAGTATCCTCTTATATTGAGTGACTCATGGTTGACTAGTTTTGGTCTGTATCCCAAGTGACTTAGGTCAAGTAAATGCTGGGTCTTTTCCCAGAGGCTTACTAAAATGTTCTATAGGCACATATGCAGCCACATGTTGTTTCTCTCTCTCTCTTTCTCTCTCTCTCTCTCTCTCTCTCTCTCTCTCTCTCTCTCTCTCTCTCTCTCTCTCTCTCTTTAGGGTTTTTTTTTTTTTTTAGGTGGGAGATCTATGTTTTCTTTCACAGCATGATCTTTATAAAAATGTTTTGCATAACTTCATATATGCTTTCTTAATGGTCTGGAGGTGAGGATATGTGAGAGAATCTACAACTCAAAGTTTTAAAAACAAATAAAAATTAGTTTAAACACAACCAGAGAAAAATAAAAATATTAAATAAAAAAAATTAAATTATTGATGGTCCCTTCTCCCAAGAGTTTTTGTTTATGTCTATTTTATTTATTGATATCTGCTGTATTTTATATTAAAATGTCTTAATATAATTATGAAAATTATATTGACTTATGGGATCCTCTTGAAATTGTTTTGAGACTCTACAGAGGTCCCTAGACACAATTTGAGAATCTCTAACTTGAGGGATAAATAGGTGCTCCAATAGATAGAACTGAGTTTGGAGTCAGTCAGACCTGAGTTCAAACACTATGTTAAGATACTATCTATAAGTTGGATTCTATGGATCTATGGTTCTTTTCAGCTCTAAATGTATCATATTATGAACCTTTTTCCACATCATAAAAATTGAATTCAACAACCATTTTTTAAGTGTATAATACATACTGACACAGGTAGAAATTGAGAGTTCAAAGACAAAATAAGCAGTCTCTATACTTGAGGTTATAATGATTCTGCTGCCTTTGATTATTATTTCTTCTTTTCTCTCTCCAATTATAAGGCACTGAAAGATGAAGATCATTTATTCTGTAACTGTATATTTTCCACAATACCTAGCAAAGTACTTGAATGTAATACTCCATTCTCATAAACACACACACAAATATCTATTACTATAATTTGTAGTCATGATAAATGGGAATAATATTAATTAACTTACCCAGTTATCAGATAAATATTTGTCTAATAAACTTAAAGACTTTATAGAAGGAATGGTATGCAGTCTGATGTATGGGAAGGGACACTATTATGAAGATGAGAATAAATATCTGTAAAGTATTTATAAACTTTCTAATGTTATAATTATATTAAGATAATTTAATTTCTGTTATGATAAATGTCTATAGATATAACCCTTATAAACAAACCTCTTTAGGGAGTAGTTTTCAAAATTTTTCCGTTTTTTTTTTTTTTTTTTTTTTTTTTGCTGTAGACTTGAACTTTTATTTTACTTTCCCCCCTTAATTGTATTTTAATTTTTCCAATTACATGTAAAATAAAACATTTGTTTTTGTAAGATTTTTGAATTTCAATTTTTCCTCTCTACCACTTCAAGATATCAAGAATCTGATATAGAATACACATGTGCAATTATGTTAAACATATTTCTACATTAGTAAAGTCGCAAAAGAGAAATCAAAACAAAAGGGGAAAAGTACAAAACAACAAAAAGCAAAATTTTTAAAAAGTGAATATGGTATGCTTCTATCTTTATTCAGTTTTCATAGTGCTTTCTCTGGATGTGGATAGCATTTTGCATTATGACTCTTTTTGAATTATCTTGTATCACTTTATTTCTGAGAAGAGTTAAATCTTGTAAAGGGCTAGAACTGAGCAAATGCACTTGGATAATGGAGCACGTGAGACTAATTGCCAATTGGACAATTCTCTATTAACATGTTTGAAGGATGATCCTCCCCAACTAATTGGTGCTGGCTGGATTGGTGGGTGTGGAAAAAGGAGGGGAAGTGACATGAGTGGGTAGAGTAGGAGGAGGAAATTGAGGATTCTCCTGGCGGTGGAGAGAGAGGAAGGAGGTGTGGAGATTGCTAGATCTAATCCTTTGATCTTGACCTCAAAAGACCAAGAATAATGACTTTTGATTATCCTGACTCCAGCTGATTTCTGGGAAGACAGGGTTTCAGCAAAATCTATCACAGTTGATAATCATACAATGTTGCCGGTACTATGTATAATGTTCTCTTGGTTTTGCTGCCTTCACTTAACATCAGTTTATGTAATCTTTCCAAGTTTTTCTGAAATCTGTTAATCATTTCTTATAGAAAAACTGTATTCCTTTATATTAGTATAGTACAATTTCTTCAACCATTTCCCAACTATGAGCATCCCCTCAATTTCCAATTTTTTGGCACTACAAAAATGGCTGCTATAAATATATTTTTGCACGTGGATCCTTCTCCTTTTTAATTATCTCTTTGGGATACAGACTTAGTAGTGGCACTGCTGGATCAAATGATTTTATAGTCCTTTGAGCATAGCTCTAAATTGCAGCCAAAATGGTTAGATAAATTCATAACTCCACCAATAATGCATTAGGGTGCAGTTTTCCTATGTACCCTTCAACATTTATCATTTTCTTTTTTTTTTTTTTCATCTTAGCCAATTTGAAAGGTGTGAAGTGATACTTCAAAGTTGTTTAATTTGCATTTCTCTAATTAATAGTGATTTATAACTTTTTTATGACTATAGATAATTTTGATTTCTTCATCTGAAAACTCCTGTCCATATCTTTTCACCACTTATCAATTGAAGAATGACTTATACTCTTATAGATTCGATTCAGTTGTCTACATATTTGAGAAATGAGACCTTTTTCAGAAATCCTGGCTATAAAATATGTTTCCTGGCATTCTGCTTTTCTTCTAATCTTGGTTGCATTGGTTTTGTTTGTGAAAAGCCCTTTTAATGTAATGCAATCAAAATTTTCCACTTTCCATTTCATAATGTTTTTTATTTCTTGTTTAGTCATAAATTCCTCTCTTCTCCAAAGATTTGATAGGTAAATTATCCCTTGTTTTCCTTATCTTCTTAATTTATTACCCTTTATGTCTAAATTATGAACCCATTTTAATGTTACCTTCATGTAGGTTGTGAGCTGTTGGGCTATGCTTATTTTCTGCAGTGCTATTTTCTAATTTTTCCAATAGTTGTTGTCAAATAGTGATATATATATATATATATATATATATATATATATATATATTTTATCCCAGAAATTGCAGTCTTGGGTTTATCAAAGAACAGATTACAATAGTTACTTACTACTGTGTCTTGCATATCTGTATACCGGTACCAAATGGTTTTATTGAGTGCCACTTTACAATACAATTTTAGCTCAGGTAAAGCTAGATCATCTTTCTTTGCATTTTTTCATTAATTCCCTTCATATTTTTGACCTTTTATTCTTTTGAATGAATTTTATTTTTTAGCTCTAAAAATAATTTTTGGTAGCTTGAGTTTATCACACTGATTAAATAGATTAATTTAGGTAGAATTGTCGTTTTTATTATATTAGCTCTGCCTACCCATGAGTAATTGATATTTTTCCAATTGTTTAGATCTGACATTGTGTAAAAAGTGTTTTGTAATTGTGTTCATATAGTTTCTGGGTTTGTCTTGGCAGGTAAACTTTTGAGTATTTTATATTGTCTACATTTATTTTAAATAGAATTTCTATTTCTATCTCTTGCTGCTGGATCATTTTTTTAAGAGTATAAAGAGGCCCTGAGACTAAAAAATTCAAGAATCACTGCTCTAAGGGCAATATTGCAAAAACATATAATTTTGAAATAATAATGAATTCAGATGATTTCAAAAGAATTCAATGACCAAATATAAATTCAGAAAACAAATAAAAATATTGCTCATATCCTGAGATGTGATGAACAAAATATACAGACTGATACATTTTTGATCATAACCAAATAAGGCAAGTATGGGAATATATTTTGCTTGATTGCTTGATTATGTATATATTACAATTTTTTTTTATTTTTTTTTCTCTTCAGTTCATGGGTGGAAGTGGAGAGGAAGTGGGAAAAATGAATGCCTGGTAAATAACACAAATAAAATTTTAATAAAACCTTTTATATCCACTTGATAGAATATAAGTTCCTTGAGAAAGGGGAATAATTTAGTTTTGATTTTGTATTGCCAGTGCCCAGAAAATTGGTACTTAATAAATGCTTGTTAATTGATTCCTCTAAGGATTCAGTTTTCTCATATGTAAAATGAAAAGTATGGATTGGATAGTTTCTGAGTCATGGAGGATCTAGAGTTGGAAAGTACCCCAAATATTATCTAATTCAACCCATTCATTTTACAGACAAGCAAACCAAGATTTCAAAAAGTTAAGGTGATATTCTAAGTGGCAGTGAGAGTAAACAACAGAGCCAGGATTCAATTCCCAGGTCATTGGAGTTGATATTTGATATTTCTCCTGCACCAATCTCCTACCAGCTCTAGATTCCTTTCAATAAGAATTTATTAAACAACTTAATATGTGAAAAGCACTGGGAATACAAAGTCAAAAACAGCAAACATGTTTCTGCCCTCAAAGATTTTACATTTCATATGCTATGAACTTAGGATGCTCTCCAGTGACACTTTTACATCTAAGGCAGCAATCTAGTTTGTTTTTTTTTTTTTTTTTTTAAATGCATTCCTGACTTTGTACTCTATGCACTTCCATCATAACTTCCATATATAAAGTCAGTAATGGTGGACATCCTTTTTGGTTATCATAATCTAACATCTCTATCATTTCTCTTCTTTTACTCAGCATCCCTTCTCTTTGTCCTCCTCCTCCTCCTTCTTCTCCTTCTTCTCCTCTTTCTCTTCCTTCCCCTTCTTGTTCTTGTATTTCTTGTTCTTGTCCTTCTTCCTCCTCCTCCTCCTCTTCCTCTTCCTTCTATCTCTCCTCTCCTTGTCTTCCTCTATGTTTTTCTCTCCCTCTCTTCTTGTATGTATCACTCTCTTTAACTGTCATTTTCTTCTCACCTCTCAATATTTCCTCCTTCTTATACTTCCTCTCATTTCTCCCATTTCTCCCTCATCATTTCCAATCTTTGGTCCTCTCCACACCCTCCCGGTGGCTTTGCAGGGGGATGCAGCGCGCAGCCGCAGACCTCCTCCCTCGCGAATCAAGATCTCCGCTTGTTCTCTTCTCTCTGGAGGCCAGCTGGACGGTCAGGGGCCGGTTCTAATGAGACCGGGCGCCTAGCCGTGCCCGCCGGGACCTTCTCCTGCAAATCTCTTGCTGTTCTGGGATTGACCGAGACGTCTGGGCAGGGCACCAAAGGGTTGCGGTGGGGAGTATGGGAGGATCAGGCCGGGCCGCAGTTGCGGAAGACTTTAGTTTGCTACGGAGAGGCACAGGAAGGGGTGAGAGAGATGGAGTAGGACTTGTCCGATGGGAACAAACTGGAAGGGCTGAAGGGCAGAGGCAAAAGCAAGAGGGAAGACACCAGCATTTTAGCGATTCTTTTACCTAAGTGTTCCTAATATTCCTATCAGAATATATCCCACTCCTTTACCCCTTTGAGGATAGAGGTGGTGGGTTCTGGACCCTGCGGGTTTGGGGCGTAGAAAATACAGGGCAGACCTTGATAGCCCCCCAGCTATAGCTGTGTGTGTGTGTGTGTGTGTGTGTGTGTGTGTGCGTGTGTGTGTGCGTGCTTGTGCGCTGGATGCGGGGAGTGCAGGGAAGATGAGCAGGCTAGCCCCTTTTCTGTTTTATTTCCTAGCCCTCCAGCAGCCGTTGCAGTAGACGAAGAGGTGGGTTCAGGGTGGGAACTCGGGCTGCGTGAAACCTCCCCTGACAGTCACCAGGGCTTCCCGGGTTCTCTCCCAGCCCTCAGCGAACCGGGAACTTTTATTTTACTTCCGATGCAAAGAGATGGGGGTGGAAGGAAAAGGGGGAGGAAGAACGAAAATACAAGGGTGGAAAGAGGCGAAATTCCCCAAGGACCCTTTCCCCAATTTCTAAACCCAAAGAACGGGAAAGCCCAGAACACTGCGCCCCCTAGCCCATTCTCTCTGCCCAGCAGCAAGTGAAGCACCTCCTTTACTCCCCAGGATGAAGAATTCCAGGTGCAAATTGCACGGAGGTGGTGAAAAAGCCTGGGGTGGGGATGGGGGTGGGGTGGGGTGGCGCGTAAAACATCCAATGCAAATCAACCAAGAATGAATGATTTAGGCTCTCTGAGGGGAAGGGGGTGAGGGCGGGGAGGAGGAGGGCCAAGCAGAAGGGTGGGGGGGCTCGCTATTTGCTGGAGCTGTACAATGGGCCACTCCCTACCGGGATGGGGGGGAGGAAAAGGGTGGCGCGCGCTCCTCTGTCAGTCTGGAGGCAGGACCAGCCCGGGGGGGGGGAGGGGGAGGGGGAATGGGAATTGGGAGGGGGGTAAGTGGGAGAGAGAAGGAGGAGGTGGTGGAAGAGCCGGAGGAGGAGGAGGAAGGGAAGGAGGAGGCGGTGAAAGAGGAGGGGGGCCCCCTCTGGCATCAGGCTTGTAAATAAACTCGGCGATGGTTTCTTTCCCTTATTGGACTAGGTGCTGTGACCGCCACCACCATCACCGCTGCCGCCGCGGAACTCGGCTCTCAAGCTCGCTCCTCTTCAGCATCTTTTGGCTTTAGCGCTTCATCGACATTCTCCTTCCTTCTTACCTAGACTCAGCAGCCTTTCTTCCTCTGTCTATCCCTCCACTGTCCCCCTACCATGCTGGTGACCTGATAGGGATGTGACTCTCTTCTTCTTTCCCTGACTCCTCTTACCCCCCAAACCACCTTTTCCTTCTTTTTGGGGGGTGGGCTGGGGAGGGGAGCTCGGATCATGGCATTGGAGTTCCCGGGGCTGCTGCTGCCGCTGCTGCCTAGTACTACCCCGAGCTCACCTCCAAGGACCAGCAGCAGCAGAGAAGGCGAAGAAGGCGAAAGCGGGGAGGGAGATGGGGCTCAAGTCGCGAAAGGCGGCGGCAGCGGGGGCGGTTGGCGGCGGCGGTGGCAGCAGCGGCGGCGGGGGCGGCAGCAGCCCAGGCGGCAGCGGGGGCGGTAACTCTGGCGGGAGGGATGCGGAGGACAAGCGAAGTGGGTTGGGGACGGCCGGGGATATAGAGCAGGGCACCTTGGCCCTGGGAACCGGAGCTGACAAAGACGGGACCTTGCTGCTAGAAGGGGCGGGCAAGGAGGACGGCAGCAAGAGGACCCCTCAAGGGATTGGTCTCCTGGCCAAGACTCCTCTGAGCCGGCCGGTCAAGAGGAACAACGCCAAGTATCGGAGGATCCAAACTTTGATCTATGACGCCCTGGAGAGACCGCGGGGCTGGGCGCTGCTGTATCACGCCTTAGTGTGAGTACCTGCTGGAGCCACTGGTTTTGGGATCTCTCTCCCAAGAGGGCGTGTGTGAGAGCGCTCTTGGGGCTTGCATGCTTCTCTCTCTGGGGCTCCTAGGACTGCTGTCCTAACTCCTTTGCTTGTAAAACTAACCTCAGCGTGTTGTTTGGTGCTTTCTTTTGGCTTTCTCTCGTGGAAGAGGACGGGATGCATGAAGGATATGGCTATAAGTCAGTAGTTGCTTAGCTAGGTATTGGTCCTGGAGTTGAACGAAACCTCTGTTGTTGTTTCCCAGATAATTTGGAGACTGAACTGACCAGAATGTGTGCGTGAATGAAGTCTCCTTTTCTGGGTAGAGGACAGTATTTGTGTGTGTGTGTGTGTGTGTGTGTGTGTGTGTGTGTGTGTGTGTGATAGATTTTATGTGTCTATTTTACCTTATCTAGGTGTTGCTTCTGAAGTTTTAAAAGATCCGACTGTTGCCTTATAAATAATTGAGGCATCAAATTAGCAAAGTGTCCGGTGTTTGGGGATACATATTTATTCTCTCGACTTACAGTATCTATCCTCCTTCCCTTGTCTTGGATGAGATAGCCTACTCCGAATACTGTGTTTGGGGAGGTTCAGTGGGATCAACTTTGCCTTCAGTCCTTCCTATTCATATCCAAAGATAATCCCCTTACCATAACCCGGGATAAGAGGAAGGAAGATGGTCGCTTCCAACAGAATTGAAGAGAGGAAGAGAGGGTGGGACCTACTTTATTTGGAAGAGGTGGGGATGGAAAATTATGATGGACAGATGGCATCCCAGAATAATCTGTCAGAAAGGTTGGGTAAGCCAACCTCTTTGGACATTTACAAGGAAGATTAATGATATCCCCAAAGAAGACTGGACATGAAAAGAATTCTATCAAGTCATACAATTATTCCCACGCCCACCCTTATTCCCTCTGAGTCAGGTCACAGGTAAATCACCCCTAGCTAGTGTAACATTTGCTGAAAGTCCCCAGTGATGAACTCCTGGGGTATCTCAAGAGTCTGGTCTAGTTATTTTCAATTGCACGTGCAACTCCTTGCCTCACCCCACCCCAATCAAACTCTTTTCTGTGAAAACGGACACTGCAGTCTGAGAGATCGAGTGAGCCTTGGGGTTGGGCAAAGAAAAGCTTTTCCAGATACAGCCAGGAGATGGGGTCGTCTGTACAGTACAGTAGCGCATGAGCAACAGTGGCAGCATCAGCTGGGGTGCAGGTTCCCTGGAAATAGTTTCAGGAGCAGGGAGGAGGAAAACTGAACTAGTATTAGAGGCAGGAAGTATCCAGTCAATCATTCAATAAGCATTTATTAAGCGTTTCTGTATGTGATACATACTGGAGATAAAAAGAATGGCAAAAAGTCTCTTGCCTCAAGGAGCTCGAACGGAGATAACATGCCAAAAATTGTAGATACAAGTGTACATAGAAGAAAATCTCAGAGGGAAAGTGGGGGGAAGAGGGGAATTGGAACGGGGAAGGCCTCTCGAAGAAGCTAGGGTTTGAGGGAATCTGGGAGACCAGGAAAGCCAGGAGGCTGAGCGTTTCAGACACAAGAATTAGCTTTTGGAAAGGCATGGATTTCAAGTCGGAGATGGAATATTAAGAAAAGAAAAGAAATAGGATACCCTTGAGTTTTAAATGGAATATGAAGGGGGGAAGGAGGAGGGCTAAATAACTAAGAAAACGATGATTCATAAATATGTTTACATGGATATTTAGCTTTTAGTACTGTGGCAGAAATGTCCTATAATTTTTTTGTTAGTGCTATAATGCATAGTTATTAACAAGTCCCCTTTTCCTCCACTCCCATCTTCTCAGTAAAAATAAATAAATGAAAAGAATTGTTTATTCAATGAAACCAATAAAACTTTATTAAACAAGAACTGTGCCAAAGTACTGTGGTCCTACGAAAGATACATATATTTAGCTAAGATTCAGTTCTGTCCTCAAGGAACTTAAAATCCAGTAAAGAAATAAGAAATTAACACAGATAACTTTAATGCTTACTGTTATATAATAAATGAATTTAAGATGTGGAAAACATAGGTTTTGAGAAAAGTTTTTACTGGTGGTGGGAAGGTCATGAAACATATTCTCTACCTCTCCTCCTTAATAATAGTTAGTCCCATTAATCTGCATTTATTTTACATATTTTCATTCTGTACTGACTTGTTTGTGCATAATTGTCCCCCCCCCCAGTAGAATTTGAATTCCATGAGGCTGTTTCCTCTTTGTCTATTCTTAATATCTATTACTTTCCCTTGCATATAGAATTGAATAGATTTAAAGTTCTAGCACTGAGTTGGACTTTAAAGAATGAAAGAGGGGTAGCTAGATGGTGCAGTGGATAGAGCACCAACCCTGAAGTCAGGAGGGCCTGAGTTCAAACCTGGCTTGATACTAGCTGTGGGAACCTGGGCAAATCACTTAACCCCAATAGCCTCAAAAAAAAAAAAAAAAAAAAAAAAAAAAAAAGATAAATCCAACAGATAAAAGGTGTATGTCAGGAGGAGTATTTTGGGCATAGAGAATAGTTTAGAGATGTGAGAGAGGAAAAAATTACTGGGCTACAACTTTAAGAAACAAAACATCTCCATACACAGAGAAGGTATCCAATGAATACTATCTTGGGCTCTATAGGTAGAGTACTAGAAACATCCTGGTATGAATGATGGACACTTTAGGTTCTCTGGATTATTTCCTTTCCATCTCCTCTTTATTCTGAGAAAGCACAGCCCACCTGAGGAGGGGAAAGGAGGTGGATTTATGGGAGACTTGTTCATAGAAAAAGTCTTAGAGTAATTTTTCCAAATAGAAAGCTAGACTGAAAGAGACCAAGAATTTCTTGAACATAGATCACCATTTTTAAGACTAGTGTGAATTAGTTTTGAGGAAAGAACACAAAATTGGGGGAAAAAAATCAGTAAACCCAGATTCTAATCCTGGACCTCTGTGCCTATAGCAAGAAAACTTCAGTAAGTCCTTTAGATTCTCTGAATAGTCCCTTTCCATAGGAGAAAATTGAAGTAGTCATCATAATAATTAGTTTTCTTTCCTAACTCCCAGAGATGTAATGAGAAAGCAAAGAGTAATCATAAAGGTGGCTGTAACATGGGGAAAAATAACTGTAGAATCTGGACAATGAGAGTCAGGTGCATTTTTCTTTTCTTTCTTTTTTTTAATGTATTGTTTATTTTGTTAAATGTTTCCCAATTGCCTGTAAAATTTTACAAAATTCATTTTTAAATTTGAGTTTTAAATTCTTTACTTCCCTCTTGCCCTTCTCTTGCCCCATGAGAAACTAATATGATATATTTTATACATATGAAGCCATTCAAAACATCTTTTCATATTAGCCATGTTGCAAAAGAAACACACACAAACCCAAGAAAAGTAAAATAAAAAGTATGTTTTAATCTGTACTCGGAGTTCTTCATGAAGGAATTTTTCTAAATTAGTGAAATGTGCAGAACTTTTTTTTTTTTTTTCTAAATTCAACTTCTGTGGAAAATTGATCTAAAAAGTCAATGGTTTTGTCTTGGTAAGTACAGTTAATGAACAAAATAGAAACTCTCCTTGAAGGTCTTCATTTTAAGCTTTGATGATCTAGCAATGGATTGGCAAATGGTTAGGGGAAAGCTGAATAGGTTTGATTTTTAATTCTACTATTTAATGGCTACATTGGGTACATCTATGTCTTTGTGAAGGCATATCTGAAAGGCACTTCTTGCTTTCTTCCAATTCTTAAAATTCTTACTTTCTTTCAAAATTAGGCACATATGCCATCTCTATGTGAGTCCTTTTCCTCCAGAACTGCTTGTGCCATCAATATCCCAACTCCTACAGATCATTTCATGTTTATTTCGTATCAGTTGATTAGAGTGTAAGCTCTCTTAGGATAAGAACAGCTTATCTTTGTGTTCCCACCATCCATCATAAAGTTTGGTATAGTATGTGCTTAATAAATTCTTGATTGATTGAGATAATCATTCTGAGCTTCAATTTTCTTTCTTGTAAAGTGGGGAAAATAAGTTATATTATACATTTCAAGGTTACATTTCAGTAAACAATTTTTAAACCTTAAATTCAATCAATCAACAAATGTTTATTAAATATTTACTCTGCTAGAATCTGGGAGCTTTTTTTTTTTCTTTTTAAATTTATCTCATTAAAAAATAAGAAAAAAAGAAAGACATAAAAGGAATATAAAACAAAAAGAAAACATTGTATTGTACCCAGGAGAACATCAAGATTCAAACTATATAACAACAAATTACCAGATCAAGAAAGTATGTATATTGGAAGAAAATATATTGACGAGTGTTCATTTTTTCTTTTACTTCCTTGTAAATTGTTCTTTTGTTCTGTGCTACTTATTTTTTAATTTTATTCTTTTTTTTCTCCCTTTCAAACCCCCTACTCCCAAGCAGGCTATAGTTAAAAAAGGATATATTTATATATACATACATAAATATATACATACAGAGACACAGACACACATACACGCATATTTTTCCTATCCCTGCTGACTATTTGCTTTAATTCTGCTCCTAACTTGCTGTGCTATTACTTAATCTCTCCCCACCTTTTATCTTCTTGCCTCATCCTTTGTTTCTCCATCAGTTTATACCCCCTCTTATTTCTTTATAAATTTTGGAGGGTGCTGTATCCTTCATGATATATATATATATATATATATATATATATATATATATATATATAGTGTTGTCTATTTAAACCATTCCCAATGTGAGTGGATTTTCAGAACAAAGAACTCTTCTCTAATCCTTTTTATTTTTCCTCTGTACTTCATTTGTATAATACAATTACTATTTTTACTTTAATATTGCCTCAGTCTTTCTTTAGAGCTGCCCTATTGTTGATGTCAATCTTAAACACATGGTATGTGTTTCCCATGTTAAAAGACAAAACAAAACAAACAAACACCAATTTTTCCAAGTTGATTGGACAACTTGAAATTGATCTTTTATATTAGCTGTTGATATGTTAAATTTTCTATTAAGTTTTGATTTGGTTGAAAGAAAGTCTTGAAAATTTGCAAGTTTGTTGATTATCTTTTTTTCCTCATTCAATATTATAGATAATTTTGCTTGATAATATTTTTGGTCGAAAGCCTAGATCTTTTTGAGTTTGTAGATATGATTCCAGGACCTTCCATCTTTTATTGTGGTGGCTAAAAAGTCCTGTACAATTCTAATTGTAGCTCCAACATATTTGAACTTTTTTTTCTTCCTTCTTGTAAAATTTTCTCTTTGATCTGGGGATTTAGAAATTTGGCAATAATGTTCCTATGTGTTTTCTACAAAGGATCTCATTGAGGTGGCAATTAGTGGATTTTTTCTATTATTACTTTTCTTTCATATTCTATCACTCCAGGACAATTTTTTTGGATTATTTCTTGCATTATTATGTCAAGGTCCTTTTTTTGGTCACAACTTTCAGGAAGTCCAATTATCTTTACATCGTTTATTCTTAATCTCTTCTCCAGATCTGTCATTTTTGTTATGTTTCACATTCTGTTCCATTTTTTTCATTCTTTATGATCTGTTTCAGTATTTCCTGGTCTCTCATAGATTCACTGGCTTCCCCTTGCCGATTTATAACTTTCAAAAAGTAATTTTTTTCTTTGAGACTATCTCCTTTTCTAGTCGGTTAACTTTTTTTTTCCTCATAATTTTCTTGTTTTTCTTAGATGGTCTTTAAATTTTTTTTTTCCTCAGTGTCTCTCATTTGATTTTAAAACTATTTTCGGAGTTATTCTGGGCAAGAAGCCAGTTCACCTTAATCTTTGTAGTAATATATTCTCCTCTAAAGATTAATCCCTGTCTTCTCTGGTCCCTTAGTTTGTTTGTTTCAATACTAGAGCTGTTTTCTTTTTTGCTTTTTTTTTTAATAAAAAGTGCTTAGTGTAAGCACCTCTAATTGTGGAGTGGGAAATGATGCTCCTAGCTTCACTTCAACTCTCCCTTCTGACCTGGAACCCTAAACCAAGAGCTCTCTCTCTCTAGCTAGTAGCAGCAATCAACCTTGCCCACTCTAGCTCTGCATCCCCAGTTTTCTGGCTCCTTCTCCCTCACCTTTATCTCTACAGAATGTTCCTAAGCAGCTGAGGTTCCCTTATTCTTCCCTGATTTAGACTCCAACTCCACAAACAATCCAGGAGGTGAAAGTTTCTGTGATCCCTGCTGAGGCTCCAGTCACAACCAGCTAGCCTTAGGGGACCTCAGTTGGTATTTCTAAGAAGCTAGTCCAGAGGAGTTAATCTCTGACCTGAGTCTTTCTTTGGAGCTTTCGTCTTCTTTATTTTTCACCAGTCTATGTTTGCCCTGAGGCACAAATTTGTTCTATTTGTGGGGGAAATATGGAGAGCTTGAAATTTACCAACCTCTTCTGCCATCTTCCCAGAATCCTCATGGGAGCTCTGTTTCTTACACAGATTCTAAATACATTTATAGATTTCTCATTGGATGGGGACTTCCAGGTTATCTATTGCAACCTCACATTTCATAGATCAGAATCATCAGAGCTAGAGATAGTAAACATCTTGTCTCCAGTTATTACATAACCATACAAGAGGTTATCTACTTAGAACTCAGTTCCTTTGTCTTCAAATACAACAGCTTTTCTATTATATCATGAAGAGATGGAAGTGATAAAAGATACTGGACTGGGTGTTCCAGAATATAACCAGGAAATAAATGATTCTTTATTTCTCTTTTCTAATTTCCCTATTTCTTATTGTTTGCCTTTCTTTAAAAGAAAGGAGGAGAGAAAAGGGGGACAAGAAATTTACATGATCATTTTGTTGCATATTTGGAGGAAATAGCAAGTTGAACATGGTAGTATTGTAATTTCATGTGCAATCATCTTTTTTTATTTTACTTAGCTACGGAAACATTTGTTGTTCCATGAATTGAAAATAAAATAACTTTTAAAAGTATAGTGAGGGAAAAATGGCATTTCAAAATATCCTAGATATTTGAAAATTTCAATTAATAATAAGGATCACAATGATTGTTGATATATGTAATACTTTATATATGTCACTCAATCCTTTAAACTACCTAGTAAGGAAGTTATCATTTGCATTTTACAAGGAAACAGACTAAAAGAGATTATGAGACATTCATTTTCACACAAGTTGTAAATATGAAATGGAAGATTTGAACCCATTTTTTCTCTTGAAGATAAGGGTGGGGGGGTGGGATACGTGACCTCCCCAGAGTCTAGATTTGAAGCCAGATTCTTTGGATTCCAGAGCCAGTGCTCTATCCAGTATCCCTCTTAGCTTTCTTATAAACCATCTTGATACCGAGTATCAACTCTTGATGCCTATAAATATCTCCATACTTATAAAGCCTTCTTGATACTTAGTTCAACACTGTATCTACTATCCTACTTTGCCTCTCAGTGCTATAATTTTCAGAGTAGTGCTATCATGCCTAGGAAAGTTGGATTCAAGTATCAGCACTGTTATCATAGGCACCACAGCAATTGGTCATTCAATTAACAAACATGAATTATGTGCCTACTACTATGTGACAGACCCTCTGCTAAGCTCTGGGAATACAAAAGCAAGCACCATTCTGCACTTTCTGTTTGTGCTTAATAGGAATAAGAATTCTTTGCTTTGTAATTTGTGTTTACTGTAATGGTAGTGTTCTGTTAACTGTAAATCACCATGTACATGGGAGCCATTACTGTTACTAGTAGTCAAAAAGAAGAAATTAGCAAAGGTTGGCAGAACATAAATCCCCCAAAATGGGGACGAAATTGAGTTGACATCTAAATCATACCTTTTTGGAGTAGTAACTAATATCTGAATCATATTAGGGCAGTTAGATGACAAAGTGAATAGAACACTGGACTTGTACTTGGGAAGTCCTGAGTTCACATATGGCCTCAGACATTAAATGTTTGATCCTGGGCAAGTCACGTAAACTTTTCCTGCCTCAGTTTTCTCATCTATAAAATGAGGATAGTAATAGCACCTTCCTCCCAAGGTTGTTGTGAGGATCAAATGAGAATGTTTGTAAAGTGCTTTGTAAAATTTAAATCACCATATCAATGTTGGCTATTATGATGATTTCATTCTTATTAAAGTCAATAATTTCCAACCCTTTTCTGTCTAGATATTTTCTGTATATTGAAGCCAAGAATTCCATATTACAGATATCATAAAGGACTTCTACAGTTCTCTCTCCTCTGGCTAAAGAGGAGAATGGATTTTATGTAGCCAATGGCATCCCTGTTATGTTTTTATGAAAAGAACTGAAGTAAACATAAGAGAATGATAACTAATATTTAAGGTCTACATAGAACTTTCCTTACAACTGTGTAAAATAGATAGAACTGTATTGTAATATTGTCCTACTCTTACACCATCCCCACAGTCAGTTTTTGTTATTTTTACCTTCACAACATTTCATTTTAAAAAAATTCAATGATAGTTTATTTTTCCAATTACATGTGAAGATAGTTTTCAACATTCATTTTTAAAGCTTTTTATTTTAAAAACATATGCATATAGTTTTCAACATTTACCCTATAAAATTTACAACATAACCTTGTATTCCAATTTTTTTTCTTTCTCCTTTCCCTCACTTCCTCTCCCAGACAGCAGGTAATCTAGTAAATTTTAAACATGTGCAATTCTTCCATACATATTTCCACAATGATCATGTTGAACAAGAAAAGTCAGATCAAAAAAAAAAAAAAAAAAAAAGGGAAAAAATGAGAAACAAAACAAAATGCAAGCAAACAACAACAAAAAGAGTGAAAATACTATGTTATGATCTACAATCAATCCTCACAGTACTCTCTCTGGGTGCAAATGGCTCTCTAATACAAGACCATTGGAACTGTCCTGAATCACCTTGCTTCAACATTCATTTTTGGATGTTTTTATTCATTCTTTAAATTTTTTTTGTTAAGTATGTGCAATTCTTCTAAATATATTTCCACAAATATCATGCTGCACAAGAAAAATTAGATCAAAAAGGGAAAACAAATGAGAAAGAAAACAAAATGTAAGCAAACAACAAAAAGAGTAAAAATACTATGTTCAACATTCATTTGTGTAAGATTTTGAGTTCCATTTTTTTCCTTTCTCCCTTAAACTCCCTTCTCCCCAAGAAAACAAAGCAGTCTGATATAGGTTACATATGTACAATTATTTTAAACATATTAATGTTTCAATTTTCTCCATATCTCCTTCAACATTCATCATTATATTTTCCTGTCACCTTGTCCAATTTGATAGGTGTGAGAGGGTACCTTAGAGTTGCTTTAATTTTTCTAGCTTCAAACATCTACTAATAATACATTCTTTCCACTCATATAACCACTATCCTATCTTTCACTCAGACCACTGCAATAATCTTCAAATTGGGTTTTCTGCTTCAATTCTCTTTCTACTACAATTCATTTTCCACACAATTGTCAAAATGATTTTCTAAAGAATTGGTCTGACCATGTCAACTTGCTTCTCATTCCCCATTCAGTAAAGTCTAATTGCTCCCTTTTAACATCAGGATCAAATAAAAAGTCCTGATTTGGGCATTTACAATTTTTTACAACCTGACCTCTTTCCATTTTTCCATTTTTCTCACTTAACATTGCCCTTTACACATTCTCTTCTCTGACTAGACTAGCCTTTTTGTTTTTCCACATAATTGACCTTCCAACTCTATTTCCATAGGTTTGTACTAGCTAGCTTCCCTTCTCTGTACTTCTTTCTCTCCTCATTTCCACCTATTAGAATCCCTGGTTTCCTCAATTTAAACACAACCTTCCTGGGAGACTACTTCTAATTCTTCTAGATATTTCTGCCTTCCTTTCTAAGGTTACTTTCTATATACTCTATCTGTATCGCTTATATTGTTGTTTGTATACAGGTTGTCCCCCCCCCCCCCCCCAATAGAATACAAATTCCTGGATGCCATGGGAATAGTTTTCCCTGTCTTTGTATCCCCATTGCATAGCACAATGTCTGATATATAATAAGTACTTAATCTACTTAGTCCATATTCACTGATCAATTTTATTTTATTTATTTTATTTTTAATTTATGGAATAAAACAAACATTTCTACAATATAATAAAAAAGATGACAGTTTCCTTCCCACTTTGGGAAGGAGGTAGGAAGGGAAGGAGGGAGAAAAAATGGAAGTCAAAATCCTACAAAAGTAAATGTTGAAAACTTTAAAAATCCAAAAATGCCACCAAATCCCCCCAAAATGAACATGAAACTGCACATCTACAATATACAACTTGTTAGTCCTTTTGATTATATAATAAAAATATCATGTAATTTTTTTTATTCTTCTCTTCCCCCTTTTCAACCTAGATATGGCTACTATTAAACATAAATACATGCATATACATATAAAATTATTCTATACAAACTTTTATTTATCAGGTTTTTCAGTGTAGATAGTGTCTTTCTTCAGATGTTCTTTATTTTCTTTCTTTCTTTATTTAGTACACATTACTTTATGAATCACATTGGGAAAGAAAAATCAGAACAAGAGGGAAAAACCATGGGAGGTAAAAATGGAAAAAAAAGAAATGAAAATGTCATGTGTTAATTTACCTTCAATCTCCATAATTCTTTTTCTGTATGTAGATGGCATTTTCTATCCAAACTTTAGTGAGATTGCCTTGGATCACTGAACTACTGAGATGTTCTTTAGTTTTAATTTGTATATTTATAATAGTCAAAATAACTTTGTTGCTCAAACTTATTCTTGAAACAATATTGCTATTATTGTATACAGTGTTCTTTTGGTTTGGTGCATTTCATTATTCACCATTTTATTGTTCTTTTCCACAAAACTCAATTGAATTTTAAAAACATCATTTTAAGTGACTAATTGACTTCATAATACTAGAGATATTCAGATAACATTGGATTATCCACTATTTGGCAATATTAAAATATTATTTTACCCCTTGAGCACTCTTTGTCTCAAACAAAATGGGTTGTAAATTAATCTCAGATTTTTTTCTTGTCTGCCCTTTCCTCTATTCACTTTTCCAGGCTATTTCCTTTTTTCTTTTGAGATCATATTTGAATGTGACTTTCTATAGAAAGTCTTCCCTAATCTCTCTAGTTTTTAGTGCTCTCTTTTTAATTCAATATTGTGTGTTAGACATTTAATGAGGAGGTAGTTAGGTGACTCAGTGGATTGAGTTCTAAACCTGAAATCAGGAAGACTTGAGTTTATTTTTATTTTATTTTATTATTTTTTATTATAGCTTTTTATTTACAAGATATATGCATGGGTAATTTTTCAACATTGACAGTTGCAAAACCTTTTGTTCCAACTTTTCCCTTCCTTTCCCCACCCCCTCCCCCAGATGGCAGGTTGACCAATACATATTAAATATATTAAAGTATAAGTTAAATACAATATATGTATACATGTCTATACAGTTATTTTGCTGTACAAAAAGAATTGCACTTTGAAATAGTGTACAATTAGCCTGTGAAGGAATCAAAAATGCAGGCAGACAAAATTAGAGGGATTGGGAATTCTATGTAGTGGTTCATAGTCATCTCCCAGAGTTCTTTTGCTGGGTGTAGCTGCTTCAGTTCATTACTGCTCTATTGGAACGGATTTGTTTCATCTCATTGTTGAAGAGGGCCACATCCATCAGAATTGATCATCATATAGTATTGTTGTTGAAGTATATAATGATCTTCTGGTCCTGCTCATTTCACTGAGCATCAGTTCATTTAAGTCACTCCAGCCTTTCTAAAATCATTCTGGTGGTTATTTCTTACAGAACAATGATATTCTATAATATTTATATACCACAATTTATTCAGCCATTCTCCAATTT